>NW_028301608.1:103817500-104142500 GCF_987345545.1 Pholcus phalangioides | reverse complement strand
AGAAGATCCGAGAAATGCACGGTGTATGAAGCAGTCGACCAATCACGCCCGACGTAAAGCGCTTGCTTGAGGTGTATGCACTCTGTAGGAGAACAGTCGTGCCGCTTTTACTATTGGTGAGTGGACGGCGGCGGACTCGCTGGGAGATTCACGTTGCACGCGGCATAGAAAACCTGCTCTTAGGAGAACCCGCCGGCTTAAGTTCTTTTTTTTTTGGTTTCAAACCGAGTACAATTCAGGTCTATCACCATGACCAATTTATTAACTAGTGAGTTCTGCCGGAAGTGTAAGTCGGTACCTAACAGATACGAGTGCGTATCTAGTGTTGTGTCTGATTTTTAGTGCTGATATCTATTGGCTCGCATTCGTGCTTTCAAGTTGAGAACCATAGAAAAAGAAATTCAGCCGACCATCATTGTGGTGCCAGTGGGGGTTCGAACCCGGGACATCGCGACGCGAGTCCGAATCTATGATCACTCGACCCCCACAGCTGCCCGGATTAAGTTACATGTTTCTGTTGACAGGAAACGATCCTATTCGGTTCACGCGGCGCAGGAAAACATGATCCTAGAAAAACCCAGAGTTGTTCGTCATTCATTCAAACCATGAACAACTTCGGTATATCGCCATAGGCAATTTACTACCGATTGAGTTGAATCAGAAGTGTATGTGTCCGTGCAGGTACCTAACAGTTAGAGTTTGTATCTAGTGTTGCGTTTTTTGAATTTTCAGTGCTGCCATCTATGTGTGAAGTGTAGTGATTGAATACAGTTGAATCCCGTTATAACAAACTCCAAGAGACTGTAGAAATCTTTTCGTTATAAAGGAATTCCAAGTTCTTGCATTGTTTCTATATAAATTTATTTGGGAGATTAGAAAAGTATTCTTTAAAACGAGATTTTTTCACTATAACGGGATTCGACTGTATTTTTATTCTTTGTAGGCCTGTTGCTCTCTGTGGAGAGACTTTTTAACAAGGAAATCGGTTCGCATTAACGCCTTGAAGGTGGAAACCACAGAAAACCAACTTCAGCCGACCACTACCACTGTAGCGCCAGTGGGGTTTGAACGTGGGACCTCACGATGCAACATGCGAGTCCGCCACTATGACCACTTGACCACCACAGCGGTTGCGTGGCGCATCAGGTCTTCTTCCGTCTGCACGTCGAAGCTTTTGATATCGGTGAGAACACAACGGAAATGAAGAGAAGATCGGGAAAACGCGCGGCGCACGACGGATTTGACTCTTCCAGACGCGGTTGCCCAACGTAAAGCGTTAAGCCGGGTTTTCCTAAGAATAGGTTTGTTGCACAGCGTGAACCGAATTAGACTATTTCGCACCGACAGAAACGAGTTACATAATCACGCTACGCGTTTGTGTTTTCCTAGCGAGGCGCGTCAGATCAGGGCGGATGTATAAAGTATATGGCTTTGGCATCAGCTACTCTGTCTTCTGCATGCTCCGGTTTGAAGGGAAGGGAAAGGAAAGAAGACACACAAGAGTGAAGAGACTATTGGCAAAACCGCGGCGCACGACGCATTTGACTCCTCCAGAAGCAGTCGGCCAATCACGCCCTACGTAAAGCGCGGTCGTCAGGCGTATTGCGCTCTGTAGGAAAACAATCATGCTGCTTTTCTTACCGGTGAGTGGACGGCGTGTCGCGTTGGGCAAATCACGTTGTGCGCTGCACAGGAAACCTGCTCCTAGGAAAACCCGGCTTTAGCGCGTTGCACTCTGTAGAAAAATAGTCGTAATGCTTACACGTGGCGCAAGAAACCTGCCCCCACCCCCACCTAAGAAGCTTATGTTTCGATGTAGCCAAGTCAAGTCAAAATCACTAAGGGCCGTATTCACCAATATGGTTTAAACTGTAGTCACAATTTGTGTCGATCTGTTATCAAAAAATTGTGACTATAGCTTAAACTTAGGCGACTGGATAGGGGCTTATTCTAGTGGCTATAGTAGGCTGACCATATTTCCTCGAGAGAAATACGGGACATTGGGATTCCAAATACGGGAAAATACGGGACATCGCCAATTATCGCCAAACACGACGCCAAAATCAAACAAAGTTGCCAAATATTGCGAAAATTACGGGAAATTACAATGGCGGGAAATGATGCATTACTGCAAATTGCAGTGGATCAAAATGTATTCCACGAAAAAAAAAACTTTCACCAAGGCAAATGTGGGAGATTAATATTCTCATATATAGTTGTAATTATCATAAAATAATTTATGAGTTGAAAAATAATGTCAATCTTTGACTTCAATAAAGAATAAAAATTCAAGTAGGCTTCGTGTAAAATACGGGAAAAACCGGGACACTTTTGCCAAAAAGTCGGGACGGCCAAAAAAACAGGAAATACCGGGACTGTCCCGGGAAATACGGGACGTATAGTCACCACAGGCTATAGCTTAAACCATGTTGGTGAATACCGGCCTAAAGATTTCATTCATGCAGTCCAGGCCGTCCGCATTCATTCAAAATGGAGTCCTTGAGCAGTTTGCTTACAAAAAATTTGATACCGCTGCGAAGACATGTTTGCCATGTGAGGTTTAAAAGTGTACTTAGGAGAAAACCTCTAAGAGCTTTAACATCTGCGGAGGCAAATACTGTGGAAAAGAAGACTCACCACGACCATGATCTAGTCAAGAGCAAGATTGACCCAAGGATGGTAATGAGAGGCGGAATCCCATTGCCGGTCACTCCGTACGTGAAGTTGAAGGAAAGCGATGAAAGATACGCGTAGGTGCTTTTCGTCTCATTACTGCAGGATTTATATTTTGAGATAAATATATGCCAAGAAGTATTTTCATAGGCCCGTAAGTTACGCCAATGTCCGAAACTTGGGCCAGCCAGTTCGTCGTGAAGTACAGAGGAAGATCGACTATCCGGCCTAGTCTCTGGGGTCATTCAAATATTACGTTAGCATCGATGGGAGGGTTCGAATGATTCTTATGTCATCAACCACCCTTTATGAAAATATGAAATATTAATACTAAATGGCATCTTACTTGGCATACCAAAGACAAGAAAAATCTTTCGCTAGTTTGTGGGCACCTGAACTAACATTCTCTCTAATGATAAATCCCTTGCAGAGCCATTTCAGCAATCTCTAAATGTTTCACGGATCCTTCAAGTGCTTAGGAAATGTGTTCGGGCTGCTTAAGTGCTATGGAAATGTTTATGGGCCACTTTTTAGTGCTGTGGAACTGTGCAACGCATCACTTAAGTAATTTGGAAATGTTCTTCCACGAGTAACTTGAGTGATGTAGAACTGGGGGACCACTTAAGTGCTCTAAATTGTGCAACATGTCACTCAAGGGATCTCTAAATGTGCCACGGATCGTTTAAATGTTCTGGAACTGTGCCACTGGTTACTTAAGTGATCTTTGAATGTGCCACAGGCCTACTTCAGTGATCTGAAAATGTGCCACGGTCTACTTGAATGCTCTGGAATTGAGTGACGGGTCATTTAGGCGATCTGTAAATGTGCAGCAGGTCCATTTTTACAAGCTTGGGATTGAGGGGGCAAGCCACATCAGATAACCTTCAGGGCCATATTTGGTCCGCGGGTCAAGGGTTCACCATTTATGGCTTAAAAAGTGGGTCGCAATGAATTTCTTAAAGAAAAAGCTTGAGTTCTTACCCTTCAAATAGCATTGAAATTAACAGAAATCAATTATAATAACATATAAAGGTATTTTCTTTCAAAATTTTAATTTTTTGAAAAAAAATTTTGCACATGGGGGGAGCATGCGCCCCCCCCCATGCATATTTCTGATCCCACCATTATGTGTTAAGAGGTAGGGGCAGTGCTGGCGAAATTTTGCTCACAGGGGTCAAAAATGGCTAAAAATTTGCTTACATAATACTTGAACAGCCCCTCTTGGCGTCATGATGTTGCTAAATCATCGGAGCTGTCGCCAAACGTTAGTTTGGTGAGATTTACAGAGAAATGTGCTAATCTTCATTTCTACGTAAGGTAATGACTATTTACAGGCAAAAAAATGGTGTAATAAATCAAAATTAAGAACTACATAATTTTTGTAAAAATATTTATATTCTTGGACTTCCTTTTTCTGTAATACATTTTTAAAATGTACAGTACAGTACATAACAAACATTTACATTATGTATAAAGTACTGACTTGTAGCATCAGGTCGCAAAATATGAAATAGCAGTGGTTTTCGATATTAAAATGATGTTTTTGATGATATGGTGGGGTAGGAAGTGAGCATTTATAAAACTCGGGCCTGAAGTGTCTGGGGATCCCTGGGCCAATGAAAAGGTCATGATGCAGGGTCATGCAAAGTTGGTGTATTTTATTTTTAGTGTGATAATTATGATCATTTATAATTATGGTTAGCTATGTTAATCCTAATGATTAGAAGAATCAAAATATCTATATCTTTATGGGAACCAATATCAGGGTTGAAGCTATGGTCACATTTTTTGCAAAATGCAAAAGCAGTAATAGTCACTTTTGTGAAAATGCATACAGGGGGTACGAAACTAGTAGATATAAACTACTAGCTGCACTGGTGATCCGGATGTAAACCTATGGACATAACCTACATCTTTACCACTACGACCCCCCACCTTCATTTAGGTTGAAATGCTAGATGATGGGTGTCATAAGGTCCACAATTTGAAAGTATAGTGGAAACTATTCATTACGAACACCAAAAGCTGTCTCAAAAGTGTCTCTGTCCTCCAGGCAAAGTAATGTTCTGAAGAGCTGACTACCTTACCGTACACTAACTCCAGCCATATATCGCTGTACAACAATTTCCAAGTAGCTGAGTTGGGTGGGAAATGAAGGTGGCAATTACCAGTGGGTCACCTTAGGCAAGGTAGGTAAAGAACTTGTTTCTGATGTTCCTTTCCCAAATTCGTACCAATGGACCTTAACGGTAATCTTCATAGTGGAAGATGAGCATCTTACCACTGTGCCACTGCTTACCTGACTGGAAATATTCACCAACAGCTGGTCCACCAATTCACATACATTCATAAACATATTGCGAGTTCTTGTAACTGTGGTAGCCACTGGAACAGGCATTAAAATGATCTTGCAGAAATCCATGGGGCAGAAAATCTTGTCCACCAACAGAAAACGTCCATTAATAGATGAGAATAAATGCACTGAAACCCTATTCCCCAGAGTATTTAAAAAATGTCTACTAGTAGGGATTGACTAACAAGAGGTTCTGCTGTAGCATTGTGTTCAGTTCATTATAATATTACATTATTGTATTTCAAAGTACTTACTGTACCGAAGTTGATACATGTGAAGTGTTTTTATATTATAGTATTAATTTTCAGGGTTTGACAAATCCCAGGTGTTAGATTGTTATGGTGACTAAAAAATTGGCATTGGCACCTATAAAACTTTTTATGTATGGTTACTAAATTGGAATTTTTTGTATATCTCAATATCGAGGAAGTTCACCTTGTCAAAAGTTGAAAAAAAACCAAGAAAAAATTTTTCTTCCAAAAAATTCTTCTGGAACCTAAATTTTTTTTTTTGCGATTTCTCTAGCCCTGTTAATTTATTTATTGTACATACAGTGGAATCTCTCGCTAACGGAACCTTCGGGACAGAGAATTTTATCTGCTAACAAGGAGTATCCATTAATAGGTAGTAAAATATAAAATATACCAAACCTTGTTGATGGAATCAAAAAAGTCTATTAATGGGAGATGCATGGCACTGGAAGGGGGAGGGGAGAGGAATGTTCAGCTGTATAATCTTTTGTAACATATCTTAGTAGGACTAATCAATAAAAATGTGAACATGAAAGCGTCTTGAATTCGTGTGATGAGTTTTTTTAATTGTATGAAAACCAGGCATGGATCCAGAACGATGTGTCAAGAAGGGTAAATTGTATAAGTTATTGAATCATCCCATATTTTACAGGACAGAACAAAATTTTCCATATCATTCAGCTCTGGAAGGGAGAGGGGTGGGGGTAATCGTTCCCCCCCCCACCTCTGGATCCACATGGAGTGCAGACAGATACCTTTAGCTGTGAAGGAAGAAGACATCTTCAACTGCAGATGGAGCAGAGGCAAACATCTTCAACTGCAGATGGAGCAGACGCAAACATCTTCAGCCTTGAATGGAGTGAGGCAAGCATCTTCAGCTACAAATGAAGCCAGAGCAGATATCTTCAGCTGCGAATGGAGTGGAGGCAAATAAATCCAGGGCAATATTGTATTCCAAAAAGTGACTTATTGTGTAGATGCATTGGATCATCCTGTATATTATGGGACAGGCAACAACCCCCTTCTGGATTCGTGCTTGATGAAAACTCTTGTTTAGTGATTTTCAGTGACACTGTAACATCAGTTTTTAAAGGTCCCGTCATCATAATTTGCAAATTTGTTTACTTTTGAAAGTCCCACTAATGCAGTCATTTTGTTTGGAGGTGGGGCATTAGATTGTTTAAAAGTATTTTTATAATTCTGATTTGATAATGGTATTAATATTAATTATTATAAAAATAATTTTAATATTTCCTTAAGAAAAAAAATGCTATCGTATCTGCCAGTGTAATTTTCACAATAATTGCTCTGCCCTTTGCTCATAGGAAGATCTTCAGCATTATCAAATCAGAAAAACCTGGCGAGAATGAAAATAAGATACTGCTAGAAGGTGTAAGACTGATCAACGATGCTATAAAAGCGGGAGTTCGACTAGAATCACTATTTTTTAGCAGAGAAGAAACTCTTTCTAAAGTGAGATTCACTAAGCCAGAGAAAGTAAATCTTTATAAGGTTATATACAAAACACTGCAGTTATGGTCATCTTTGGAAAAGTGCCCAGGAATTATGGGTGAGTGAAATTTAGTTTTTGATACTCAAAACATATAGATATGAGCATTTAGAGCAGTTCTCTACCTTTTGTGTCCTGAAGACCCTTTGTGACCATAAGAGGTGTGCCACAGTTCCCATTGCAGAATAATATTCAGTACATTATAACTAAAAAACAATCAGTTAATTGTTTTTGCGACAAAACTTCCTGGAATCTCTCTCCAAGAAGTTTATGGACTTCTGATTTAAAGTATAACCTGCTTTTGTTTTTTTTCAGTAGACTTTGGGTATCTGGCTGAACAGATAATAACAAACTTGAAAGCATATTTTGAGAACCTACATTGGAACATAGTGACCCCTCCACTTCCATGTTGGTAGAGAAACTCTGTATAAATTTAAAAAAATTTGTATCATCTTTAGACTCCAATTTACAAACCAAGTATGAAAAACTTGTGGCTCCATAACCAGTTTTTCAGTTGCCATAGCGACCTGGTGACTGGTATTTGTCATGGTCATGCCTTGGTGGTTTAACAATGACAAAAAAATTTCTTGATTTGATGACTAGGAAGGGTTTCAAGTCCCGAAAAGTTTGAGGGAAACATCATTAAAAACAGTTTTTCTTCGGGAAAACCATGCTTGGTTTTTAAGGAATTTTGCTGGTTCCTTAATTTGTTCTCACTTGGCAAGCCCTGCTTCACTATAAATTTTTACCTTGAATTCTCACCAAAGCCTCACAAACTTTGCCTATCGACTTGAATAGTTTTTCATGTTATGGATATCATAAGACTTGACTTGTAACATAGTTTTTAGCACTACTTCCGTTCTCATTAGACTTACAAGCTACAGAATTGACTGAGTAGTGTTGAACATGCTGGTTCAGCAACCCTCTCATGAAGGGTTTGAGAAAGGGGATAATGTAACTAACTAATGCAGTTAATAGAAAACTTTCATTTTGTACTCGACACCACTAACTTTTAATCGTACTTACTCCACCTCATGGACATTTTGTGAAACAAACAGAACTGATACATTGATGAACAACTCTTTGAACATGCTGAGTACCAAAATACACAGTCTATATGTTAAACAAAAAGAGTGATTGATGTAAATACTCTACCATGACATTTGTTTTTTACACCTTCAAATTCACAACGGTACTCGTTGTTATTATAACAATTTTGTCTTTCTATTCACATATTTAGGTATTTTCAAGAAACCCACACAAAGTGATCTGAAGGTAACATCTGAACCAGTTATACCTGTCACTGTTCTTGGCTATAATATTCATGACCATAGAGTAATGGGTTCAATCATCCGTAATGCAGCATGTGCTGGGTGCAAAAGCGTATTATTTACCAAAGGTAAGAACTTATTTCATTAATTTATTCTATTGCATTTAAAACTATTTATCTTTCGAATTCTGTTGATAAAATAGAAAAAACTTCCTTAAACTGTAACTTGACTTATGAAAGTGCTCGAATGTAATATCAATGGGATCACTAGTAACAAGAAACTGGCAAGTGAGAATCTGCCTGATGTGAGTGCATCAAAATGGCTCTCAACATGCAACCAAAATTTTGTACGATGCAAAGCTATGGTCAAAATCAGTTCCCATGATGGTGAAGAAGGGGGAAAAAAAGTTCGGCAAGACTCAAGTATGCTTAGTGTGGACCTACCTGAAGGAATTAAACATCCAAGATGCATATCATATAAATCAAAAGCATAAGAGCTATTATCAGCATAAGTAGCAAGATAATGAGGAAATATTTGGTGGACACATGAAAATTTTTGAAAATAGAGCTGTGTAAATAGGATAATACAAAATACGATATACATAAGTATGAACTATATAAGTTAGGTTGTAGTATTTCTCTACAGGTTAGTTGTTGTCCACTGAAGAAAAGAGTACAGTCAACTGAAATAATCTGCTGCAGGCAACTTTATTAGTGTGTGTGCATATATACATAAAATAAGTAACTGCACGATTGCATAGATGCAATGCCATTTCTGCTGGAACAATCACTCATAGCCAGCGGCCCAAGGTTATTTGTAGTGGATGACATTCTCTTACTTTCTATACATTGGTTTAGTCTTTCAAATAATTAGTCTTGCAAATATGGACGACTGCACATGACTTATTAGGTACTTTTAACTCTATAAAAGCTAAAATGCCTGAAGATGGCCAACATAGGGGAATATGGGTATATTTTGGATTTGTGAAGGGTGAGGAAGAAAATGAAAGATCTCGTCAGAGAGGGAAATTTGAAAAAAAAAGTCTCACAGAAGAGCGAGGAGATAAAGTAAAAAGAGACTCATCCAAGTTTTGACTAATCTTTTTTCTATTTTGAGGGGGAAAAAACCGGCTGTAAAAAAAAGAGTTAAAGAATGAGCCTTGACATATTCACTATTATGGACTACTTCAGCACGTCCTATTAATTATTTCTTTTTCATGACTTGTTTATTTTTGTCAGCACTTCTAGATCTTGAGCCATTCTGCTGTTACAAATCAGCAGACTCGCTCACTACAGTGCTGTTAGTAAATATGGTTAAGAAGCAGGGCCAGAACTAAAGTCAGGGGGAGGGGCAATTGTATTGGGTATCAAACTTTAGGAGGAACAACAAACAATTATAATATTATTGAATCATACAGTGGAGAGGGTGGCAAATATGATTTTGTTGCTTCATAAAAATCCTAGTTACAACCCTGTTAAGAGGCATTGCCAGAATTACAGAATTTCAACATAAAACTGAATAAAAGCATAAGTATAACTTCACAGCATTTATGTTCATATTCAAAATTACTGCCAGCAGTTTTGTGGCTAGTGCATAAGTAAAATTCTCAGTTTATCATGGAAGAACAATGAGTGCTCTAAACAGGACTCTGCCTGTCCTTGTGTGCATAAAAATGACTATGGTGCAATAAAAGAATTGGGTTGTTGATGCTGGAAATGAATGTTGTCACAATGTAACAGCAAGGAAAAAAAAGTAATTTTCTTTTTATTTCCAGGTTGCATCAATGTTTGGGCTCAGAAGGTTTTACGAGCTGCAAGTGGAGCACATTTTCACATCCCCGTGATCGATAATATTGAATGGCCCCTCATTTTGAATTACATACCAAATGATGCATCTGTTTATTTCGTTGATAGTCGAACTGAAGCTGCTGCGTATGATGATCTTTTAGAGTCTGTCCAGTCAAAAGATTCTGATAGTGACTCGGAACACAGTGAAGATGACGACAGCGAATTCAGTGAAGATGATATTGAGAACTTGGGTATTGAAGCCTATGTTACAAGAAACAAAGAAGGTGGGCAGACTATCGTGAATACAGGCTATACTGATCAAGATCATCTGAGTAATTATGAACCAGAGTTGCTTAGAACTGTACAGTATAGTGACATTTCTTTCAGATCAAAAAACATTTTTGTCTGCATTAGTGATCAAAACTTTTGTGAAGATCCTCGCGCAATGAAACTGGGGTGTGATTTTGGTGGAGTATGGTTGAATATTCCAACAGAGAATGCTATATGTAAGGTCAGTTCTCCACTTGCATTACCTGTTATTCTGTATGAAATCAAAAGGCAGATAGGTGAAGAATATATTTTGGAATGATTTGCCATTAAACTTATTTAACTCGTAAACCATATGGATATCATTAGTGAAGCACTCACATAAATTTAATAATCAAGAACGTGAAAAAATTAAAAAAAATAATACATAAAAGTTCAATTTCCTCCTTAACCACTAGAAGATACAGTTGACAACATCAAAACAAATATCTGCAGCATACTGTATCACAAAAAGCTTTCAGTCGAAATTTTCGGGTGAAGAATTTAGTTCATTTGTGTTTAGCAAACCACTCGTCACTGTAATCATCTTTCATAGCCTTAAAAATAAGACAAGACAGATTGATTAATAAAAGAAAAATCTCTAATTTTATATACCTAAATGAAATAAAGCAATTTCTAGGTGGAGTGCACAGCCAAGGAAAAAACTTTATGATCAGTCTAACAGTAATGAAAAGGGGTCATGTCAATAAGAAATATGCAAAATTTGATCAAAATCATTTGATATTGTCTATTCTTGCTCAACAAAGTTGAAAATTTTATTAAAACAGGAATTATTTGAAAATTACCATAAAAAACTGCTAATGTGTGTTATAGTAATGTAGAGATGGTAACTATATCAGGGCAAAAAAAATTACCCAAAGGAAAAGGGGTAAAAAAAAAATGATTGACTTTTTTGGGCCATTATGACTCGTTCATGCTGTTCACATATGCTGCAATAAATTCCAAGCATTTTGTGCTGCTCTCAGCTTGCAATTTAATAACTACACAAAGAAAATTTTAGGCACCAATACAAATTTTTTTGGTCGCCCTGGTAACTATATATATATATATGATAATAAAAGAAATTTGTGAAATTCAATGAAATTTCACCATTCAATTTTGATTGATGAAAATTTTTTCCTGCAATTTTATTAGTAAATCCTGCTGCAGCCTTTCCCCAATTCTTGAAGGATACTGGGAGGTCTGTGAAAATAATCTATTTTTGCTTTCTGAAATGCACTCGTCCAAACTTTTACTGCTCAACACTAACCCCTACCTTTTCTTACCATTCAGTTCCTGTATTGCATTGTTACCAGGGTCGTCTTAAGAGCATCATGGGCCCTCAGGCCAAGTGATATTTCTGAGGCCCTACCTGGCCAATTCTTGAAAAATTCAACTATTTCTCGTTTTTCCGAAGCCCATGCGTTAAGCCGGCACTGATTGTTAGTAACAGCAATAAGCTTTATGGTGAAGCTTTTTTAAAACCCAATTGATGGGGTGGCTACTTTTGTCTTGTTTCATTTCTGACAAGAGTTATCTATAATCCTTCTCTTTCACAATAACCTTTTTTACCCATAAACTCCCCCCCCCCCCAATCTTGGCCATTTGCTTATAAAGCCATTATGGCCAATAAAGAGTTATCCTCTATAGCAGTGTTTCCTAACCTTTTTTTGCCCGTGGCCCCCTTTGAACCATATTTTTTTCTCGTGGCTCCCCTGTCTTACCCAGAGTTTTCAACTCTCATCTAGAAGCAAGACACTTTATACGTATTGAAATGATTTTTTTCAGTGAATTTATACTGAATGAAAATTTTGCAAAGAAAATTGGCCTCCAGACCACTAGCATAGAATTTATTGATCTCCCGGCTAGTCTGAGTTCTATCAGGACCGTCTGAATATCATGGGGCCTCCACCTTAGGCAAAGTGATGCTATGGTAGTCCCATACTTTCTCACTGTAAGTGTGTGTCACTAATATAAAATCTTTATTTCTTCACACCTTCATTTTTCTTCTCAGTTCTCCAAACCACCTGTCATGGCCCCCTTGAAGTATCCCAGTACCACAAGGGGGCCATATGGCCCCCGGTTGAGAACCACTGCTCTGTAGGGTTCTAACATTATTCAACATTAAACTTCTGATAATACGTCACCCTACCCAGCTTAAGGAGTCACTTTTCTGAAAGCACTTTTTCAAAAATTACCAATCAAATCAGAAACTTTGTACAACATATATGATAAGTTTAACGTTCACTCTTACCAAATCAAAGATACAAATACAATGCTACAACAGGCAAAATGCCCAACGAGGTGGCTGAGAAAAACATGCCCATAGCAAATATGGATGCCATATTTAAAAAGATATTTTCCTCTGTATAATCTGCAGATTATCTATTAAAAAGTGGTTAAACATTAAAAAATGCAGATTATCTACTGCTGTGGACAATCTGCAGAAAATGATGTTATGAGTCTGAATTTGAAGGTTTTAATTGAACTGTAAATAATGCTATTGATTCATAAATAAACTTCATTAATTAGCGTATCAATGGATTGGTCATTGAAACACAAGGTCAGTTATCATTTTTCAAATCCTGCAGATAATATGCTGCCACTGATTATACAGTATGTGGGTTTTTTTCTTTCTTCAAATTTTGCATGCAATTATGCGCCACTATGAATTCTATGCAGGAAAGTACGGTACTTGGCAATTCAAGCAGAAGCCATTGAAGCCTATATTTCTTCCCCCCTTCCACTACAGGCTTGTTGACAAATTTTTTCAACATGGGGTGCAGTTTTGGGAATGGTTCAGAAGGAATTTTTAGTGAGTTGCTATTCTTGGTCACTTTTGCTGAAAAAAGTGTCCATGGCAAAAATTCAGTTTTTTGTATTTTTAGAGATTAAAAAAAAACTTTTTTGTTTAAGCTGCTCAATAGTTTTGTTGGCACTTCAATGTTTTAAACAAAAATCTTTGCTGGGTAGACAAGCATATGTGACCCAGTGTGTTCACTCTGTCAGAATGTACTCCAAATTAAAAAAAAAGCTTGTTCACCTTTAAAAACACAGCAGCATTATAGTGAAGGGATATCAAAAAATCAACCTAAGAAAATTTGTATCAGGACTGGAAAGCACAATAGACAGAAAGGACTATCTTAAGAGCATCATGGGCTCCAAGGCCGTGATTTTTTTTTGAGACACTACCTGGCAAATTCTCAAATTTAAATTGGTTCTAATTTTTGTGCCTTGCCCAGTTGAGCTTATGCATTAAGATGGCACAACAGACAAAGACTTCCATTTTTCTATCTTCTTTGGAGAAACGGATCCTTCTTTAACTATCAATTCCATACAAACAAAACGTGCCAGTATTGTTTTCAATGAAAAATATGAAGTTTTTTTCATAAGAATATTTGATTTTCATTTAATGATGTTCCAAAAGAATTAAACTGTCATACAAGATGACAATACTTTAGTTTCCCATAAACATGAGAAATTTGCAAATTTTTAAAAATATAAAAAGGTAATATTTGTGTTATTCGAATGTGTAATTATGTAGCAAATTAACATTACTTTACTAAGAACTCTAGTAAGTAATTTCCATGACTGAACTTGTTTGAATAACTAAAATTTGGGTTTTTTGCATGAATGCATTGAGTGTATGTGTGACCCCTAACATATTTATATTGTCAGAGTCGTGCTTGTTTCGTGTTCTTGCTAGTGCTGCTGTCTTCCATATTTTGAAGGGAAGATGGTAAATGCTTCAATTTTCATGTTTTTTAAGTATCATGTTGAAGGCTAGGAGCACTTACTGCGTCCAAAAGTTCATCTGCCTTGGGATCAACTTGAGAAAGTTCCTGGAATGCTTCATCCCCAACACAACATATTTCATGCCCATCCTACAGAAAAAGAAATAAAATTAACCCACAGATATATATATATTATGAAAAGGCGAAAGATGAGAAGTTATTGAAAAATTGTAAAAGGAAAAATATGGATCAATGAGGAGGTCGTTCTCATGTTTTTGAAATTTTTCATTGAAAGCTGATTTTGTTAATTTTCTAGGTTTTATTTTAAGGGAATGGTCAAATTCTCTAGAGATGTAGGATGGTTTGGTTAAGATACCAGAGGTATCTATGTTGAATTGACCATCCATGGGAAATTTTATATAACAACGTTAATCAAGAAATGAGATGAAGATTAGAGAGAGAGGGAGATGAAGTTCGTTTTTAAGTTGGGACACGGAAACGAAAGATGACCAGCAGTCGTGAACAAATCGGGTGGATTTATTTTGGATTGATTCAGAGTTTGTCGATATTACTGGACGTGTAGGGGTCCGAGATTTCAGCGGCGTAGGAAAGAAGGGGGGGGGGAAGATATGAGTTTGGTGACAGAGTTGTCTGATTTCCTGAGTGGAGTGTTTAAGGTTGTGGCTGAGGAAGAAAAGTTTGTTTAGACACTTCTGGTAAACGTAGTCAACATGTTTGTTCCAACATAGGGCGGCTGAGATTATGACACCGAGGTATTTGATTTGAGAAACTTGGGATAATGTTAAATTATTGATGGAGTAATCAAGAGGAAGTAATTTGCGGGTAACTTTCATGTGAACCGTTTTTGAGATATTGATTGGCATTTGCCAAAAAGAACACCAGTTCGCGATCGAAGCCAGGCAACATAATCTGGCTTCTATCGCGAACTGGTGTTCTTTGTTAAGAAGTTCTTGATCAGATTCATGGTGAATGATATGGTATAATCATCAGCAAATAATCTAGCGGTGCAGATGAGGGATTCTGGAAGGTCATTGATGTAAATTAAGAAAAGCAACAGGGAGATCACCAATCTTTGAGGGGTCCCAGACTTTACGGGGGCAGATGGGGAGTTATGACCCCATCCAGTCATCATTATTAATGGACCAACAAACTCAGAGGATTGTTAGTAGACATCAAGAGGAACAAAAATTGCAATGGAACATGGTGTTGCAAACCATGTTGAGAGGAAAAATCACAAAAAAATGCATGCAAGTTTCAACGTCACTCTTGAATGACAAAAAGTACAATAATAACTACAAAAAGAGATTTATTTGATTAATTATTACAAGAGTTGTTGGAAGTGGCGGGTGCTGAAGTCATTGCACAGTCTACAATGATGTAAAAACGATTCCCAGAAGCGTTTGAAATATCCTAGTATGCTTTTGATGTCTGCTGCAGTGAACACAATCCATGCTATGAGATCCTCTGGTGTGTCCACAGGCATCGCACAAATGGTGACCGAACGCATTCAGTGATCAACTGACATCTACCTTTCATTTACTCTGGACTCATAGCTTGCATACGTTTTTCGTGATTTTCACCCTCTCACCATGGTTTGCGACACCATGTTCCATTGCAAGTTTTGTTCTTCTTGATGCCTACTAACAACCCTACCCTCTGAGTTTGTCATCCATTAACAGAACCCCTGTATGGTTTACACCCTGGTTTGTTTATATATATATATATATAAACAAACCAGGGTTAAACCACATACCACGATGAATAGAAAAAAATATCATCACTAACAAAATAGTTTGGAATTACAGATTTATTCATTTTACCTGTTTAAAATTATTTATAGTGTAGTTGTTTTAATGTCAAACAATTATAATTCAAAGTAAATATGGGACAAGCACTTCGGTTACTATTTGGTATTCTGTCATTTTGCCGATTGTATTATATTTTATTGTGTGATGCATATCTCATGAACAAAACTGTTTATTGAATGAGAGAGATCTGCATAGGCAGACTATAGTAGTTTGTAATTCAGTTAGAGATGAAACAATCATTTCAGCAGCCAGCATGATTAATGAATAAAAAATGAGCTGGATTTATTTGTATACACAAATACCTCGAGATCTATCGCAGTCATGGCAACAAGAAATTTAGTTAAAACCAGAAATTTTGTAAAGATCAACCTCGTCAGTATAAATCCATACTTCGGACAAAACAAGGACATCAATTTCGTTAAATATTAAATCTAGGCATGATGAAAGTAAATTAAAATTTTACAAATATTAAAATGTATAATATTTAGTTTTGATAGGATCGATTTATGATCGGTAACCATAGATAAATTTAATTGTTTTTATAAATCCTCCAGGGTTATGAAGTGTGAAATGTTTAAAATCCTCCAGGGTTATGAAGTGTGAAATGTTTAAAATCCTCCAGGGTTATGAAGTGTGAAATGTTTAAAATCCTCCAGGGTTATGAAGTGTGAAATGTTTAAAAAAAAAACTTAAATGGTTTCAGTGCATACAGTAATTGTTAATACCAAAACTGAACAATCTGGACATTCTAGGAACTTATTTGTTCCACCTGCATGTGTGTGAGAGGAAAATGAGCTGACTATTACATAGGACACCACCACCTTTTTTTTTTCACTGTCTCACGAACCTAACTGGATAGCGTACATAGTGTACAATTAAAAGTTGTTCAGTTTTTCATCTTTCTTTAAATTTCCCTTTTTTTTCAGTTGTGAAAAATTTCACAACCAGTTTATTTCAGCCTTCGGTCAGTATTTATCTTTATTACAGTGCTTCTTAGTGTTTTATGAAAGTTGCTTTGAAATTTTGAGCTGTTCCTAGAATGAGTTAAACTATTTTGCATAGAAACCTGTGGAAAATCAGGTTCCTACTAATAATGTGATGTTAGATCAAATTATCTTATTAGATCTTGGATTTTTGTAATATTTTTCATATTGAAAATGAGTCATAAATTTTATGATGCATTACTAGTTGAGAGCAAATAATGTTTAACATTTCCTTAATTACATACAAAACTGTAAAAAGTGTTTAAAAAAATTGACTCTTTATAATATTTTACTCTAATATTAATGTATCATCATTAAATTTGATTGTCAGTATCTTGGCAATAGAAATCTTTCAATTGCATAATTATAATTCAATTTAAATCATCTGAAATTTTTAATTAAAAAACCAATTTTATTTATAATTATAATGAATTAAAAAAAATTAATATTCGGCAGAAAAATATTCAGTATTTGGCCAGATCTCTATTCATCCCATCCCTGATTAAAAATAAGAATGCCTAAAAATCTTATTCATTCAGTAGTTATTTATTACAGAATTTTACTATAGAATGAGCTTGATTTCCGCATGAAATTTTTTTTATTGTTGATGACTAAGCCTCACACAAAAGAAGTTTTTCATCATACAACAGGGTTAATGATCATATCCTTTGCTCAACCTCTCATTATGTGCTTTATTATTCAATTTCATACTTCACTCTTACTCAACCTTCTCTCTGATTTTTTAAAAAAAATTTTTAATCTGGTTTCAAGGTAATTGAGGTTTCAACTGAGTATAATACATTATGCAATGGGTTTTAAAATATATATGGCATTTTCTTTAATCGTGTTTTTCCTAAGAAAGAAAATTAATCTTTTTATTATGGAATGAGTGGTGTGTATGTATTTTTTAAACGATTATCTATTGTTATTTTACATTATCTACTATTAGACATGTATGGTGAAACTTTGCAGAAGTGTATTTAGTTAGTTTAAAAAAAAACATGCTATAAATAACAATTGTACACATACAGGATCAGCTAAAATGACCACATGCACAGTGGCTTTGCCAGGAGTATCCAGAGCAACCAGTGGTGTGAGTATAGTGTGGCCAGCTTCTTTGACTTTAGATTGAATACTTGACAGCTAAATAAGAATAATTAATACACAGAACAATTAATACAAGTTTTCACTATGGAAAATTTTACAAAATACAGAGAATAATCACAGATTGCACAACTCATTGAAATGGCTTATGTATAGGCATTTGTGTTCTAGATTTTAGTTCAAACTGAAAATTGTGGTTTGATTTACAAAAATCTCAAAAATTGGTGCCTTTGTTATGAAAATACTTTGTCAACAACAGCATGAAAGCCAGTGTGATATCAAAAGACTTATTTTGTCACCTTGAGCTCTTGATAAACACAAAAAGCAAGAGTTACTTCAGAATAGAAACATTTTTTGTCGACTGGAAATACACTTGGGGATAGATTTTTCTAGTTGCTTTGCCAATGCAAACCTTTGGAAATTAAAGTAAGTTGTCCCCTCTGGGAATCAAACCCGGGCTGTCTTGCATGCCATGCAAGTGCGCTAACCTATACACCAGAGATTTGGGAAAACCAAACAGATACAGATACCTACATTAATATTGCAGGAGTCCTACTTTTTGGTAAAATGCCATACTTTCTACTTTTTGTCCTACTTTTTTACCAAAACCTATCAACAAAATTTATCAAACTGATTTTAATTGATGAGGGAATTATTGATATACAGCGAAATAATACAATTAATGGTTCTGCCAAAGCAGAAATTGTATCATTTTAAAAGTTATTTAAGGAGTGTATGTGGACCATTTAGTTTAATAATTTTTCATTTGCTTAGTTTGAGGGTTCAAGTACAGTAGTCATTAACCTTTACTGCAGATATCTCATCAAACTTGATCTGTTTCAGTTTGGTCACCCAGAAATATCTTTGGTTCTTAACATGCTTTTATTTAAAATGTAGGTTATAATGTGGATAAAGAAAATTTTTAAAACCGCTTAAAGGGTTGAAACTTGTCTGAATGGAAAAAATAATTTCGTATTTACTTCTTCATGGTCTTGGACAGTAACTAACATCCATCATTCAATAGTATTGTGCACATTTTGTGTATAGGTGAAACAACAGTTTGTATTACAAAGCAGTTGGATGCATAGGCCTATTCTAGGTCTGGTGATTCTGATGCTACCCAATAGCATTCAATTGTCTGTATTTTTAGAGCATGCAGAGTCATAGACAATATTTACAATGCTCAGCATAGAGCTAGAAATGTAGTAGCTTCATTTGTCAAATACGATAACACTGACATCGAACGGTAAACAGATCCCCTTTAAAAAAGGATGGGCAATGCAGTAAAACCATCTGGTTCACCTTGACTTACATTGGACCTTGTAATTTACACATTTTGCACTGTGCTTTTGAAAACGGTCTCAAAAGAACATCTAACAAACTTACATCTTCATAATTTGCTGTGCATTGTTGGACCATGGAAGACTCCAAAAAAAAAAAAAAACGTGATTTATATTATGAGGAAAGACAGAAAAGCATTATCTGTGGTTAGTACTCTGTTTTGGCAATCAAGCCATTTCACTTTGGCTCGAGTCAATGTTATGGGATACTGAAATAGTGCTATGAATTTTTTTAAATTTTGCTAGAGGCAGAATTGCTGTAGTTAAAGGAAGCTGCAATTCCTCCACTCAGCATTACGTGAGTAATGCATGCTATATGGGAAAGGACAGTTGTGCCTCTGGTATATAGGTTAGCATTTTTGCCCGATATGCAAGAGGACTCTCGGGTTAATTCTTGGAGGAGGCAACTGACTTTTCTTTTGAAAGATTTGAATCTTCATAAAAACCAGAAAAATTTATTCTCATGTTTCAATTTTGTTTTGAAAGAAATGGCATGATTCATAAGATCTTGAAATGTAAAGCAAAAAGTTTGCGATTTCGAGACAGTGCCAGAAATGGTTCAAAATTTGAGATGCTACTTTATCAATTCAATATCATAGTGCTATTCTAGGATGGACAACTTTTGAATAAG
The DNA here is from genome assembly GCF_987345545.1 of Pholcus phalangioides. Lineage (NCBI taxonomy): Eukaryota > Metazoa > Arthropoda > Arachnida > Araneae > Pholcidae > Pholcus > Pholcus phalangioides. The sequence goes on along the minus strand of NW_028301608.1, from coordinate 104,122,728 downwards.
CATTTTTTTTAAAGATGATATTGATACAAGCTGTACTTCACTAGAGTTATTGTTCAACACTTTTCTTTATGTTGCAATTCAAGGAACATATCACATTATACATATGGTAAAAATTATCTATATAAAAGCTATTATCAGTTATATTTGTAATCATTACATCAGCAGTCGGGCAAGCAAAAGCAATTCGACCGTAAGCTTCTTCATGACACACAGATTCACCAATGTCTACCAGCTTCAACTTGCACTGAAATGTAAAATAGACGATGTACTTACGCAAAAACTAAAAACTCATTACATATCAATTAATGTGCATAAGTTATAACAAATTTTTATATAAAGGTACCTTTTTGTTATAGGAGCAATACAGACATTGTATTCTTGAAATTTAAATCCTGTGCGTCAATATTTGAAACCCCTAAAGCAGAATGTTTTGCATTGTTCTTCAACAAGCCCTCAGCTGACTGAAAATACTCAGCAGTAAAAATTCTCGTAGTAATGTTTTATACACAGAATTTTTTTCCTAAAGCTCTTTCTAAAATTGACAACTTGCAGTTTTTGGCATATTCTGCTGCAGGTCTTGAGAAAGTATCATTCATTTATGAAAGTTGTATAAATATAATCAATACAGTGATACCATACCCAAATGGACACTTTTTGTTAACAGACACTATTTTTAATCATGTCGATAGGCCTAAATCTATTTTACAATCGGATAACAAATAGGTCCACTCTTCATTAACAGACAGAATCTTTGGTCCCAAGGGTGTCTATTTTCAAGAGCATAACCCTGATGTATAAACATTGGTGGACATTGATTAGTTTAGCCTACTGCGATAACCTAACAGGTAAATGACAGATTGTACAAAAGAGAATTTTCACAATTTAATAAAATAAAGATGGTATGTTTAATACGTAATATTATGTGATATATAAGGTTTTTCGAATGCTGGCTGATGCAAAGATAAATCCAGGAAAGGAAATACGACTGCGTTTGCGGGGCATCGAACCCATGCCCTTTCATTTTCCAGAGTTAGGTCCACCGTTCAGTGCTCTAAGGAGAGAGGATTTTTTGCCTTTTTAATCTACAGCGCTCCCCTTCCAAGGAAGAGGAAGTTGGTTTGATTCCCCGCAAGAAGCATTTGAATTTTTTCCCCTGGATTTATCTTTGCACCAGCCAGCTGTCCAAACCTTCGCATTGATAGCGTAGAGTGACATCATCTTCAGATTATGTGATATCACTGTGTTCTACTGTGCTTAAGCTTCTGATGTGTTGTTTTTGAATCTTTACTGCTTTTTATAAAATTGCAACAATAACCAACATTGCAATAAAATTGAAATATAACTTTAGAAAATTGAATAAAAATAAATTAGACTTAGAAAACTGAACCCTGACGTATCACTACAAAGTGAATTCTGCTGTAATAATTGGGTCAAATAGAAATAATTACGAGTACCTGGCTATCAGCATATCCAAGTAATGCACTTTTGTCTTGTTGTTCATAAATCTTCATCCCAAGAACCACATTCCAGAATTCTAAGATCAATCACATTAAAAAAAATGAGTAAAGTTGCAAGTATGCAAATTAATAAATTCACACACATTATACCAGCCATACTGAAATAATTTGATGAGAAACAAAATTCTCTTTTAGAAAATGTCTCAAATCTTCAAATAAGTAGTTTTTAAAACCTTCTGTGAATCTTTAAATGGGAGAGCAGATGTCTGAGACAAAACTGGGGACATCAAACCAATTCTCGTCAAATACTGTTAATTTCTGTCATATGTCGTTGATTTATGCCAAATAATGTAATGTACTCCCATTATATGGACAACTCAAAACTTGAAAAAAAGACACCTCTCACAAACCGAGATGGCTGGTCACCCTAGAAATGAAAACGTAGTTGTGGGAAGGGTGTCAAAAATACAGTGACAAATGTTTAAATGTGATTGCAATATTATACTCAATCAGAGATTTGATCTAGCTTTTTAACCAAATTCCAATAAATCAATAAGAAGTTTATCTATCTATTATATTTGCCCTTGAACAGGTATAAATACCTCCTATGTCAGGGCCAGAACTAGAGGAGGGACAGCTGCCCTGTGTGTCAAAATTTAGGTGGGAATGAGAGCACCATTATAGAATTTTACAGTGGTGAAAGTGGAAAAATTACGTTTGCGATCCCCCCGGAAAAAATTCTGGTTATGGGCCTGTGCTATGTATATCACTTTAAAATGTATGTATTCACTGTCAAAATTATTATTTCTTGGCTGGTGTGAAAGAAAAAAAAAGTTTTTCTGATCAAAAAGCTATTCATGGGTTTGAGTTCTTGGCAATTTTTTCTATACTGTAGACTCTTGCTAATCTGTCACATATCAGACCAGGGTGCCGGATTACCAGAAGTTAATTGAAAAAGCTTTAATTTAAATAATATAAACTACTGTCGACAGGTATACAGACAGTGTCATGTTTTCTTCTTCTATGCTTGAAGAAAACCTGCTTAAAAATGTCGGACTAGTGCACAGCCAGATTATCAAGGGTCTATTGCATCAGTAGGAATACTCGGGAAATGAATGGACTACAACTTCTATCACCCAAAGAACAAGAAACATTTCGCAAATATGCCAAACACATAATTTTTATCCAAAATTTTCATATGTGTAACTTTTCATAGTTTCATTTAATCTAGCAACTGCTACCAATTTTACTGTGATTTTGAGAACAAAAAAATCTGAGAAAAAACTTAAGACATGATAAAAAATACCTAAAGATTTTCCCAAATTTGAACTCGCCAATATCACTTGTTGAACAGGATCTAAGACAGGAAATAACAATAACTTGAAATGCACAAAGCAATTAAAAAGATAAGTGGCATCACACAGTGGTGAAAAGAAATATTTAATACATATTTAAAAAAAGCAAAACCTGAGCTTTCTTGAGAAGAAAAATCTTCAATGATGAATTTATATCCACCAGGTGCTTTGACCACTTTTTGATCATTTTCTTCAAAAACAGGCCAGTTATTCTGCTTTGCTTGATCAAGGACTTTATCAGATTTTAGAACGATGCCCTTGTGAAAAGAAAAAACTGTTTTAATGTATTGATCAAAAATCAATAGCATATAGACTGAACACAAATGAACGTACCACATTGATTAATATCATATAATTAGGGCCACAACTATATACAGTGATACCTTGGCATACAAATTTTTTGGCTAACAGTTTTTAGCCACTCGAGCAAAATTAACTCATGTCCACCTCAGAATCTTTATCCCAAATGTACCTCCACTTCTCTTTCTGAAAGTGTTTGAACCATTTCATGTAAAATGAAAGATTCCACTCATAGAAAATACGTTGGAAAAAAGGAGCTAATGTTTTTACAGCCCACATTCTTTCACAGTAGAAGACCTAAAATCAAACTAAACTGCCTAGACATTCTATGAGCATAGTTTTTCCATCTGCATATATCGGACACAAATGAGCTGACAGAATCACAAATGAATGGGAACACCTACAAGCTAGATTGGGTTGTGCCAACACCAGTTTAATAGACTAAATTTAAGAGAAATATTTTTTCACATGCTGCTGTTTGGAATTGGCTGAAAATTGTTGGTCCAGGTCAAATTAGCCTTCATATGCAGAAAATAATGATATAACAAAAGAGAGAGAGAAAAGAAGACAACAATAAAAAAGAGAAAGAAAACTTACAATGAAATCATTACCAGGTTTATAGGATTTTATACCATAGTTATAGGTAAGTTCAACAACGAAATGGTTTATTTCGGGACCATATCCAACCATAGTTTTGCTCCATTTTCCATCAAATGGCCTGACAAAAAAAGAAAGGAAAAAGAGAAGAAAAAATTACTAACGAGAAATCATCACACACAGGAAAAGACATAATTTTTTTTTGGTCTTCGCTTCAGAATATAATCATGCTTTTTTGCGCCTCGCTTAGTATTCTTTGAAAATACAATACAAATACTTTGAATACTGAAGGACCTGACACACCCCACTTCACATCTTTGAGAGAGCAAAAAAAAAAAAAAGGTGCATCTAAAAATTTATTAAATAACAAAAATTAGACATGCCATATATATTTGTGTATAAGCCGAGTTTTTCTGTGGAGAAATTTTTTTCCTCAATCCTGGAGGGGGGGGGGGGGGTCATCTTATACTCGGGGTCAGTTTTTGATGAGAAAATATCGACCCCCCACAATCAGCAGTCATTTTTGTAGCAGTGTTCAAGAAACCAACATTATTGGTATGGGACATGTTCAAACCCCACAAAACTGATAATGTCAAAGCTGGTGTGAAGAAATTGAAAACATCATTGGCTTTGATACCAGGTGGGCTAACATCGATTGCACAACCTTTAGATATGAGCATCAACAAGCCTCTCAAAAACTATTTGAGCAATTCGTGGATCAAATGGATGACAGTTCCGATGATAAAGAAACTACAAAAAGTGGTGCCTTGAAGAAACCTGACATTGGCCTAGTGTGCCAATGGGTACATGAGGCATGGAATTCTGTTTCTGCTGAAATTATCATCTGATCCATCAAAAAGTGTTGCATCAGTAATGTGATGGACGGAACTGAAGATGATATCCTCTTTGACAATGGCGATGCCAGCCTAGATGAGGATAAAAACAAAGATGCCGCACCCCCTATGATGATCTGGTGGATTACGATGAGCTTGGAGACACAGAAGAAATGAATCCTTTGAATCATTTTCTATTGTAAATTTCCGCAAGCTATTCATTTTGCATTAAAATATGATTCTAAAATGCACAGATTTTTTGGGGTCAGCTTATACACGGGTTTTCAATTTATTGCAGTTTTGGTGGTCCTGAAGTGGGGGGAGTCAGCTTATACACGAGTATATACGATATAAAATTAAAAGAAAAAATTGTGATCATTGTCAACTTTGTCATTGGGCAATAAAACTACAAAAAAAAATAATCATTTGTTCAAGCTAGAAATCATGTGCCACATAGTGTCCCTGGTACATGACTTTTGTATAATATATATACAAGTGCTCTTGATTATTGTCACTTGCCATAGTCAAAGGAATAGTTCATGTCTGGGCAGTTGTATCAGGGCTATGTCCGGCCGAAATTTTAACCCGCTTTCCGGACCCTTCATAAAATTCTGAATCTAAAAAAATGGACCCTTCACAAAAATTCTGGATCCAGAAAAAAAACGGACCCTTCACAGAATAGAAATTAATTAAACCATAAATTCGGCATTTCTTTTGTTAGACTAATTAGATTTTTTTGCTTCCCACAAAATCATTTATTTAAAAAAAAATTAATGACCATTTTCACAAAAATAGGACATTACAAAAAAAAGTCTTGTACATCTGCTGAATTGTTGACGCTTCTAATTATTCTGCTCTTCCCTATCTATTAACGGTGCTGTGGTTTTAGACCTCTGTTGCACTAGGATTGGGATCACAAATAGTATGCCTAACCTCCGGGATCATGATAGCAAATAGTACACCTTTCGTAATCTATTCTGATCTCATCTCTCACCAGCTTATGCTCTCCATCTGAAGAGTGTTGATGCTCCCAAAGAAGAATACTTCACATTGTTCTAATACAAGCCCTCAAACGTTCTGTGGTAAAGATTTCAATAATAGTGTTTTAGATATTTTTTAAAATTTCTTCAAGATTGTTCTATGATGTGCATCATAGTTCCCAGCATATTCTGCTAGGTGGGGGGGGGGGGGGGTCAATGCTTCCTGGAGATGTTTCGCTTATCATTCAGTTGGTATAGGCAACCCCATTTTTTTTGCATTGGGAGATCATGTGTTTTTCGCGAGAGTGGTGTTTTAGATTACCCTGCCTGGAAGACATCAAGATATTTTAGACCAATTATTAATTATTCCTGTAATAACCTAAGCATGTTTATCATGGACCCCTAATTTATAGGTGAAATTTAATAATGCTGCTAATTGACAATCACGAAAATAATGGAATATTCTCTCTAAAATAAAATTTCGATGAAATACATTTCAAGAATTTTCTCACCCATTGCAAGTAGCTTTGCATCCCTCTTCAAATTCTTCATGGCGTAGAATCTATAAAACACATTATAGATAAAATGTTAATATGCATGTATCGAAATTGACTATTTTTTTACGAGTTCAGCCAACATGATGACTAGGAAGAATGTGTAAATGATAGAGATGTAAGTATACCAATTCAAGAGAGATTAAAATTGAAAATGTATAGCCTACAAAATAAGGGGATGATATAAAGAAATTATAACGCCTCCTGTCATGCGAGTTTAATCAAATTTGCTTCATATTAAAAGGTCGGTTTACACGCATCAAGTGATTTAGTACTTAGTTAAATTTTGTTGACAAGTACTTTGAAATGTATGCATATATTAAGGTCCATTTATACGGGTTTAGTTGGTAAGTGATTAAATGATTTGTAGTGGTTAACTGGAATAGAGATCTGATCTATTTTTTGATTAAGTAGACACAATGCGTATGTGCCAGTGGGCGTGGTTAGTATTATCCAATGAGCATTTACTACATCACTTAAATGTGTGGACACTTTTATGAGCACTTGACAACTTAAACTAAAATTTAGTTAACTACTAAATCACTCGACGCTTGTAAAAGAGCCTTTAATGGCAGTATATTTTTTATAAATCAATTTCAGTGAAACACGGCGCGCAGCTAATTACAGATGAAATTTATACGTAAGCAAATACTTATGTTGATATACGTGTTACGCAGTGAATGTGATAAATCCGGTTATGATGCATAATTGCCGAGCATTTCGGTAAGTTTGATAAATTTCCCTGAATTAATCACTTTCACCGACGATTATGCATAGTACCGAAGCGTCGCATCGTTGGTAAACATACATGATGAATCATACTATATGATATAGCCTACTATAAATGATAATTCATAAGTGTATTGTCATTACATCAAGGTACAATCGTAAAATTTGTTCTCATTACAACAGGGTCTGACTATATTCGTCACACATACTAGACTCATTTGGAATTTTTCATATTTATAAAATTCACCAAATACAGTAGGTACACGCATATAAGTACAGATAAAGGCGATTAATATTCAAGTATTTATAAACATTACCAACGAACGACACTTGGTTAGTATGCATAATTTCCAGTAAAACTGATAATTTTTTTAGTATTTATTAACTCTACCAACGACACATGGGTATTATGCATATTCTCCGGAAAATGGGGCAAATTTTTATCAAACTTACCAAGACGATTGGTAAGTATGCGTAATAACCAGTTATTATGCATAGTAAAATATGTCCCGTATAGATTTTTAAAAGAAATTACTCTTTTAAAAAATGTTTGAAACTTACTTTCATTCCAAGAACATTTCTATAGAATTTTATCGTCTCGTTTCTATCGCCTATCTTGAAAACAAAATGCAAAGCGCGCCTTGCATGTGCCATGCTTGTTGTTGCCTTCCGTCAAGGAATGTAAACAATGTAGTAAACACGCCCCCATTCCTGTCAGACTCCGACTGAATTATACAGAGCTTTTGTCTTTTTGGTGTTCTTATTATCGGACGGGCTGTGGAAACCACCGTGACTATATTCCAAGCTGACCATAATTCCACGAGAGAAATACGGAAATTGGTATTCCAAATACGGGACATTACCAATTATTGCCAAAGACAACGCCAAAAGTGCAACAAATATTGCTGTAATCACGGAAAATCGCAATGGTGGGAAGCGAACGTTACTGCAAGTTGCAGTGGATTAAAATGAATTCGACAAAATAAAACTTTCACCAAGACAAAAAAAATGTGGGAAATTAATATTCTCATTTATTGTTGTAATGATCATATTATAGTTTTTGAGTTGAATAAGAATTTCAATCTTTGACTTCAATAAAGAATTAAAATCCAAGTAGGCATAATGTAAAAACAAGAAAAGCCGGGACACTTTTTCTAAAAAGTCGGGACGGCCAGAAAAAGAAAGGAAATCGGGACTGTCCCGGGAAATACGCGACGTATGGTCACCCTACTATATACCGATAATTTATGGGACATTCACGTATATTTTTCAACCGCTGGATGGCAGATTGATGCAGCGAAAGGGGCCGTTCAAGTATTACGTTAGCAGATTTTTAGTCTTTTTTTTTTTACCTCCTCCTCTCCCTTGTCAGCAAAATTTCGTCAGCTCTGCCCCCACCTCCAAACGCATATTGAGATCAGATACGTATGTAGGGAACGGGCACGAGCCTCAATGACCCCCCCCCCTCCCCTTCCCTCCCGACGATTAATTCTTTTGATGCAAAAATATTTAAAAAAAAATTAAAATTTCGGAAGAAAATACCTTTAAACGTTATTATAATCAGTTTCTGTTGATTTCAATGCTATCTGAAAGCGAAGAACTCAAAATTTCTCTAAAAGGGAAATTCATAACGACCCACTATCCAAACCATTCATGCTAAACCTATGGCCCACGGGATTATCTGATATGGCCCGTCACCTCAAACCTAATTTTGTGAAAACGAACTACGCGACTCATTTACAAATCACTTACGTGGCCCGTGGCACAATTCCAGAGCATTTAAGCAGCCAGTGACACATTGTCAGATCCCTCAGGTAGGTCCGTGGCACATCTACATTTCACTTGAGTGGACCGCGGCACAGTTCCAGAACGCTTAAGCGATCCGTTGCACATTTATAGATCCCTTATGTGGCACAGTTTTGGAGCACTGAAGCTGCCCGATGTGCAGTTCTACAGAAATTCAAGTTACCCACAGCACATTCCCAGATCACTTAAGTGATCTGTGTCATAATGATGGATCACTTGAGTGACGGCATCGTTCCGGAGCACTTAAGCGGCCCGCTACAAATTGCTAGAGCACTTGAGCAGCCCGGACACATTTCTAAATCACTAGAAGGATCCACGGAACATTTAGAGATAACTAAAGTGGCTCTATAAAGGACTTTATGGAGCCAACCTAATCTAGAAACTCTGTAAAGAAGTATAAAAGGCTCTATGTAAAGTACAATGTTACTTCAGATGCCCACAAACTAGGGAAAGATTTTTCTCGTTTTCAGCACACCGAGTGAGATGCTATTGAGAATATTTAATGTTTTCATAAAGGGTGGGTTGATGGCTTGAGCATCATTCAAAACCCTCGTTACCAAAAGTCAGCAAACCTGAAACCCCCCCCCCCCCGCCCCGATGCTGACGTAATACTTGAATGATCCCTAGATACTAAATAGTTTTTGATTTTACAAATAATATACAGGGCTATATTTTTTATTCATTTTGTTCCAATTTATCACTTTTTTGCTGGGGTCCTCAGATTATTTTTCCTATTCATCTATTTTTTACGGTTCACAAATTGTTTTCCTTACTTATGTATTTTTAGTCGGTCTGCAAATTATCTCTCTTATTTGTATATTTTTGTTTATTTTTGGCCGGTTTTCAAATTGGTTTTACCTATTTATCGGTTTTTAGTCTGTCTGTAAAACATTTCTCCATAATTATATATTTTTTTCCCCGATCGGCAAGTTATTTCTACTATTTATTTATTTCTTGCCAGTCCGCAAATTAATTCTCTTTTATTTATCTACTAGCCATAATACCCGGCGCTGCCCGGGTTTTCTTCAATGAGGCTTTTTTGGATCACGTGATATCTCCCTCTCTTTTTCTTGAGGGACATACAAACCGTGTCCAAGTTAACCAATATGGCGACCTGCGCGAAATAAACAAATATAGATTTACACAGAAACGTAGAAATGAATATATATTTTTCTTTTTTTAAGGGGCGCTAGGTATTTCGATTCCCCCCCCCCCCCCCCCCGAATTTCAAGTTATCCATCTGTCTGTTCCAGCTTCCAAAAATCCTTAGTTAAAGCTGTGAAATTTTTTCGATGCACTTTTCACGGGCTCATAACTAATTTTAAAATATCCTAACCCACATGAATTTAAGCAAATAAATATCAAAAGAGACAATATGGAGACATTAATTTTCATACTTGAGAAGATGTAAATGAAATCAATGATATTGCTCGAATATCCAACTCAAAAGTATAGGTTTGGCTAATTACTTCATATTTAATCTCCTGGGCTTCGTATAGCTCCTGGGCTAAGCGAACTGAATATTTCAAAAATCGAGAATTCAATACAATTTTTAAAATTATTGATGGGGCGGAAAATCCCACTAATTTCCGCATTTCTACAGTAAAATCGACAATTTTAGCACTGATTTCTATGAGGATCACCCGTTTCCTGACTCTCAAAGCGATGCTGATGATGATTATGCCGTCTATTCAAAAAGCCTCATTACTGAGAGTATATTGAAAATGTGGCAAACCATTATAAAGGCATATACACGTCTGAAACGCATTGCTAGGGAACCACGGTAACCAAAGTAAACGTTCGGAAAGTGATTGTTGAGGCCCAAAAACCATTGTTGCCGGACAGGTTTTTGCCCATTTGGGCCATTTGCCCTGGGCTGACGAAATTTTAAAGTAGCCTATCGTTCAAGTCGGGTCCCAGTTGGTATATATGCAAAATTTGGCGACGATCGATCTAAAATTGTAGAGTTGTATAGAGAACATACACACACACACACACACACACACACACACACACACACACACACACACACACACACAGACACACAGAAAATCAATTTTATATATATATATAGATAGATAGATTTTTGTCGGTCTCAAATTATTTCTCATATATTAATTTTTTTTCCGGTCCCATTTTTTTCTCTCTTCTTTATGTGTTCCTTGCCTGTCCAAGAAATATTTACTTGTTTATTTATTTCTCCCGGTCAACAAAATATTTGTTATCTTGACGGAAATCATAGATGAAGAAAACATTTTAGTGTGTTGCTCATAAATTTTATTTTGATAATTATCGCTATAAATACCCATGGATATTAATCTCAGATCTTGGCGTGTGTGTTCATTGAATTTAGAGTTTCCATCAGCAGATGACAGAACATGCTCATTCATTCGAATTGAATTCATGAACGCTGAAGATGTAATTTTTCGTATTCGTTATTATTTCATAAACACACACAAGGATCGAATCACAAAGCCTACGCTGTGATCTCGCGATAAATTGTGTCCCATATTTTTGTCCTTTTATGTCCCTATTTTTTTAGGGACATAAGTAGATGAGAGCACTGATCAGAATCGGAACTAGGGCAAAAGAGGCAACAGCCCTAGGTGGAAAATTTCGGAGGGTGGCAATTTTTAGGGACGGGCAAAATTTGTTATAGAATCAGGGCCACGATCTGGGGAGGGGCAGAGAGAGGGGTGCAAATTTCATCCTTTTACCCCCTCCTCTTTTAACATCACAAAAGGGAGGGGGGCAAAATGTGTGCTCGGCCGAACGAGCATCTTGTTGTACCCTGATAAAATGATCGAATTGAACAGTGTAGGTGGCAGAAAAATCACATTTGCCCTGCAAAAAATCAAATTTTCGTGCAAAGTTCAAACCGAATAATTTCTAGTCAGTGCTGAAGAGTCATGACTTATCGGAAGAACGAGACAACTGGAAAATATGGAGGTGGGACGAAAAAGAAAGAAAGAAACAAAAAAAACTGGACATTATCGGAATCATCATTTTCTATATTACGTTTGGCTTATGGACGGAAGGAGGGAGTATGCGATGGTTCCTAAAAGGCCCGCCTCTGCTTCCACGCCTGGGAGAGTATGACATAATGATAGGATTAGAATTTCTGAGCAAGTCATTTAATGACATTAAGAATTTGTTATTTTCAGATAGTGACGTTAAAAACGCAACACAGAGAAGCACAAATAAAATAAATATGTTTATTCATAACCTTTTTTTCTCATACCTTTTTTTTTTCAATTTAAGTCTTGAATATTTTTATTTTCATCACTTCGATCAGTCTTAGAGAATAAGGTTTGCATATCCTCGACCCTCTTACCTTTTGTCTCTGGCAAGCAATACACAGCAAATACACAAGACATGGCGGAAAAAATACCGTACAAGTAGTAAGTCCCGTAGCCTTTTATATTTGATCTTAAAAAGTCGAAAGATTTCGTCACGATGAAAACGAAGCCCCAGCAAAATGCAGAAACCACGGCCCCGATAAATCCTCGAGCTCTGTTCGGTGACATTTCGGCTAACATGAGCCAAGGAATGGGACCGTAACCTAGAGAAAATACTGCGATATATAAGAGAATAGATGTCAGTGGCACCCACGAATGCTCACTTTTGATAGATGGTTTCATTGTCCCAGCGTACTCGAAACTTGCGAGAATAGTCAATGTTATCGCCATCCCTAAGCCGGAAATAATTAAGAGTATTTTTCTCCCAGTTTTGTCTAGCAAAAGGCTGCCTACGGCAGTCATTACTACCATGACAGCATCGACGAGGATAGTCGATTGGTATGCTGATATGGGAGTGGACGAGGTTTTAAATACTTCCACAGTATAAAATAATATCGCGTTGACACCACAAAGCTGTTGGAAAACTAAAAGTCCTATACCAAGCATCGCTGGCCTATTCACTACAGGTTTCATAACTTCCTGCCACGTTAACTTCCATTCCGGTTGCTGAGACAGATCTTTGTGAATGGCATTGCACTCGGCTTCCGAATCAAAATCGGGTCCTTGCAGAAACTTTACGCTGTCCAAAGCTTCCTTGTAGCGGCCCTTGGCTATTAGCCACCGAGGTGATTCCGGCATGAAGACAAACATCAGCACACCGATGAACACCACAACTGATGGGGAAATGGCTAGCCAATCCCAAGTCATGAATACTGCCAACGTGTTGCAGAGCAGCACGCCGACGCAGGTGAACAGTTGGAAGAAACTTCCCAACATACCACGCACTTCAGGTGTCGAGATTTCAACCAGATAAGCTGGGATGACAGGACACTGAACTCCGACGCAGAACCCTGTTATGAATCGGCCGACATACATGAACCACACATCAGTTGCGTAGGCTATGAGCAACCAACCGGCCAGCGAAGGCAAGGCGAGAACCAATAACGATCCTTTTCTACCACAATTTTCCGACATGTATCCTGCCAATGAGAAAAATAATCGTGAGCTATGAAATGAAATTACGAATGGAAAAACTAGATATGACCTCATAATTTCACTCGTACTATTTACTACTATTAAACCCCGCATGCACCTCGTCCATAGGTTTCTACCCTACCCAATTAATCTTCGAAACTTCAAACGAATGGGGACATGTCGGAATGCGCGTGTATGTGTTGTGCACCAAACGTAAACTTTGTTTCTGTGAAATGCTTGTTATGCATTGCTTGTCAACAGCTGCCATCTGACTTCCGAATTGGGAAGCAGAAAATTGGCTGGCTGTTTTTCCTTGTGTCATGCGTGAATTTTTTTTAAACATTGTGGGCCTGATTGCTGTCTGTAGGAAGACTTTTTAAATGGAGATTGGCTCGCATTCGTGCCTCACATTTGCTGCCTCAAAGTTTGAAAACCACGGAAAACCAACTTCAGCCGTACATCCCTATGCCGTCAGTGGGGTTCAAAACTTGGGTCCTCACGACGCCCAAGCACATGGCACACAATCGCATGGCCCAAACTTTCTGGGTCACCAGCTTATATTCCTTATGGGGACAAAGAAGGGAGGTCATGGTCTATTTCGGGTCCTCGCAACACGGGTCCATGACGATGTCCACACGACCGCATAGTGGCTTTCACTCTCACGGCATTTCTATTATTCTATTCGTTCATTCTAATCTTATTCTGTTTTTCAGAATATACTGAAAAAAAATAAAACATATTTTTTTTTGGATTGCTGAATTTTCAACAATTTGACATCTATAAATTTTATGGACATATTTTGTTATTTTCAGCCACCTCGTTGGGCAGTTTGACCTGCTACAATCACCATTCTCCACTGAATGGATGGCATGGATTTTCAGATTTTCAAATAAAAAACTCTTCTGTTTTCTTACAGTATTTCCTCATATATTGGAGAGACCTTAGTTCCAAGAAACATCTAAAATTGTTGTTTTTTTAAAGAAGTATTTGACTAAACTTGCATTTTGTGATGATAATTCTGAAAAAAATTACCCCCTATGGAGCAGTTGTGTGTTCATGGGGGGTAATTTTTCTGAAGTAATTTTGGTGCAGTGTTTCTGAAGAAACCTTGTCATAAAGCAGGTAGAGAGCCTTCTTGGAGAGTAGAGATCTTCCTGCTCTCCATTTAAAGAGCAGGCAGGCCTACAACATAAATACGAAAATTCAGGGGAACCTCTCTCTCTCTCTCTCTCTCTCTGACACTTTCACTTCTAATACAGAAGACAAATGACGGACCTACTCAAACACGAAAATTTCATAATTCAGGTATCATAAAAATGTTAAGATCACACATATACACTGGTGTAAGAAATTAAGAGAATTTGTAGACTTGGTCGATTATCTCTAGAGCTACTGTACCGATTTTAATGAAATTTGATATGTACATACATTGATACAATACAAAACAAATAACCATTCAATAATTGTAATACACACCCATGATCGTGCGTAACACTCGTCGGAGTCAGAAAGTATGAAACAGCGGTTGCAGAATAAACAAAAAAATGGGTTAATAGATGGGTTAATAGGGGGGGTATGGTCCCCTCTTACAGATATACAGGTCTCGCAGCGTGATTTCATACTTGAAATAAGGCAGTTTATCATTTCCTGTGGCAATTGGGCCCACTCGTTGTGGCCCACTCGAATGAAAACAGCAACGCTGTTTTCATTCCCTGGAGGGTTCCCGGGGGGGGGGGGGGGGTTGCGAGTGCGAGTTGCAATTGCCCTCCTCAGAGCGTCCCAGACATGATCTATAGGGTTAAGGTCTGGAGATCTGGCTGGCCAATCCATCCGGCGAATATCCTCACTCTCTAGAAAATCGTCAAGCAGAAGAGCTTTATGTGGCCTCACGTTATCGTCCATTAAAATGAACTCAGGGCCAACTGCACCCCTGAAAAGACGAACATAGGGCTCCAAGATCTCATCCCTATACCTTACACCAGTCACAGTGCCTCTTTCAAAGACATGGAGAGGTGTGCGGCCATCCAACATGATGCCTGCCCAGACCATTAAACCTCCTCCGCCATAATGGTCGATTTCACGGACATTGGAGGGTAGGTAGCGGGTCCCTGGTTCTCTCCATATGAACGTACGGCGAGAATCGGTGCTTAGGCTGAACCGGGACTCATCAGTGAAGAGAACGGTCGCCCATTTATCCATACTCCAATCTCTATGCTCTCTGCACCATGATAAACGGATTCTCCTGTCCGTAGAAGTGAGCGGGACGCAAACAGCAGGTCTTCTTGCAAGCAACCCTCTCTCACGAAGTCTTTTGGAAACAGTCACCCTTGATACACGGGTTCCTGTGGCTGCATACAAGTCACGAGAGAGCTGAGAAGCTGTAGCACTCCTGTTACGCCTCGCTATAATCGACAAATGGCGATCTTCTCTGGCCGTCGTGGCTCTTGAACGACCTTGCCCAGGCTTTCTCTCGATGGATCCGGTATCCTGGAACTGTTTCCATAAGTTACACACGCTGGGCGTTAAATTTAACTCTCTACAAATCTGGACTTGAGATTGGCCTGCTTCTAGCCTCTCCACAATTCGCCACCTCATTCCATCATCTAAACGTTGGTGGTTACTCATTTCTACTGTTACAATTTGAAATTAACCGATTGCTGCAAAATAACACCAAGAAATTCGCCGAGGTGTGCCAGCGAACGAAATGCGTCTTAACTTAAACGCGCTTATAAAGCCTGTTTCTCTACTGGCTCCGCCTACACACACGTGTACGCTTACGTATTTGATGTACAAGATTTGCATTTTTGTCTAGAAGCAGTGGTTGTACATTCAGTTCAGTTCTTTTCATGAAATTCGATAAAATATGCAAATTCTCTTAATTTATTTCACCAGTGTATATATTTTTACACAACATTTTTTGGTACGCACTAATTACTTGGAAATTCCCTAGTGAAATTTTTAAACATCGTATGTGCGGTTGAGTAGTAGAGGTCTATTTTGGCACCTGCCATTAGCAGAATTGTAATGTCAAAGTACATTAAAACTTTTTTTTGCTCTGAAACTTCAATTCTGCATATTTTACTGAATGAAATGTTGTATTTTAACGTGTATAAAGAACTCCTTTGTGCCAAAAATCGGGTCCCAAAAATAAGAGGGGTTCTTATACATGAATAGTATTATAGATATAATTTTTTTCCCAAATTTTACGCCCAAAATATCTAGGGGATTCTAGCGCACGTTAAAATACAGTAGTACTATCGGTGCTATAAATGTTCGTATTGAACTACTAGGTGAAATTTCTTAATTTCATACTTTGTCAATACTCAAGTCTCTTTTGACCAGGGTTACTTTCTATTAAGAAAAGCTTTTTTCATGCAGCTGGTTACATTTCAATAAGAAATGACTCTACACTACTAAGAAATGAATTTTTTTGGGGGTTCGGGGTAGATATTAGCATCCAAAAAGGCATAAATAATTATAGAATGCAAGGATGACGTCACTCTCCGCTACCATAAGAAGGTTTTTAACAACTGGCTGTTGCGAAGATATATTTTGGAAAGAGAGAAAATTCAACTGCCCCTGCGGGGAAAGGACGTGGGTTCGATTCCCCGCAGGGACAGTTGAATTTTTCTCTCTTTCCAAAATATATCTTTACAACAGCCAGTTGTTAAAAACCTTCGTAATTATAGAATGTTGAGAGATGCTGGAAAAATACTGTTCAAAATTCATGCTCACCAAAAACAAAAACACGAAAATTCAGAATTAATGAAAGTAACCATTTAGAAATGATGAGAGAAATAAGTTTAGAATTAATGAGAAAAGTAATAATTTGAGAATCAATGTGAAAAATAATTTGAGAATTAATGAGAGAGAAAAATAATTTTAAAAATAATGAACGAAGAGAAGTTTCAGAGTCAATGAAACTTCAGATTAAATGAAATTCTGAGTTATTGGCAGCCTTCACTAATTTTGTAGCCTCTGCTTCAGTAGATGCCCTTGGCCCAGGCCGGTTTGACAATCAGTTAATATCCAGCTACTCCTATATTCATATTTAAAAGAATTACTTTTTTTTATCGACCAAGAGAATCATAATACATATTTCAAAAAAGCATCAAACATCACATTGATTTAGTATCACATAGCATATAACATCAAGCATTCAATCCAGCATGTGTAAATTTATAACTTTTGTCATATTTTACTCAAATTCTCGAGAGTGTGAATACATATGAAAGAAAATCCAATTCTTACCAGCAAAAGCTCCACCGACAAGGGCGCCAAGAGCGAACAAACTCCCGATCCAGGTAATATCATCTTCTGTAGGGATAACTCTGCTCTCACGCCTCAGCATGTCATCGGTGGCAGTAGCAGAGAAAGCTCCACCCATGCCCATGGACACCGCAAACAACAGACATGCTAAAGCTGCTAAATACATCTTACGCGGGAATCCAGATTTCATTTTCTGAGGATCTCCTCCCCACTCTATCGATTTTCCTACGATTTTGAACTCAAACTTACCCGGCATCTTTATTTTCCGATGTCATATGCAACGAGAACACATGTGTTAAAGTCTGTTTTGTCACTGTAATCAGAGGAGATACACCCATAAAAAAAAGACAACCCACTATTAAATTAACATGGTTCCCTAAAAACAAACTTAACTACAATTTGCCTAACGCATAGTCACTCATCAGTAAAAAAATCTATCAAACTATGTTTGGGTACTGATACAGTTGTGTTGGTGATAACGGAATCGGAAATAGATAATCGAATATCGAAATCTCATGACGGGTTGAGTTCATTGACGAACAAAAAAAGCACAATAATTATATAATCAGCTCATAAAATAACAAAAAAAAGAGACAATCCTATTGTTTGGGTCCTTGTTATTTTTTATCGTTAGCTGTGTCAGCGCATGCGCCGCGATTGAAGGAGAGATATTATTTCTTTCTCTAATTATCATTTTTTTTACTTTTATTTCCTCTTGAGATAACGAGATTATGTAATTCTTTTTTCCCCTTGTTATGCGGGGTCATTATTATGCTACTTAATTATTAAAACAGGTCTCTGAATGCTTTACATATTATACCGTCGGTTAAAAATGAAAGAAAATGCACGTTACATTTAAGGTTGAATACTCACTGCTTGTTGATGAGGTATTTGTTATATCCAAGCAGCATACAGGATGGGTGTATGTAAGTGTCTCAGTAGGGGTTTCCAGATGCCATTTTCGACCAATGAAGTCTATATTATTTAGATATATTTAATAATAAGTGAAGTGCTCGTCATCAGAGCCGCGCAACTAGATACTTTGTCACCCGAAGTACTCACGCACAGGGGCGTCGGAAGTGTTTCGAATCTGTGGGTGCCTGTCTTGAGATTCATGTAGGAAATTTCGATTTTCGAATCAATTCTGTGGGTGCTCGGACCAGTTCTGCAAACTTCCGTGGGTGCTCGAGCACCCATTGGAGAACTGGAGAAACCGAGGCTCTGTCTCAAGAGCACCCACTGCACCCCTGTCTCCGACGCCACTGATCACGCATATTGGCACCTCCCGTGTAATGTAGAAGGAGCAAAACTGGTGAATTTGGCCACCCTTCTAATCCCGGCTCTGGAAGGTTGAAATTAACTTTTGCCGCTGTGGTGGTAAAATGGCCATAGTGATGGAGTCGCATTGTGAGGACCCAGGCTCGAACCCCGCTAGCACCACAATGATGGTCAGCGGAAGTTGGTTTTTATACCTAACTTTGAGGCGCAAATGAGAGCCAATCTCCCTTTTGAAAAGTCTTCACACAGAAAGCAACAGGTCTACAACGGTACAAATATTCAATCATTTCACTCCACTCTTAGTTCGAGAAATAGATGGCAGAGATGGCATCACTATAACACTTATTAAACAGAAACAAATTTCACGTTAGGTTCACGACACAACACGTACATTCCAACATGTACCAATTCGTTAGAGGTTCCGCAGAGGAATATGGACAAAGTGCATGCCTGGTTTAGTAGTAGTCCCCGGAGCACCTACCCTACTGCTACCTCCTGATTGCGGCCCACACATCCCTTCAATGTAATTGGGAATTGCCAAGCAATTAAAGAGTTTATTTCCAAAGTCTCATATAATTGTGAAATAGCAAAATGCAGAAATTAATTTTCTTTACTTTTATATGAATGATTTCAATTTAAGTCATTATTGCAATTCATTATGACGTATAACTGCTTTGCCGACATTGACTTACCAAAAGTGATAGTAATAGTGTCACATGACCTGGAGTTGAAGATAGAAAACAAATTAAGTGAGATAAAAAGAGAAAGTACGATATTATCAAAATTCCTCTTTTAACTAAACTTTTTACATTACAATATTTTCATACATCGGAAAATAATACTTCAGATCAAAAACGAAAGCATTATTTTTTTTCAAATAATATATTTTATATTCACGAATCACCTATCTTTACAAATGTAATACATATAATACTTTCTGTAAATGTTTTTTCTTCAAAAACGCACGGTGAAATTCCTATAATCTGGTTTATCGATGATTTGCCACTTGCTAAGCTCGCAGTGTTCTATCCGGCTTCCTGGGCTTCCCTGCAATTTCAGCCACATTACCCTAGAAAAATATAAATGGAAATTTTAGTCTAATTCATTACTGTTACTAATTTCGTTTTTCTAACAGGGTTGTGGATATATGGAATAGCAAATATATATTAGAAGATATACAGAGTATCCTGTAACTCATAATGCAACCTTTATCTGATCAACCGTTCGTCTTCGAGGTATATTTCCAATTATAAAAGTGCTCAAAATGTATATAGGAATCACTCTGTACCAGTTTCAAGAGTCAAAATACAGTGTATCGTAAAATAAAGAATATAAATTTTTATACGGTTCCCCTGTTCTTTAATTTGCAATTAGAAAGTTGTTGCCTTTTCTCTCCTGAGGCAAAAAAGAAAAGAAAAAAAAAACAACTTTGAACACCTGTGAAACTTAACGTGTACAAGTACTGTTCTCGTGTAAAGTATCGCTGAAAATAAAGAGTTTTTCCACCCATTATTGGCTTGTTATTTCTGCATCTTCGTTTATATTCCAGCTGATCGGGTTGGGGTTTCCGATCATACATTCCTATGTCGTTCTGTTTTGTTTTTGTTTTCTGCCTCCCTCAAAAGTTTGTATGTTGAGTTTTGAATTATCCTGTATATGCTTCCAAGTGCAATATTGTCTGCGCTGGTTGGATTCAAAAATCGAAGAAAAGTTGGGAAAGAACAACATAAATGATTTAAAGAAGCGATTTCCGTTAGTTTAGGCTTATCTTTTCAAAGTCTTCACCAATTTTTGAATTCAAATATCTTACCGAATATTGTACTTAGGAACATGAATTTTTTTTTTCTGGCCTCAGGAATGACAGCGAGGTACTTTTTCCCTCGATTACATTTTTTTAAATTTCTTTTATTGGTAAATTTACATGCTTGGACTGTTATTACTTTGAATATCAATATTTCTTGAGTTTAAGAAGTTATCGAAAAAAAAAATCATTACAAATAAATCACTCTGGTTATTGAATCAAAAATTAAAAAGAAAATGCAATTAGAGCGAGAGTAAAAAAAAAAAAAAAATCACTGATTTTTCTTGATTACTTTTCACTCTCAAAACAAATTTTTGCTTCTGGAAAAGAAGCTTGAATATAAATATATATAGAAAAAAATTATAATAAAAATAATACAAAAGAATATTTCGATCAAAACGTAGTGAAATTTTAAAATTTAGCGGGAAAAATAATTTGTTTTCCAATATACGTATACGATAAGCCGATTACACTATATTTTTCTTCCGACTAATTATTTGTGACATATTTCTTTTTGAAATATTCTGAGATTTTCTTATGATATGATTGGATCTAGCTTATGAGAAATTTGATTCCTAGCTTTATTTTCAAATGTTGATAAAAAATATTTGAAAGAGAATTTCGAAAAAAAAAGTCGTATCATACCTCTTATTAGAGAAATATCTGACGTTTCAAAACGTATATAAAAGTAATTAAACATCAAAAAATGATTATTTAAATGATTACACGTAGAAACTCTTGTATATATTTTATACATATGCTACGGTAAATGTGATAAATGTTGTTATTATACGTAATATCGGGTTATTATGCATAGCACCCAAGCGTCGTTGCCATTGATAATAATTACTAAACATAGTATAAGTACTAAAAAAATTATCACTTTTACCGGCGATTATGCGTAATAGCCAAGCGTTGCGTCGTTTGTGAGCATGATAATCATACTATATATATATATATATATATATGATTTTTTCCTTACATGATAATTCATACACGTATTGCATCATTATATCGGGGTAAGACAGTAAAATTAGTTATCATTATATCGGGGTAAGACAGTAAAATTAGTTATCATTATATCGGGGTAAGACAGTAAAATTAGTTATCATTGTATCGGGATACGATTGTAAAATTTCATATCATTATATCGGAGCCCAACTATATTCACCACACATAATAGACTCATTTGTAATTTTTTTCATATTTATGAAATTCACCAATCGCACTAGGGTATTATGCATAACCACAGATAAAGGCGATAAATTTCGTGTTTATCAAACTTACCAACCACACTTGGTTATTATGCATAACCTCCAGTAAAAGTGATAATTTTTTTTTATTATTTATCAGATTTAACAACGAAGCTTAGGTATTATGCATAATCGCCAGTAAAAGTGATAAATTTATCAAACTTACCAATCGTCTTGGTAAGTGTCCATAATAACCGGTTATTATGTATAACAACCGATTAGTCACATTTACCGTAACACATTCATCAATTCCTAATAATGAATTAGAATGCGATTCCCGTTTCTTAAATACGAAAAAAATTCAAGACGTTTTGACTACTAATCCAAAGAATCATTTTAGTTATCAGTTTTAAAATTTCGAAACCTTCTCGCTATTCTCACCATATGTTGTTTTAATTTGGCATCTTTGTGATTAGAAATCACCACGAATCTACTCGGGATTTCAGAAAAAAAAAGGAAGATATCTTAAAAATGCAGTTTGTTCATTAGTTTGGAAAATCGAGTTGAATTTTATCATTTATCCTAGGCAACCAATCACACACTTCAACATCCTTATGGAAATAACCTTGGTGATTTTTTTATTTTTAAAAAGTATTGAAAAGTTTGTTCACGCGAGAACGCCATGGCAGCGATGAGTTTTACAAAACCAGAAGTTTCCGATACTTGATGTTTGTTTTTAAAAATGGATCTATGTAACAGTTAATGATCCATGTATGGATCGTACTTACATCTCATCGATTTTATCTTTTTCTCCTTGAATGACTCCTATGACTGTTCCTCTCTTAGATAGCCTCGTCCATCCTTTGAGCCCGAAGCTTTCGCTCATATCTTTACAGTACTGGAAAAATTCCAAATTTCGTTTCAGTTCTCTGACAAGCAAATATATTTTTATCAAATAATGTTTAGAAAAAACCGTATCTCAGTTCAGATAAGCATTTGGTTTTACGCTACTAAATCATCATAATCTTGATGGTGAATTATTCTTAGATGTTTGAAGTTTCTTGAAGTTCTGACGAGTGGACACTTTAGGGACAGAAGAGTTGTTGTGTATCTAGACTTTCTTGAGAGGATTTGACAGGGCCCGACGTAGTAAATTTCTAAAAAGTTTGCGTGAGATTCGGATAAGAGGACACTTGTTGAAGTTAGTTTCGTGATAAGTGATATGTCACAGGGAGTGTCATGGTGAACGGAAAATTTTCTTTTTGGGTGGGTGGATGGATTCTCCACAGGGAAGTTTTCCTGGTCCAATAGTTTCCCGATCATGACGTCTATTTTGAATTTAAAAACGATTGTAAAATATTCCTTATTATCAAAATGCTTTCTGAAATTAATGAAACCAGTTGTGTAATATAAGGTAGTTCGTCTCAAAAGTATAAGCTCAAAAGATATATGACAAATGCGAAGAGAAGTTAAAAGCAAATAAACTTTTGATATTTTTGCTAACTAGGCACCTTAATGTCATGTCTATAATTCACATGAAAAGTCATAAGTTAATTCAAGCATGATTTTTTTTGTATTAAATATAAAATTGGACATTTGAATCTGTCTCAAAAGTTTAAGCACAATACAAAAACATTCCTGGTGCAATACACGCAATCCTTAAGTGACAATCATGTTCAGGACCGCAACTAGATGCTTGGTCACCCAGGTCAAGTGCGCATTTTGATACCTCCTTGTAATGTTGAAGGAGAGGTTTGAGAATAAAATTTCGCCGCCTCTGGTCCAGTATCCGGGGCACGATACCCGCCTGCTCCCCCCTAATTGCGGCCCTGATGATGTTTATCTGCCCCTTATTACTTTAAAAACGCGTGTTCGTATTGACAGAATCATATTTTAAAGTATTCCTGGCTTCAGGAAATGCAAGCATCCTCGATATCAATATCGAATCCTCCTTCTAGAGGCTTGCATTTTAATCCGCAAGATTCTTTATCAGGTTTAGACCATTTTTCCATGTTGGTCAGTTCAAACCTAAGATAATTTATGGTGAAGGCTAATGTTTTGTGCATGTTGAAGTAGGAAAGGTAGGATTTTCCTGCTGAACTCCCACTCGGATCCCTAAGTTCGTCAAATGGTAGCAAATGTTGTTCGAGTGTTTCTTGATTCTTCTTCTGGTTTTGTCTTCCTTCAAGAATCGACAGAGTGATCTGACCACCAATAAAATCCTCTCCTTGTCACCCTTTCATTGGCTGAAGACAGTCTTTGGCTTTTCCAAAAAACTCTTGCCAGTAAGTGTTCCAGCCATCATGGCCATCTAAATTTCACTTTTTATCTTCAATGAATATTATTACTCTTGTAGCCATTTTTCTTTATAAAACATAGACTTTTTTGTCCGACTCCATTCTCATCTCTTGTGACGGCTGTTTTAGACATGATAAGCGTACTATTTCTTTTTCGGTTTAATGTAGTTGCAATTTACTCTATATACGTCTATGACGTATAAGATATCGTTTGACATATTTAGCCATACATTATTTTTCACATTTTTTACTTTGCATAAAGGCATGTTTTGAGTTGACATCATTCTTTGGGCCAGTCTGTCTGTTAGAATACACGTTGCATGTAGCCTTCCAGATTTCGAGTTTTCCATCAAAAACGTTCTCTTTGGCAAGAACTTGACGTTTACCACAACTTGATCAGTTAAGAACCTTAGAAATTTGCCCAACAATCTCACTTTCCGATTTGCACTTGACGATCCTAGACATCTCTTCCCTCGTGAACTGCGATGAATAAGGTGTTTTGATTTATTATCAAAAACTTTCCCTCTGCTTTATTCCGTTCTAAAAACACGTCAATTAAGCCGACATAACAAGGCTTCTTTAAGATTTGCATAAAGGGCTTAAACTTTTGAGACAGTGATTTTTCACCAAAATTAAAAATATAGTATGTAATATTCTAGTTAGCCATCAGTGCTGCATTAAGTAAAATAAATTTATTTTAATGACTTTGGATTGCAATTCAATTATATACTTATGAATATTATCTTGAATTTGTGGTTTTGATTTCATCGTCATTTTCATCACGATCTTGAACTTTTGAGACGGACTACAATAAGGTGCAATTATGGGAGATTCGTGACTTTTATGACCAATCTAAGAATCACTGAAACGCAAGTTTATTTTGTGACCCATAGGTTAATAATGTCTACAATAAATGTTGAGATTAAGAGCTGAGTGTTAGAAGGATCTGAGATTGAACTTACCCTTCTGATTCATGAATTGTAACCATGGTACAACATTATTTTCGTAGCATTGTTCTGCTGTAGTCGAAAGAACCAGTAGAATGCTAAGTTTCATTCTCAAAAGGTCTCTTCACGTATTTCCGATGTTATAAATCCACTGTTTCGAAATTTGTTTCGATTTAAAGAGAATGCAATGCAGTTACGGAGACTATATCTGCTGAAGGATATTTATTTGGTTGAAGAGGTACAGCAAAGACCCTGTGGTAGCATGCGATGATTCGACATTTGAGGAGAGAAGTGAATTTTCGAATATTTATCCATTGAATATCCTATATTATTGAATAGTCAGTCAGAGGCTTTTGAAGCTCACGGAAGGTGAGGGGGTGTGGATATGTCTGAAGTATTTGAGATTCTCATAAGCATGTATAACGAATGAAGAGAGCAGGCCATTTCCTTTCCATTTTATATCTTGAATTTGCTGGTAAGTGTCCCAATTAACGACAACAACTATGTTTCTTACAGAGAGATAGATAGATAGATAGAGAGAGAGAGAGCATGCGTATCTGTGATGTCATTTTAACAATTTGTTTAAATGTTTTGTTTGCATTTATTATTTTAACCTTGAAGTTTGCAGTTTTTAACCTGAAGTTTTTTCCTTACTATAGTTTGAATCACAAAGAAGGTAGTTATATATTTAGAATGTAATATTACTACAATAACTTGTGTTTATTTTAGGGGCGATTTTTGATTTGATTCAAGACAGATTTTCTAATTACTTTTCAGGCTTTCTATGCGTGTCATTAACAATGAAAAAGTTATTATCTCGAAGAACAAATTGAGCATTTAAGAGTAAATTCCTTGATAGTGACGGCTCAGTCAGTTTCGGGCAACAGAAAAAACTTTATATTTGTCTTTTGTTGTTTATATTTGTGACGACAAAAAAAAAATCCTCTGCATGAAGCTCGAATTGAGTTCGTCCTGTTTTTTATTAATGTAATGCACAACAACAAACAAAGAAGAAAGATTTCCATTTTTTTTTGCATTTGTCTGAAATAAATAACACTGTCAAGCTAAATCGCTGAACAATCGACACGTCTAAAGAAGTATGGCACTCATTGCCGGATGATTCGAAAAGTTATCCATCCTCAATCGGTAAGTTTTACTTCTATATTTTATTTGTGAAGTTCATGATTTATAGAAATATTTTTGCTATTTTCATTTGCTTTTTGTATTTGAGTTTTTTTTTCTCCCAGAAATGCCACCATATTCAGTACGATTTTTTTTTTTTGGACATCAGCCACTTTGCTGGACTTTTCGCCTTGTCATTTATATAAGTAGAAATTCGTTCGTAAAAAGAGGGTGTGATGCCACTTCTATCTCTATTCTTTTTATGAGAATCTTTTTGTGTTGTCGGAAAAGGATTCTTTCTTTCCGCAACTATTAAAAGGTTCCAGCGAATGATCATTAATCATGTCTGTTCCATTCCCTTAAAAGTTCGATGAATTCCTTTGAACCGTCATCTATCGTTGCATTCAGGGTAAAATAAGGGACCCACGCAAGAGTTGTAGTCTAATGAAACGATTCTTGAAAGTTCTTTCGTATCACAGTTTGAAATGCATTATTGCATTAAAAGTTAAGGGTCTTTAAAGGGAGTGAAGCAGATATTCACTTGTAGGTTTAATTAAGATTCTGAACAGAAGATACTTTTAAGATTCGAACATAATTCAAGTAAGAAGATAAAAATATGTTTTACTCACCTTCGTAAAATTGACACCTGAAACGTGAAAATATATTTTGAGTCATTTGAAATTAAGTACATCATTTTCGTTGATGAAAAAGAATGTTTACATAAAATGAAATAAAACATATTTTTATCAAGTTTTATAGACATGAAATATGTTCAGAAAGTTTATCTAGTTAAAAAAAAAGAAGAAATATCTGGTTTGGTCAGAACACGATAACTCCAAAATCACATTTTTGAGATATAAGCATTTTCATTGCCATTTAAAAATCAAAAATTAAGCATACACACAAATACAAATGAAAATATCATACATCAGCATGTTGTTTAGCAGTACACACGTATTTGTGTATTTATCTCACTTCTAATTAGTTATAATTAGCAAGACTTACTAATAGATCAAAAAAGCCATTTTTTGGAGATATCATGTTCTGACCAAACACCACAAATATATGAAATAATCTCTTTAATAAAATTGAACCACATAAAAATAAATTACAATGCAGGCAAAAAAACTAAAATCCATGTAAACTGAGTTTAGGAAACGCAAATTGGATAGTTTATTCACTGAAATGAAACAACTAAAAATTTAGAACGGTAAAAATGTAAAAAAGTGAAGTTAGATTATAGTTCCCCAGCCTTTTTTTTCCCCATCGCCCCTTCTTCAGAAATATTTTTCTCCCATCGTCCTCCAACGCAATCTAATCCATAGGATCCTATGTTATACCCGTAGCTTCTACCGCCACCCTGGAACATTCCATCGCCCACCGGGGGCGTTAACGCCGACGTTGAGAATCACTGATTCAGATCCTAGTCTAAGCGTATAAATATAATACTTAATTAGAATGTTATCACAAAAAATGAGTAACTTTGCCTGGTTTTAATTTACACAAAAATTGCCACGTTTTTAAGACAAATAAATCACACTGGTCGAATGGTCGACGCGTTTCGGCTCTTCAATGGAGAGCCGTCATCAGGACCTCGTGGTCAGAACTCACACGAATGAAGAGTGATGTTTACGTCTGGTCGTCCGAAGAGTTCGCCTTTGTATTTGCTGCGTCCGAGTGGTCTTTGGATGCGAATTGGGGAGCCATCTGTTGTAAAGTGTTGAAAGTTTTTTCACGACTGAGGTTAATAAAGCCTGTCCAAGCTGACGAAATAGGTGGTGTGTTTCTTCCATCATTAACGAGGAAATTCTGGCATGTTCTGATGAAATATCCCTCGAGACACACAATTCGGAATTGAATTTTCTCGAGGGATATTTCATCAGAACATGCCAGAATTTCCTCGTTAATGATGGAAGAAACACACCACCTATTTCGTCAGCTTGGACAGGCTTTATTAACCTCAGTCGTGAAAAAACTTTCAACACTTTACAACAGATGGCTCCCCAATTCGCATCCAAAGACCACTCGGACGCAGCAAATACAAAGGCGAACTCTTCGGACGACCAGACGTAAACATCACTCTTCATTCGTGTGAGTTCTGACCACGAGGTCCTGATGACGGCTCTCCATTGAAGAGCCGAAACGCGTCGACCATTCGACCAGTGTGATTTATTTGTCTTAAAAACGTGGCAATTTTTGTGTAAATTAATTAGAATGGTTAATTAGTATAAATAGTTATTAATCTTATTCTTACATTGAAAAGGTTCAATTTCAATATTAATTTCTAAAGATTACAACAATTTTATTATTCACGAATGCAAATACATCTCAAGAACTCTCTTTGTGGAGGACTTCATGAAGTGATGGGAATTAGTTTCGGGGGGGGGGCGAATTTGTTGCACATGTCGCCAACAGAGGGCGTTTAATTAAGAAATGACACATTTAGGCAAACGTTTATAATTTTAACAATTGTTACTGCAACAAAACATGTTCCACATGATGGCCATCATTTTCAGATACCACGTGAAATCGCAAGATGGCATGTGGCTGCCACGAGAATTTGAAAAGCTCTGTCCTCTTCCACTTGAAGCGAAACCTCCTATACTGCGTCTATAGAAATGGGTTTTCTTCCTTTTCCAGGACGAACAGCGAAGGATAACACATTGAGAAACAAGATCTCAGTGAATGCATCTAGGTTTTATAACAACTGCTGCGTGACATCACATAATCCAAAGTGATTACGTGTAGTAAACATGTGAAATTTACATGTTTACTACAGGTATCCAAAGTGAAACGCCCTCTGGTGGCGACATGTAAGGCAGTCAAAAAAACAACTAATTTTTTCCTCCGAAACAAATTTCCATCATTTTATGAAGTACTCCACAAAATTTCACTTTTCTGATGACAGGTTTCGCCTGTAGGCTACTTTAAAGAAATAGGGTCTTTTAATTATGGATGCCTTGTATATAGTAGAACCTATTTAACCTTAGAATCGAAGCTTTTTTCACCTCCTCATCACGGAGATGAGAAGAACTACTTTTTTTCATAGGGTTGCAATAAAGTTTCATAGTGATGAGGAGAGAGGAAGGAAAACAGTAGACTTATTTGAGTTTATTCCACTGACATTTGGACGCAATATTACGTCATTGATTGTAAAGTGGTTAAGAATCCTGATCGATCATGTTAAACTGATGTATATGTTACGTTCAAAACTTAAGGTGACCAACTACCTCCAAATGACAAATTTTTTGGAAATAGAAAATGGGTTTTATTAGTTTATTTGGATATATACAGTATTTCAAAAAAATTCCATTAAAAAGAATCTAAAACTTTCATTTTTGCATATGGAAGAAGTGTAAACGAAGTTATATAGCTGAGTTAATAATTCCTCTTGAGCGATAATTACAAAGGCGGCAAACAATTTTCAAAAGCTCATTCTGAAGATTCGAGTTTCTTGTTACTTTATTGCATGGAAAAGTTAATGTCTCAAAAATTAGGTAAGATATTTCAACCTTTGACTTCTGACGGTACTTTAAAAAAAGAGTATCTGATCTGGTTAGATAATATTTGTTAAGGACACTAACAAATTGTTTGGGAAACTATTTTTTTTTAATTTTTTGTATTTATAAATTATATATTATAACTTTTGTATTTGGTAATTATCAAATGTGTTGTGATTCACAAAGCAAACATTTATTATTATCATTACATTTATATTTTCATTTATTATCATTTTCTTCTCATTTTATTTTCCATAATGTGGTAGTCCAATGGTTAATGAAGTTTTTAACAGTGTTTCAGATAATTCAAGTTGTGCGATGAATCAAGAACTGATCTATATGTTTAGAATTTAATATTTTAATGTTGTTTATAAATGTAAAGTATTGGATTTTTTCCTTCAAAATTCACGTATTTTTCAAGAAAATCGACATATTTCAGAGAATATTTAGAGTACCTTAAAACCTTTACTTCATTGCACAGAAAACAACCTGTCATAGCAACAACGTATATCAACATTATTTGAGTATATGCGGTACTTTTTAGTGTAAAATGTGTGGTGTAAGTACAAAAACAAGCTAATTGTGAGAGCATAATATATATCTCAAATAATATATAATAATATCTCGGAAATTTTACTAGATTTTCTTACTCAAACTTAATTTTGACTGAAACTACGTGTTTTGAAAACCACGCTATTTAAAAAAAAATATGGAATGTGATTTTCATGCATACGTAGTCATGAATAATGTTTGAAGTTTTAAGTATTGAGGTGTGTCTCATCTTTTCCCATTGGTAAAAACTTTTTTCTCATAAAGAAATAATATGAAGCATATTATTTATCCATTGATTTATTTCCAATGTTTATCACATATATTTGATTGTGTCTGCTATCCTATGCCAGTACAACATTTTACATATCTCCAATATTGAAATTTTTATAAATTTTCGAAAAAAAACCCCCATTAAAAACAGCTTGCACGCTTGATAAAAATGCATGAGATCAATGTAATTGATTAAAAAAAATAAATTGAAGTAAAGGAAACTGTTCAAGTCACAAAATTATGAATAATATCGAGATTTTATCGTTTCAATCTTATTCAAAATTGAATTTTAAATATTTAAAAAAAATAAAAGAAATTGAATTTTATTTTATAACCTAAGTATTTATGAACAGATCTTAAATCTTTTTCATTATTTTATGAACTAAATACTTTCGTTTATTTTGAATAATTTTTTATTCAATGTCATTGATGCCATGTTATTTTATCATGTGCAGAAGCTATTTTTAATGAATTTTTTCTTTTAATTTGTAAAAAATTAAGTACTGGTATCTATGAAATTTAGATTTTTTGTACTGGCATAGGATAGCATACACAATCAAATATATGTGGTAGAAATTTGAAATAAAAATCAATGGACGAATAATATTTCTACATAAGAAAGTTTTTTACCATGCTAAAAGTTAAAAGGCTCCTTAAATTACTTGTTCGATTTGAACGTCTGATTATTTTCAATCGTTTCCCCATCACAGATTCGATGTATCGAGACCTACCTTGAACAGTGCCAAAAACTTCGAATTCCACTTGAACGAGTAAAGGTTCACCACCATTTCTTGATACGGGAGCCATTTTGGACACCTTAGGCTCCTCTTGACAATGCGTCCTGCTTCCAGAGAGAAGACAATGAAAGAAGCAGAGGAAAAAAAAAAGTAAATAAAATAGAAACAAGTTGTGATTAGTTGGAGTCGGTGAAGGATAAAAATAGAGGTAAGTGGCTTCTCCCGGCATTTTCTGCTGCCGCAGCGTAAAATACCTCAGGAATGGGAACAGAAGAGAGCGAAACAAGGACGGTCTCGCACGCAAGATGGTTCCGTTTGGAAGCGAGATTCATTAACGGAATCGGGCTACTTTCTTGCTATTTACCCGCTGTTCCTATACTCTGTTTTTGATGATTAATAATTTCGTAAATGTCTATTCGACAAATGTCACTCCTTGTGTTTTCCCAGCTAAATATCTTTACCATTCATGCAGAGGTAGAAGAAACTATAAGGCTGGTAAAAAATGGCAATTAAAAAAAACTGCCAGAATTTTTGCAATTTTTTTTCTTCAGAGATGATGACTACGTGAGAAATAATACCTTGAAAACGTATTCGAAAAATTCGCAATAACTTTTCAGAATTCTTTTTCTCGATTATAATTACAATGCAAATGAAAAAAATACAAAAAACTATACGATCACTCCTTCTTCATTCGCGTCACTTAGCATATTTGCATATCCTTATGCAATTCTTATATTTCCTCATATTTGCATATCCTTATTTTTCGCTATGTATAGTTTCTTGGAACTTCTTGATTAATCCGACATGATTGTTTTCTGCGAAGCTCGATACTCACTTGATGTCAAAGGGGATAAACGCTTGAAATTTTACATTGTCATTTTTGACGTGTGATCTGATATTTGACCGACAAAATGTCATTCTCCGTCATTTCCTACATATGAGTAGTGCCAGTTGAATTATACTGACTCTACTCCGACCTATGTAGCGCCCGTTGTGATGGACGTATTTCATTGAAGATTGATATATAGGTCTCTCTCTCTCTTACGTTATTTGAACCGGGGGAAAAATAACTTCGATTAAAAAAAAAACCACAACTTTTCCCCTGGTAGTGAAAAATTGAACTATTTTTGTCATTGAATCTTTCTTTCCCCCATATGGTCCATGCATATCCTATACACCAAGTTTCATCAAAATACCTCCATCAGAATGGGCGCTACATACGTTTAAAAGGAAAGAATCCCAAGGTGACATCTTCACACAGTTTTGAAAAAAAAAATATCATTGATTCTATTCATTTAAATATGCACAAAAATTTCAAAAAATCCGGCGGAGTTACATTGGGTCACTCATAAAAAAGTTGTAGATACAGTATAGTCTGGACTATCCGGCCTAGTGTGGTGGAAGGGCAGGACGGATAATAAAAAAAGCCGGATAGGCCGGAGTTCTACAGATGCTCATTTCCTATCCCTCTCATATCATTAAACCATTAAAAAACACACTTTTGATTTCAAAAATCCAACTCTTTTTCACATATTCTGACCTCTAAGTACAGGCCAGTACTTTATATATGTTTGTAATGTACTGCTCGCACGCACATTAAAAATTTAATTCAGAAAAAAGAAGTCCATAAAATATTGTACAAATTTTAATAGAAATTTTATAATGTCTAATTTGGTTGCAGGAAACATATGTTGTGGTGTGTTAGGCCTCTCCCTTAGGGGAATTCGTGATCGTATAGGACAAAATACACTTTAATCAACTCAATTAAAAACACTCAAAAAACACATTCAAGAAGAGTCGAAAGAACGAAAGCTAGTTTGTGAGAAACGTTATATTCTGATGCAACTAATACATTTGGTTACATATCGCTAATTACTGTGATTAATTTACCTTAAGAGAGCTCTTCATAACTGAATTACATACTCGACCGGCCGGATGAACTGGTGGTTTTTCAGTAATTAAAGTTCCAAGCTACATGAAGGAGACTCGTTACATCAGAAAATTATTCTTCTATCAGGGAGATCCGTCGCTATACACGGAGTTGTGCCAATGACCATCGTCCGGAGGAACTGTGAGGGGATCACTGAAGAGCATGATGGTGGTGCCAGGTCTAGCCGAAATGAAGCCGAATCCAGATGTCATGTCCATCGTCCTGGGATGAAGCCATTTTTGTTCTCTGAGGTCTAAGATTATGGTGCATCAGTTACTGTGTCGTTTCCTCAGGTTCATTCAGGGTATGACTCAGTGGAGATCCAACCTTGCCAACTAAGGGTAAGAGACATCACTGAGGATGAGATGAGAGATTATCGGAGAACAAATTAGTCTGATGGTACAGTTTGACCCGATATCTTTACACGTAGCATTTTTTGTGTAAACTGGTACCGTTCTCGGCAAGTTATTCAGCTTTACTTGACTTCCCTTTCTGGTCGAGAACGGTATCAACATATCCACAGCGAGTAAGACCGTTGAGGGACCTGAATTTTCCCACTTCCTTCTAACTTTCGAAGCCCCCCAGTTCCCACTCTGTGTGCCCGAGTGGCATGGTGGTAAGATGCTCGTCTACCATCGTGAAGGTTGTTGTCTGGGTGCCGGGTTCGAATCGGAGGAGGATATAGATAAGATATTTTCCCTAACGAACTCGAGGCGACCATCGATAGACAGCGCCTTCACTTCCAACCCATCTCACTAATGGCAGTAAATTGCAATATAGTGATATGGCCAGAGTTGGTGTTTGGTGGAGTAGTAGTTCCCACTCTGTGACGCCCTTCATGTCCCAAAGGAGGAAGTTTTAGATGTGGCGTCCCCAAGAAGACCCTACTCCCTCCCCATTCAGAAAGTGTAGTCAAGTTGAGACTCAAGAATGTAAAATTTGAAATTATATGATGGCACGTGATGATAATGTTGCTCTATACAACGGTAATTCCTCGATATCCTCAACGATATTTTTTCTTGGTCTGCAGAATATCGTTACATCGAGGTATCAATGCATATATGCAGACATGATTCTTTCAAAAATTATTTAAACTTATTTCACTGTTCATGATAAATAAATGCACAAATTGATTACATTTGGAATGTCTTGCCAAAGTAAATTACTCCTCATTTTTATCACGAAAATTATTATTATTGTTACTTAAGTAGACCGGATTGTCGCGAGCCGGATAGTCGAGAGTCTACTGTATTAATATTCTGAACGCCACTAGAAGCCAAGAATGCATTGAAAAATCCGCATCCTTAGAGTGTCAGCGTCACATCATTTAAACAACACAGGACCAAGTACAGCACAGACAAAGAAAGAGGAAAAAATATAGAACTCGACTAAAATTCTCGACTATCTATTTCCTAAACTGGCCGGTAGCCACACTTGGCCTACGGGATCTGCTTCTAAGATCCCCGATTTAACGGATGAAAGATTGATGAAAAGAAATCATTATTTAATATTTATTATATTTTTTCAACATTTTCACGTGAAAATGAACTAAGATGAAATCTGCATCAGCGGAATATTCTATTACACACACGCACACTCACTAGAAACAGGATCTCATTAGTATCAAGTGGACCATCCATGGAAGACATTTCGGTGGTTTTCAATTTCCACAAATCGAATTATGCTTCGCACCTTCCTGGTGATCAATTAATTCAACTCCATTCTGATCGTAAGATGGCGAACAGTAATCGAGGAGTTCTCGAACCGTACTCGGTATTAATCGAATACATACTAATTTGTTGTAGCATTCTCACACGGCACAGTAGAATTTCCATCAATTATACTTATGTTAATTTCTATAGAATTCATACTGAAAATGGACATGTGGGAAGTATCGAAATGAAATAACTATTGAAAGTGTATATAATTTTGTTACTTCTAATTTGAATACATTCATTCTAAGCAAGATTTTATTGATCAATACTGTGACTCAGAGCACACACTGGTTACAGATTTCATATTTGACTTATATTAATAGGATTTTACTTTTAACATTTGATGTTTGTCTCAAGCATGAAAGCATATTTTAATCTTGAGCATTGAAAAGTACCGTGAAAAATTGTATACTAACTTGTATATAATTATTAAATTATTATATTCTATACAGTAGAGTATCGATTATCTCAAACAATTGGGGACTAGAGGTGTTCGAATAACTGATTTTTCAGATAACCGATCATTTACGGGAAAAAAATTGTACCCTTTGTTTTATGTTGCTTCAGTGTCCTAGGAGCAACATGAAACCGTGATATTTAACACAAAACTGTATATATTTTGTATCACGCGTCTTACAAATAACACAGGACTAGCCTATTTTGACAAGTTCCAAATGACCATTAAAATACAGTTTAGGAAAAGAAGTCCAACATTTTCTTTCGCTTCAGAATTGAGACTCGTTTTTTGGCCGCTAAATCTCGCAAACGTTTTAAAGACAGCAATTGAACACCATCAAATTCTTCTTGTTCTAACGTTTTTAAAACGTTTAAGAGTACTCAGAAGAAAACAAAATATAAATTACGAATGAAACAGTTTTTATGATGATCGTTTCTGATTCGTACAAACACTAATTGCAACAGCGAGAAAATTGGAATAGTAGGTGATAGCATTTAATAAATTTTTATGCAATTATTAAGAGTTTTTGTTGAAAGTCTAATTATCCTATATGGATGTATTGGATAATTCGAACTTTTTGGCTGTTCCTTTGAGCTTCAAAAAAGATTGTTAACGAAATGAGTACAAAGTTCATGAAACCAACAAGAGGAATCACTTTAGAAAATATTGCAGAGAGGCCACTAAATAAAAGTGTAGTTGCACCCTACGACCCAATAGTCTTACTCAAGATCAAACCAATTCTCAAAAGGTTTAAGCTAACAACCATAGATGTGCCTACTAAAAACTTAACTTTCAAACCCGCTAAAGATGCTACATCACAGAGTAAACAATGGGACATCTATTGCATTCCATGTGGTGATTGCCCCCTTTGATTGCACAAGACAGTAAAGGAGACCCATAAATATTAGATTAAATGAGCACATGCTCGTTGTGCTAGAAATCAAGAATGTAAAAAATCGACCATCGCTGCTCATAGCTGGCAAGAGGGCCATAGATTCAAATTGCAGGAAGCGGAAGTTTTCCATAAAAGGTCACGACTGATTTAGATTTCTACGAAGGCACATATATTGGTATTCAAACTTTCAAAAATAAATTAGTAAATGACAATAAATCAACAATATCGATCGCAGCACCATGGCTTAAACTGTCAAGCTTGACATTTTATGTTTTATACAAATACAAATGTTCTTGCGAAGGAACAGTTCAATTAATTCACAACAATATCTTTTTTTTGACATTTTTTATATCAATTAATTGAGACATTTTTTCCCTTTTTTTTGCATATGGCAAGCATATTTTAGATTGTGCGCCGATGCATATACGGCTTTTTTTAAAGTTTTGTTCCGGTACATCATTTTCATCATCACTGAGGACAGATGTAATCCAATCTAAGATGTATCATTCAATAGGATTTGCTCTCTCAAGCTTTTTCTTCGATAAACTGAATTCCTTCAGCTATTGTCTATTATCTCGTGATATTCAAAATTAGCATCTTAATGACATTCGTATTTAATTGAGTTTTGCTGAAGCAGGTGGAGCAGAATTCCAAAAATTCTCATTGAATGAAAGGCTCCTTCCGAAAATGAGCTTCCGTTGAAGTATCGGTTGTAAAATCAAAGTTTGCAACAATAATACTTAGAGGATGATTATTCTAATTAATAATGAACACTAATTTAAAATTCGTTTCATGATTTCAGTGAAATTAGAGAAAGAATCACGAGTACGTTCTTCCGCTTCGTCTAATAGGAGAGTTATTTTATGGTGAAGCAGGCATTTAATATTTCAATTATTTCCGATCTTTAGAAATGAGTACTTGTTCAGTTAGAGAATCGAACGTTAACTTTCATGTTCCATTAAGCATGAGCGAATTTCAACTAGAGTTTGAGAAAGTACATGAAATAGTCTTAAATCTCTAGCTGCGCAAATAGTAGGAGATTTATCTTTCCACTCGCACAAAGGAAAAAATTTCCTTTAGCAATTTTCCAGTGATTTTACTTTCGGAGGAGAAAGACGGTGAATGCATTGAAAGTATAAGATCGTGTGATTTCAACTTCATTGCAAACCAGATTTTCTAAATCAGGGAGATAGCTAAGGGCTGTAAAAACGCTGATGGGCTGATAGGTGTATATATACAGGGTGTCCACTCTTATCGTTGTTCAATGGCTATTTCCTGAACCGTTGGTTTTAGAGACAACTTTCAATTACAAAAAACTGCTCCAAAACGATGTCGCCCATCATCTTTAATGCTGTTCAAATTAAAAAAAAATATTAATAAGAAAGTTTCAAAATTTTAATTTTTTATGGTCCCCCTGTCTTGTAACTTCTAATGAGAAAGTTGTAACCCCATCTATCCTGAAGCCAACAAAAAATCTACATATTTCTAAGTGCAATATTCGAAAGATATTTGAATTCAAAAATCAGGGGGAAAAAAGGAAAGGAGCGTGTCCGTTAGTTTTTGATGGTCTTTGCCCCTTTCTCTCTTATTTGAATTCAAATATCTCAGCGAATATTGTACTTAGAAACATGAATTTTTTTTGCTGGCCTCAGGAGAGATAAGGTTACGACTTTCTCATTGGAAGTTAGAGAACGGGGGGGGGGAACCATATAAAATTTTAAATTTTGTAACTTTTACCGGCTATTATGCATAATATCCAAGCTTCGTTGGTAAAAATTACACATAAAAAAAAGAATCTAAATAAATTTAGTACGCAGTTAGTAATTCAACACATTTGCCGGTTATTATGCATAAGCGCCATTTCATATTGGTAAATATGATGAATGTGGGCCCCATTGCCGTGATAATGTTTATTATTTAGATGACCGTACTTGTGAGCCAGAGTCTGAACCAGATATAACGAACTCTGATTTAACAACTTTTTCTGAACAACCCCAAATAACTCTTATAATTAAATTCTATTTGACGAATTCAGATCTATTTGACGATTCAATCCTATTGGATCGGATCACGGTATAACAAACTCCTATTTAACAAATTTTACGATCGTACCAGATATATGTAACGAACCCCCATTTAACATATCGTACCCCCAATATACCGAACTCTCATTTAACGAATTTTATGGCCGTGCCCCGATATAATAAACTTGCATTTAACGAATTTTATGGCCATACCCCGATATAATGAACTTTCATTTAACAAATTTTAGGGACGAGATATAACGGACCCAGTACCTAACGTACCCAGAAATAACGAACTTTTATTCAATAAATTCATTGATTTAACCAATTTTTGCAAGTTTTTGTGCGTATGCAATCAAACCCTCTATAAAACTTCTATTTATTTTATTTACAATAACCCCAGAAGGCACGAAATGCACTTATACTGGAAGAAAAAAAAAATGTCAGTACGGGAAGCACTTCGCATACAGTCAGGTCGAAATCCCCAATAGTGGAAGCATATCTTGCGTAGGAGGCACATACAAGTTGTGATGGAAGACTGTTCCATATTCTTGCCACACGGCATCTATATCCGTGGAAAAAGCAATCCCTTCTAGCCGTTGGTATTCTTATTTGGAAGCGATGCCTACGTAGGTTAACTCGCCTGTCTATGATCTCAAAGAAAGGCTCTCTCGATGGTAGATAAACAATTTGGTGGACTAGTCCATTTATCAAATTTATCAAATTGCATTTATTAATCGTAGTTATCAAATTTACTAACAGTACTTCGGAATTATTCAGAACCCCCGGTAAAAGTGATAAATTTATCAAACTTACAAATCGTCTTGGTAAGCATCCATAATAACCGGTTATTATACATAATAAACGATTTATCATATTTGCCGTAACATATATGTACAACAATTCTAAAACTCCTTCAATTATTACGGGGAATTTTTTTTAAAGTACAATAAGGCAAGCCCTAAATTCTACGAATTGGTAATTGTTTTGTATTAGGGCCGTATGAAAATTTTTCTTTCATTAATTTTTATATTTCTCTCAAATATAATTTTACCGAAGTGCCACCATGTTATAGCCGAATTACTCTTTCTTTTTGCCAAAAACACAGCAAGTACAAACTGATACAAAAGATACAAACAGAATAAAAAAACTGGTACAAAAAGACAAAAACAGAAACAAAAACATATAAATACATAGATTAGGAACATTCACTCTGTGAAAAAAATTGCTTGAAAAATGAATGTGTGATGGTTTTGCCAACAGACAATAGATTAGTTTCTGTAGATAGACTAGACCTTACTTAGGGTGACTATATGTCCCGTATTTCCCGGGACAGTCCCGACTTTTTTGCAAAAATGTCCCAGTTTTCACGTATTTTCAACGAAACCAACTTGACTATTTATTCTTCAAATCAACAATTAAAATTATTTTTATGACTCAGAAATTTCATTATGATAATTATGACTACAAACAAGAATATCCATCTTGAAAACATTTGTTTTTCTTTTCTTTTTAATTCACTGAAATTTGAAGTGGCGCTTGTTATCGCGATTGGCAACTTATCTTATTTAAAGCATAAGTTAGCGACTTTGCTTACTTTTTGGCATCATCTTTGGCAATAATTGGCAATGTCCTGTACTTCGAAGTTGAATTTCCCGTATTTTTCTCAAGGAAATATGGTCAGCCTAACCTTACTGGAAGGACACCCTAGTCCCTTAGAGATCATTCAAGTATTACGTCAGCATCGGGGGGAGGGGGTTTCGGATTTTCTGACTTTTGATGACAAGGGGGGGAGGGGGGTTTGAAGGTTGCTTACGTCATCAACCAACCCTTTTTGAAGATATGAAATATTCTAAGCTGCTGATGATGAAAATTTGTTGACAAGGGGGGGGGGGGTCAAAAATGGCTGAAAATCTGCTTACGTAATACTTGAATGGCCCCCTTAAACATTCACTCTGTCAATGTTCCTAATCTATGTATTTATTTTTCCCTCGAACATTCACAGAGTGAATGTGTAAGGGACTAGGGTGTCCTTCCAGTAAGGTCTACAGAAACTAATCTATTGTCTGTTGGCAATCGTCATTTATTTTTCAAGGAATTTTGTTAATTCATGTTCCTTACTTCATTATTAAAGTAACCTTTACCCTTTTCTATTTTAATATGAAATAGCTTGACGAATAAGTTTATAGCAAGTTATGTGCACATTTACATTCTATCTTATTAGTGTAATTCGTATTACACATGTATATATTTACCCATGTATTCCATATTTTTGATATTTTGCTGATATTTTTCAATATTTTACTTCATTTAATCAACACTAGAATTTTTATTATTTTCAGACGCTCTGCATAGTAGTATAGTATACAGGATATCCAATTGTAATAATTTCGTTGATAATCTCCTACAGAGAATAGGAATATTAGAGGATTACTAAATATTATTTTCAGATAGACATGTTTTTTTATGAGGCTAGAAATTTGCATAAATTAACGCTTTCTTCGAAAAAGTGAATTCCAATTATTATTAGATTATTTTGCGAAAATTCAATTAATATAATATTAGCCTTTAGAAAAGCATTAAAATGAAACAAAGTTGTGGAATTTAGATAATTAATCATAAGCTATTTACTTTAGACGAGTATTAATAACTTTTGGAGAACGTGATTTTATCAAAGGAGAAGAAGAGGACAACGAAATATTTCAAACGACTTTATTATCCGACTTTTACATAAATTTTCAATGGTTTTCTTTTTTCTATGTATTTGCAATAGCTTCCGATTTCAGGGAGGAAAAGTATGCAAATATTTTGAGGGAAAGGTATTCTCATTAGAGATATTTTCACGAGAAAGTTTGAGATGCTAGCCATCAACAATTCCGAGCACTTTCTTTATTTTGAAACCCTTGAAACTCCGACTAATATTGCGCAGTGATTGCTTGTTTTGCAAAACATGAAGTCCTTCGATGACGACGAACTAATAAAAGCTTTATGAAAGTCTCTTGATGGAGGCATTAATGGTCTGACTGATTCCTCTTTATTGAACTGTTCCCATTCCGTCAGAAACTTCCGAACTCACTGCCAATATTTATAATCTCAGCACATTTTGGAATGGATTCACGGCATATCTTAGCACGAGTTATGGGTTACTAATTTATGTCACGCAATACACTATTCATGTCATAGTTCCAGTGGTTATGTTACTGCCAAAGGCCCAGGTTGGCCAATTCGCGAACTGGCCATCTCAATGTCCGTAATTCGGGCTTTTGCCGGCCTTTGTATGTTGATTTCTACACATCTATTTATCGATCCCTATGATTCGGGGTCATCGCCGCGTTGGCGTAAATGCTTGTGATATTTATGGCCATTAATAATTAGCCATAGCTATCCATAATCATTATGTTTAGCTATGGCAACCCAAACGATCAAAGGAATCTGAATATCTATATCTTAGTGATCCATATATAGGGATATATAGGGAACAACATAGGGCCGGCAAAAGTCCGGAGAAAGCCCGAATTTCGAACATTGGCTGAGTCAAATGGGTTGGCGAGTTCCCGAAGTGGTCAACTTCGGGCATTGGCAGTAACAGTTTTTATTCAGCGTGGCTTCGTCAACCGTTTATATCCCTCTTTGGGACAGAGTGTGGGAGCCATGTTCTAGTTTGGTGGTGGTAGTAACAGTTGCAACGCAAAGAGAGCAAGCAGGCCTTCAACACAGCATACACATTTCATGAAAATTTAGGCATTTGTAATTTTCACTTCTAAATATGGACGACAGAGGGCAGGGCAGCACCAGTATAACACGAGACAAGCATATCTCTGACAACATAAATACGTTAAGGACACGCATATACACACATACACAACATTCCTGCATATACCAATTCGTAGAAATTCTGAGGCATGTGTACCAGATTGATGTATAGTTAAGTACTAGTTTGTTTCAACACCAAATTGACTGATTCCTTATCTTAATGGAACGACAAAAATGGCTAGGAAAAAAGTTTTTTTCCATATAATTTTCCAACAACAGTGAACCAAAGATATAACTGACCGTCTACAATGTCGGTTTATCGCAGTACAGCAGTAATTCCCAACCCCTTCAACACGATATTTACATAACGCAAAAATTTCAAGACTCTGCCATCTTAACTTCCAAGTATGGAAGACAGATATTAGCATATACACTCAGAGCACACGTCCCTGCATGTACCAATTCGTTAGAAATTCCACAGAGAAATGTTTACAAGATGCATTGTGTGGTAAAATAGTAGCTCAACACAAAGTCCGTTGAACCAAATGTGGTCCTCTGAGTCATCTGATGTGGCCCGTGACAAATAACCAAACCACACAAGTGGCCCACGGAATAATATCAAATCCCTCAAGAACCCCGTGGCACATTTGCAGGTCACTCGAGTGCAGGGCCGTAACTAGGCGAGGGCAAGGAAATCTGGTATCCTTGGTACTGGATCAGGAATGGCGCCAAG
The DNA here is from genome assembly GCF_987345545.1 of Pholcus phalangioides. Classification (NCBI taxonomy): domain Eukaryota; kingdom Metazoa; phylum Arthropoda; class Arachnida; order Araneae; family Pholcidae; genus Pholcus; species Pholcus phalangioides. The sequence continues at coordinate 104,080,211 of NW_028301608.1, read as the reverse complement.
TTTATCTTTTCCGTTCGAAATTACGGAATTAATGGAAGGGAGCGCCAAAATTGATACTGGCATGGGAGACGAAGTAAATCTCGTTTCTAGTTGCGGACTTGCTCTAGTGGCTACGGCACGCTTCTAGATGACTTGACTGGCTCCCAGCACACTTACAGGCCACTCAAGTTTCCCGCGTCATATTTTAAGTGCACCTAGACTGCAGCGGCGATTGGGACCCCGGCCCACCAAATATGGTCATGGTCATGGTCATGGTAGACTGCAGTGTCATTTCTATAGATCATTTTAGTGGTTCTTGGCATATTTCCAGATCGTTGAAGTGGCCCGCGGCATATTTTCAGATAACCTAAGTGACTCGAGGCAGATTTCTAGATAACTTGACTGGCTCCCAGCACACTTACAGGCCACTCAAGTTTCCCGCGTCATATTTTAAGTGCACCTAGACTGCAGCGTCATTTCTATAGATCATTTTAGTGGTTCTTGGCATATTTCCAGATCGTTGAAGTGGCCCGCGGCATATTTTCAGACAACCTAAGTGACTCGAGGCAGATTTCTAGATAACTCAGGTAGCCCGCGACACGTTTTCAAACCAATGAAGTGGTCCGCCCTCTCCAAAAGGTTGAAGGTTGAGCCTCACTTAGTTAAAGTCGTGCCACAACACACAATCAAGATTGTTTAAGGTGCATGTGCCAATCTACGAGTTTTAACATACAGATCATGCGTCCCGTTTGCGGGACACAATATAATTCCCTTCTCCGTTCCTGTTGTCCAGCTTTTTCTTTTCTGTAAAAATATTCAAACTGTCACTCTTTCGAATTTTAAATTGTTTTTATATTTGAGTCATAAATTCGATTATTGCAATGCAAATTGCACATGTACGTGCATCTGTAGAAATTCATACCTACATCATATTTAGCAGACACCGGAACCCGAGGACTCAGGGTGCTGGGGCCGCTTTCCTGACAGACTTTGTAAGAGGGCCTAGTGCTTCTCTTCCCCAAGAATTCATGGATATGCAATGCATGTTTCCTATGCGGACTATCCTGATAAGGGAGTAGCGGCCCCCCCCCCCGAAATATGAGAAAATGACCGAAAAAAGGGAAAAAGATGGCCAAATCTATTGTTCTATCACTTTGGTAGCCCCCCGAACGAAATTTCTGGCTACGCCCCTGGATCCTGAATCTCGCACACATGGGCGTCCAGCAATTATGCCCGAAGATGAGAACAGAAAAGCATTGAATATAAAGTAATGGCATAATTTTTCAAGAGTGCCTACCGTACTAAATATGGGTTTGGCAGCTAACAGTACCACCATTCATAAGAAATAGATTGTTTAAAAGTTGAAGAGAATTTTTTTTCTTTTTGATTGAAAAGTGGAACAGAATTTCTTTAATTTTTGAAAAGCTTCAGTGTGCAGCGGGTTGGCCATCCCTGGTTTAAGTGATGAATAGAAATTTCACTGCCATGCGCCAATTATTGGATAGAGGTGGATAATTTTCATTCCACAGGTTGCAAAATACTGCCATGGAGGAAGTTTCGAGTCAAAGACTATGTTACACCGTAAAAAATTCACTGTTCCACAGGAGGTGTCAATAAAAGACAGAAACAACGCATCTATACTACTGCCCTCTATCTTCCGGATTGAAAGTGAAAAACAATCCCCAAGATATAGATGCAGTATAGATGCGCTGTACCAGATCGCTACACATGATAAAGATTCGTTGAAATAAAACAAACAGTTTCTACAAACATTTTTGGATTGTTACATCACCCATCATTCCTTTTATGAGTCCAGAATCAACTTCAATGAAACAAAAACATATTCAATCATGTGTTGAAAAAAGTAATGTTTCTTTCTTTACCTGTGAAGAAACATCAACTTCACTCGCCTTGCATAAAACTGTGAGACATGCACTGTTCATGCACACATACACACGAATTCTTGGTGTAGAATGCTTTACGGTTCTAGTGAAGTGAGGTGTAAATACAATTCAACATGTATTTTCTTTTTTTTAGGAGAATTCTTCTTTATGTTTCTCAATGTCGGTAACACAGTGTGTGTGTGTGTTCTTTTCTTTTATTTCATTTCACTCCGAGAAGTCAGCGGAAAAGTTCTTAAAGGTTGAGAAAAGCTTTTCTCTCTCCAATGTCCAAGAGAAAGAGAGAGTTTGGAGTCTACTGTTATCGCTGACTCGCAAATCTTCCTTTTATCCTGGTTACTTTTCTTTGGTTGGCAGGTTACTTGGCTCCAGAGACATAAAAGAATAAAAACCCAGATCGAATGTTCACGCTGATACGTATGATACTGTGTGTGCATGGAATGTTTTTTTTTCTCTTTCTCCGTTTTCTTTACTGTCATCGGTTTTCTTGACGTCAGGAATGAAATAACGCGAATGGAATCATTGGGGAAATAGAAAATTCTGGAAACATGTGTGGTGGTATTCTCTGAAATTTTATAGATGTAATGATACATTTACAGATGTGCCGCTTAGGTTAATTTTCATAAAATTATGTTTAAGGTCACGGACCATATCAGTGGGACCCGCGGCACATTTATAAATCACTTAAGCGACCCGCGTTGTAGTTTTAGAGTACTTAAGAGACTCGCGGTGAATTTACAGTTTACTCAAGTGACTATTTAGATATCGCTTGAGTTACCAGCAGTATATTTATAGATCATTCTAGCGTCCCGCGGCACAGTTCCATGACACTTAAGTGACACGTGTTGCTCTTTAACATCACTCAAGTGGCCCGCAGCCTATTTTCACAACACTTTAGTGATTCTCAGAATATTCACAGATCACTCGAGTGACCTGCTGTGCAGTTCCACGGCACTTAAGCGGCCTGTGGTACAGTTCCACATGAACTAAATTACTCGCGGCATACTTCGAGATAACTCAAGTTGCCCAACGGCACATTTCCACATGATTTAAGTGACCTACGGCACATTCTCAGATCAAATGAATGAACCGCGGTATATTTACAGATCACTTACGTGGCCCGCAACACGTTTTCAAACCGTTGAAGTAGCCCACATCATTCTACTAAAGGTTGGGCACCCTTGATCTAAACCTTTTCTATGACGGGGCTGGTGATTTTATTAGTGGCAGTCTTTTCACTACGATGTTAATTGGCAATTCTCCTCGTAATTGACGGGTTTTGGACGTCATTACTGATGGTTTTATGACTGCAACCAGGCTAACGATATTTATTTTCCTCAATTAATCAACTTTTCCTCAATTTCTAACTTTTCAAGTCCCGAAGAAAACGTTGAATTTTAGGGTTTTTTTCCAATTGTGAAACCACCTAAAATTAGTTTCTGTCGACAGATGGATATGAGTAATTTGCTACTAGATGTTTCTAAGATCTAGAAGCGATTTTGAGTTTCCTGTGAGCATTTCATTCAGCTTGAAGGAGTTTTTTAAAAGTGCAGTCTGGTGTCTCCCACATGTAACGCCAGAACTGAGGAGGTTAAGCAAATTTATTGTTAAAATGAAAATTCCAGCAGCAGAAAACTGTGGGAGATTTTACAGTGTTTATGGAGATTAATGCTCGAGTGCTACTAGTGTTAAAAGTTGTTTGAAAAAAGTCTCTCTAAGCGACACTACGCAGATCTTTAACATGAAAATTCAGGCATCTGTAACGTTCACTTCTAATATAAAAGCGAGATGGCAGCACTTCTCAAAGAAGAATCGCATATAAGTCTGACGTCATAAATATGTTGGGGCTACACATATGCACACAATAGTTTCCAGCTTGCGCCAATTCGTTTGAAATTCCCTAGAAGAATGTCTACGAAAATCATGTACGAGATTCAACAATAATGGAGTTAGAAGATCGATGATGGTTTTCCAACTTCGAGGCGAAAATGCCAACCGGTCTTCTATTTGAAAAAGTCTCTTTGCTGAGAACAGGCAGAGCAGACCTTGAACAACGTCTTAGATAAAATGAAAAATTCAATTATTTACCATCTTCACTTCAAAATATGGAGGACAGATGGCAATACCAGCAGGAACAACTCTTGACAACAAAAACACGTTAGGGTCACGCTTATTTATACAACTCACGATACGTTCCAACGTGTAACCGATTTCCCCAGCACGATCCAACCCACACGGGTAAAGGGCTTACATCCCGGAAGGGACAGAGCCCAGGTTGTGTCTGGTCTGACAGCATGTAACCGATTCGTTAGAAATTCTGCAGAGAAATGTGTACGAGGTACATGTGCGGTTAAGTAGTAGTTGTAATAGTAGATAATCTCGGACTCTGAACGTACTCTGAATATAACGAAGTAAGGAATGATGAGGCTGTCAGGAAGTGCCACTGTGACAGCAATTACAAACACAACTTGCAAAAGAAGACAGTGCAAAAAAAAAAAAAAAATGTCAGAAAAGAAAAGTTTTTACCGCTTGATGCCATATTTGTTGAAAAAGATGACCATAGATTTCGTTGAAAATTCATCAGACGTGACCCTTCTTAGAAATATCGAAATGAAGAATGCGATTTTCGGCCATTCCACAACTAAGCATATGGCACGAAATTCACAGATTATAATTTTTTTGGTTCTGTGAAGGAACACGTGCGAGGCCAAAACCACATGAGACGGTTAATGACGTCCATAAAGCCACAAGACCATCTTCGAGAAGCTGAAAGGAAATTCCACCGAATGGATATTCTCTATCTAATAGCATGATAATGGCACGCATGTGTGCTGGGAAATAACACATTCTTCATTCAAAAGTGAAGAAAAACGCTGTAAATCAAAGATGCCTAACCTTTAGGAGAGTGCGGGCCACTTTAGTGATCTGGAAATATGCCGCGGGCCACTTCACTGATATGGAACTGCACGAAGGGCCGCTTAAGTGCTGTGGAACTTGTGTCGCGGGTCACTTATGTAATCTGGAAATGTGCCACGAGCTGCTCAAGTGATCTGAGAATGTTCAGTGGGCCACTTAAGTAACCTGGAAATGTGGCACGGGTCACTTGAGGGATGTGGAACTACACAATGGGCCGCTCAAGTGCTTTGGAACTAAGTCGCTTGTCAATTTAGTGTCTGCAAATGTGGCGAAGGCCAATCAAGTGTAAGTATGCCAAAGGTCACTCGAGTGATGTGGAACAGCACCATGCGCCATTCAAGTGCTCTGGAACTGTGTCGCGGGTCCCATAAGTGTCTGCAAATGTGTCGTGGGTAACTAAAGTGACCTAAAGATGTGCCGCGGGTGACTTAATTCATCTGGAGATGCGCCGTGCCCCTTGGTGCTCTAGAACTGGGCCGCAGGTGTTACTTGAATAATCTGGAAATGTGACGTGGGTCATTTGAGTGGTGTGGAAGTACACCACTCAAATGACCTTGCTTCGTAAGCGTGTCACGTGTATCTCCCTTGTGTGGTCTGAAAATCTGCGGCGTGCCACTTAAGTCATCTAGGAAAATGTGCTACTTAGTTCATTTTTACAAAGTTATGTTTGAACTCGCGAGCCACATCAGATGACTCCGAGGTCCACAATTGGCCTTCGCGCCATGAGTTGAACACGTATGCTGTTGATTAAAAAAAATACTTGTTTCTCTTCGAAGTTCTGATTAAATTTCAGCCCGTGCCTCCTGTGTGAGTGTTTTTATGATTCCTATACAATAACAAATTTTTGTACATTCAGTGGCACCTACACACACAAAAAAAGACCAATAAGAACTAGATAAAATTCGAGCCGAGATTTATCCGTTCCTAGAAATCTGGAAACCATCCAATGACATTAACCTTATGTTTCTCGATGGAGAAAAACAAAAACATTTGTCCTATAAAAGGTAAGTGTTTCCTATTATTTCTCGATACAGAGAGCGCAGGTGAATGCACTACCTTGTGTTCAATGTTTGGTAACGAGCAAATGGATTTCAATTTAAACCGAGGAATTCGATTTGGCGAACAACTTGCCGCAACAAACTGTCCGCGCGCGCGCGCGTGTCTGTATGGATTACTGCTAAACTGTTCGGATCTGAACCAACGAACTCAGGTGGCAATGTGTACTTTTAGCCATTAGGCATGTCAAACGATACGTCGATTTTGATTCGTGCTTTCGGTAGTGTCTAGATTTTGTACACGCGTGGTTATATAGTGGTTTCGGAGGGTACGGCGGCATTGGCCATGAGAAATGAATCGAATCCACGAACAAATGATCTTCGCTGGTTTATATTTTCATCAATGAAAATGCCTTTCTTTTCCCTTTCCGCAAAAGCCCAAAATAAACGGGAGCAAAATACTCCAGACACATTTCAACTTGAATATTTGAAATAATTATAAATCAAGAAGGTTGCAATGAATTTAAAATGAAAAAATAAAAGTAACGACAATATGGTTTGATTCTACAGCGTGTACTGTACGTCCTAATTCAGCCTTCATCTCATCAACCGACCGTCGAAGAGGTATGGCTTCAATTTAAAAAATTCTCAGTGTGTTCAGAAATCACCCTGCACCAGTTATGACAGTGAAAATACAGTGTGTCGCAAAACAAAAAAATATAATTTTTATATGGACACCCTGTTTTGAAAAACCCAATTAGAAAGTTGTTGTCTTGTCTCTCTGTTTCTCTTGAGGCCTACTTAAAAGGTACACACTTCTAAGTACAATATTCACTGAGATATTTCACGATTTTCAAGTAGTACTCAAAATCGGAGAAAAGTGGGGGAAAGAACAGAATAAATCAGGGGAAAGAAGCATTGTCCGTTAGTTTATGCTGTTCTTTCTAATTTTTTCTGTGATTTTGAATTCAAATATATTAGTGAATTGCACTTAGAAACATGGAGTTTTTTTTGGCCTCAGGAGAGACAAAGCAACAGTATAACTAATTGGGTTTTTTAGATAGGGTGTTCATATGAAAATTTTTCATTTTGTGACACACTGCATTTTCAGTCCCGAAACTGGTGCAGAGTGATTTTTGGAACTCATTTTGAGCATTTTTTACATGGAAAACCATACCTCTACGACTAACGGTTGATGAGATAAAGGCCGAATCTGGACTTCAGGAACCCTTTCTATACACACGTCTAATATCGCACATTACTTCTAAAGCATTGAAGTTATGGATATTCCTGATGGTAAAGATTTTATTATCGAATTTTGTAATGTGTTTTTACCTGTTGTTATTTGTTTTTATCCCCATGCAGCCCTGCTAGCTGAGCTCTTTATTAGGCATCGGTAGCACTAAATACTGTCGAATGCTGTCTACGCCTTCTAACATTTGCATCGTTTTGTTTGAATTTCGTGTTAAAGATTAATCCTTCGAGATTAAAAAATTCAGGGGGAGGGGACCGTTTAAAAATTTAAATTTTTTATTTTGGGACACAATGTACTTTCACTCTCAAAACTGGTTCAGGGTAATTTTTGAACGCCCGTTGAGCATTTTTAAAATTGGAATCACTTGGGACAGATAAAAATGTCTTTGTTAGCAGCAGTGAGGCTAACACACTCGTGGTAGAAATTTCTGCAGACATGAGACGCTGAGTAGCGTCTCATGTCTCTGACTTCGTTGCCTGATAAAGACTGCAGTACCAACTTTCAGCTTCTTTGGTTTTCTGAGTATTGTTCTTTGGTGGGTTGTGGCTGTTTATTCTTTGGCTTGTTGGTCAACGGCTGTTTTGTGGTTGGTCCCTTTTACGGTTTAGACGGCTGAGCTTCTGTTGGCTGGAAAATACTTTTTTTCAACTTGATCCCACGGAATTCATGGCTGGTCTTATGACCCTCGTTATTTTTCTTTTATTTTTTGGCGTTTGCAGAAGTATATCAAAGCTGGAAGATTTGTTGATGCACGATTCATTACCTGGCGGAGGGTCCATCCATACACGGAGCACCAACGTCTGGATCAGACGACGATGACTCAGATGAGCTGCTCCTTGATGGTGAAAAGCTGACCTCCTGATATGGCCACGGGTGGCCATATCAGGAGCAGGTCATTTTTACGAATAGCGTTTGATTATGAACAACTCGTAAAAGATACACCATCAACCACAACACCAATCGAATGCGCATTAATAACTGCATAGAGTAGGATGCATAAGTTTGGAGCATGGAAACTTGCCGGAGAAAAGCAAGAAGAGGTTACATGAGAAACAGGCAACTACTACTTCACCAAACACCAACTCTGGTGTAAATATCTTATCTACTATATCCTCCTTTGGGTTCGAACCCGGGACGCTGGCAACAACCTTCACGATGGTAGACGAGCATCTTACCACCATGCCACTCGGGCACTAAAACTGGCAACTGACGCCATATATATTGCTCGTCATGAGCAGATGAGAAATGAACAAGTGACACTCTAGGAGACCCTCTCACTGGATGCTGATGTCATCCAGCGGAATTTTTTGATTTTCTCACTCACACTCGGGGGTGGCCTTATTAGGAACATGGCCATAAGAGGGGCACCCACCTTATAGCTGGTATTCACTGTGCTCGCACGAGTCGACTGGATGATGTTAATATTTCATCTTCGCCCTTTCCTTACCATTCTATATTATTTTCTTGCATGATGACTCACTCCCACTTCCCCCGTAGTTGATTTTTCGCAATTTTACCCAATTTATCAATGTTAGAATGCACAGGCGAATGAACTCATGTTTTTAAAACTATTCATTCGAAATGGCTATTTTAAATAAACGAAGCGCGCGCGCTATATCTTCAGATCTCAAATTCAAAGTTTTGGTGGAAGGTGACAAAAAATTGATGACGGAAGCCACGTATATTCTAAAGAGTACTTTGTTTCCCATAATTTAAAACTGTGATTCAATTATGAGAGAAGAAGAGTTAGAGGCTTCATTCTTCGCGTAAAGGTAAATTCTAGCATATGGGAAAAAATGGAGAGAAGCTAAATTTTCTGGTTTAAAAAAAATGCGATTTTTCGAAAATATTCGCTGTAACGACCTTCCAATATAACGTCTGTTTTTCGTGGAACGAATATCGTTATAACGAGTGTCGACTGTAATTACGTGCTACCATCTATATTCTAGAGAACAAATTGGCAAAGAATGAATATTTTATAAGTGCAATTTTTAAATATATCGTGCTGCTAGTTATAGTGAGATTTTGTCCAGTTGCATTCATTCTGTCCGGGAAGATTCGAAATCACTCAAGTAACGGGAACCTGGATACATTTCGTACTTAATAGACACGGCGCAACAAACAGTATCACAGAAAGTTAGTTCTGAGAACTTGTCAGGCCGACGTATCGAATCGACCTACGTATAATGTTAAAGTAAAATTCATTATCAAACTTATTAGGGGCCGTTCAAGTATTACGTCATCATCGATGGGGGGGTGGTGGTGGGGGTTTCCGATTTGCTGACAAGGGGGGAGGGGGTTTTGGATAATGCTTACGTCATCAACCACCCTTTATGAAAATATGAGTTAGGATTCAGAGGGGCAGAGCTGATGAAATTTTGCTGACAAGGGGCGGAGGGGGTCAAAAATGGCTACAAATTTGCTTACGTAATACTTGAACGGCCCCTTAAATAAAAAAACAACAACAAGAACATATTGGATATTGTTCATGACAATGCCGGATAATAATTTGATGAAATATTACAGGAACTCAAGTTTTACGCTTTAAGCTTTAAGAAACTCAGATTAAGAGCACCTTCTAATCTTATTGAGAAACGCATAAGGAGCTTATTTTAGTACTTCCATTTTTTTTGGAGAGTATATTTTTGGGGACAAACAATACATGAAACCGTGCTCTTTGTCTTTCCAGGAAAAAAAAAAAGAGGAATGAGAAATATATAGCACTTGGCGATTCTTAACGATTTTTCCTCGGAGGTTATTTCCATTGAAGAATAATTCCGAACAATTCCAAAAGTTCATTTTTTGAAGAGTTCTTAAAGATTCGGGGGTGAAAATTCTTCAAGAAAGCGATTCTTCTTCCAATCCGAGCTTATTGTATTCTTACAGAGCTCATTTTCTTTCTTATTCTCCGAGTTATTTTACCTTCAGGTCTGTATTATAATGGGTGAGAAATTATTTTTTTCGTCTTTACGCTTATGAAACAAATTTTCCTCTCCTTTGAATTCAATGCTGTGAAAAATCTTTCTCAAAGCCGACTCTGGGCATAAAGTATAAGTACTTTTTTTTTCGGATTCATTTTGGGGTGAAAAAAAGTTTCACAAACGCTACGTGCTTTGTATAGACGCTTATTTTTTTTCTCTCCGCTGTTTCTATAATTCATTTTTCACTGGGACATAACGTTTGGTGTATAGAAAGCGTGATTGTTTCGTGGGTTCCGTCATAACAGTGAAAAAAAAACCGTTATGATTGTTTCTATTTCTTCTTACTCTTTTCTTTTACAAATTTGATGAGAAAAAATTTGTGCTAGGACTTTCTTGTATCAGAAAATATAATTTTTTTCTCTTTTGATGGAGTCTGAAGTGAATGTGTGAATAAAATTGTTTTTAAGAAAATTCAGGATGTTACAAAATTGAAAATTGTATTCCTTGTGGTAAACTCTGGACCTGTCATAACAAAAATCGAAAATGTGAAGAAAATTACGTTTGTAATATACCCCCTCCCCTCCACCGAAGTTATGCTATTTTGCGTCGCTAAATCCCGTGGTTTCCGAAATTGATAAATTGAGATTTCAACAAAAATAAAAAAATGCGGCTTATATCCGTTCAAAACTAAATTTGAAAAATAAAAATAAACTTTTCTTGATTATAATTTGTTATTTCATTCTGTGCCAAAACAACCTGTTAATAAATTAAAAAAAAGGCGATTAATAAATATTTTTTTATGAACTTCATTTTGAAACGGGATATTATAGTAATATTGACAAGATTTTGATGAGTTGGAATTCCGATATAGTCGAGATTTTCGAATTTTTAGCATTTAGGTATTGTTGAGATTTTCGGTCTGTCGGAATTTCGGTGTTGAGATTTTTGTCTGTTTGAATTTCGGAAAAGTGCGAGATTTTTGAAGAATAGTCGTCTGTTGGGATTTAGGAATTGTTGAGATTCTGGCATGCCGGGATTTCGGTATCCCGGGTATGATCAAGATTTTGGTCTGTCGGTGTTATCGGAATTCGAATTCAGTTAGGATTTCAGTGGTGTTGGAATTTGAATTCTGTTAGGATTTCAGTGGTGTTGGAATTTGAATTCTGTTAGAATTTCGGTATTGTCGGGATTTGAATTCTCTTCGGATTTCGGTATTATCTAGATTTTTGTCTGTTGGGATTTAGGAATTGCTGAGATTCTGGCATGCCGGGATTTTGGTATGATCGAAATTCTGGCATGACAGGATTTTGGTATGATCGAGATTTTAGTCTGTCGGTATTGTCAGAATTCGAATTCTGTCAGGATTTCGGTAGTGTCGGGATTTGAATTCTCTTAGGATTTCGGTATTATTCTAGATTTTTGTCTGTTGGGATTTTGGAATCGTTGAGATTCTGGCATGCCGGGATTTCGGTATGATCGAGATTGTGGTCCGTCAGTTTTGTTGGAATTCGAATTCTGTTAGGATTACGGTATTGTCGGAATTTTGGTCTGTCGGGATTTTGATTATTTGGATACAACATAATATAAATCCATACCTTGCAATATAATACCATTCACGCCCTACTAAAAGGGACAGTTAAGGAATTAGTTTAGTTAAAGCTTCGGGGCTAAATAGTTGGATGAATTATTTCAAACAGATAAACTATATTCACAAACCGGTCTGTCACCACTGGGCAGCTTACTATATTTTTTACTTAACGAAGATGATACTACTGATATAGGGAAACAAAAAAGAAAGGTCGAGTTGTTATTTTTCACTACCATTCACTACCAAAAATAACATGGTGTTCTCAAAAACAAAAATGCTTGGGCTTGTTACTATATAATTACCGTGTGTAAAAAAAAGCACACCAAACTTAGTTTATAGGTGTCACATCCCTTGATAATTTTCATGTTAATGCATCATACAAGTTGTCCAAATTTTTCAAGATATATATATATATATACTGTTCGTGTGTATATCTTTCTGCATTAACATAATAAGATTACAGCTAGCTCTCTTTCGGCATCAGAAGAAAAATAGCTTTCGATCTACGTATATTTAATGAGGTTCTAGAAACGAGTAAATTTTCAAAATTTTTCTATTCATTTTATCACACGTACTAACTAGAAAGAAAGCTCTACGTACATGGTGCAGAAGGAAAAAGTTAATGTGTCTCATAAATTTTAGTGTCTTTAAATCGAGACTTTATATATATAATAAAAGTTTTCCCTTCAACTTCTTCAAATCATGTGGATATATTCGTATAACTGTTCTGACGCGAAACCATTTAATTCCTGAACGAATCACCTCGTCGTCAATCACATTTACCGTTATCATAATAATTCAGGACAGGCATTAATTTCTCGAGAGAGAGAGAGAGAGGAGAGAATCTTCCATAAATTTTTTCTTTCTTCATTCCGGTAGAACATAATCTTCTTCGGAGAAATATAAAACAAAAAAAATTTATTTTGTCCATTAAAAGAATTGGATACTTCAAATAAAGAGGATGGTTTTCCACTAAAAGTATTCCCACTTGGAATGTTTTCCTGTTTTAACACTTTGAAAACTTTCAAACGTGTTAAAAAAAATCTTTAGAATCTCAATTTCTCTTTCTAGATATATTTTTAATTTTTTGCAGTTATTTATTAGATGCTCTCAAGTTTTTAGTGTTAAAATAGGCTTATTAGTTGACTTACATTCTCTTAGTCTTTTGCGAGCATTCTTATTAATACGCAATGATTCCGCGGAATCCGACGGGATTTTACATCGTTTTATAGTATTATGTTTTTTTTAAAAACGCCTTATAATTTGCGGTTGCGGTAGCTCAGGTCGATAAGATTCTTGCCTAAAGTATCAAAGGATGTTTATTCCGGTTCTTCCTTGTCAGAAAATGTTCCTGACACAGGGGTACAACAGAAACGGTGACATGACCGCAGAAAAAGATTGCTACCGCAGGGAGTTGGAAAGGGGGGGGGGGGGGTTAGCGCACCAACCTCTCGGTGAGTATGAAAAAGGCTCGGAATCGCGGCAATAAACTGCAGGTCCCGGTCTAATTAGCACTTGATGGTCAATTATACTTTTTTATTGCACATTATTCCGAGAAACAAGACTATAGAGAAGAACCTTTGTAAAATTCTAAAGAAACAATTGTGCAAATTTTTCACTTGGTAATTATTAACAAGTGACTCGTTCAAGAATAATTCTTAATTGAATCACCTCATCTTGTGATATAATTTCATATCAAAATAGTTACTTATATAAAAAAAAGATAGAAAAAAAAATCGAATATTTTACTCGTTTCTAGAACCTATTTAAATGTACGTAAAGAACTAGATAATTTTAAGAGCTATATTCTTATTATGTTAATGTAGAAAAACATACACAGCCGGCCCCACTTGATCGGATATCAACGATTCTAGCACAAATATCCGATTATGCTGGGAACAATTAAATTGCCATTTTGCAACGTTAGTGTAGTTTGTAATGAAAACACTGAAGAAGGATCAGTATTGATAAAGCTTCTCGAATCAATCAGACATCAAAAATGAAATGATAATTATATTTAATTACAATGATCACGATACCTACGATTTTTTACTTTTCTTGTTAAGAAAGTTAGCGTTCTCTATTTCCTCAACAGAGAACAAAAATAACATAATTAACGAATATATATATTAATTAACGTATACATAATAATAATAAAATATATAAAATATAAAATATATAAAATATAAAATATATAAAATATAAAATATATAAAATATATAATAATATAAAAAATAACATAATGTACGTATTGAAGACAACTTGAGTACGTGGAGGCCAGTATCTCAAATATATATAGGCCTATATATATTGTTAAATATTAAAGTTACATTAGTTACATATTTCAAATGTGTCATTCAATAAAAACATTATATATAGTGGTTGGTGTGCATTAACAATTAAAGTGTGAAGCGTAATATCGATTAGCGAGGATAAAGTCGTGAAATTAGGGGCCATTCAAGTATTACGTCAGCATCGATGGGGGTTCCAGATTTCATGACGGGGGAGGGGGTTTCACTGATGCTTACGTAAAATCAACCACCCTTTATAAGAATATGAAATACAGTAAACACCGCCTCTTATCAGAAACCCCTCACATGCAGTCACCCCTCTTTTACGGCCAAATAATGATTTCCCCTTGTATAATAAAAGTATGCATTTCAAACCCCCCCCCCTGATTAACGTAACCTCTTTGACGGACAAATATTTTTGTCCCGAAGGTGTCCGCAAAAGAGAGGTTTTACTCTATTCTTAATTTAATCTTTACCAGGAATGCGAAAAAACGAGAAAAACTTTCCATAGTTTATGGGCACCTGAATCAATTATCAATCGATTCGTTCCTTAACCTTCAATTTGGGGGGGGGACTTACCAATCCCCCCCCCCCCCGCATTGATATGTCCTCAAAAGAACTCCTTCTCTAGTAGATCTCTCTGACCTCAACAGACGCCCCCCTTCGCCATGCCCTGTCTCACTTATAAGGTGTGGGGGTGGGCTTAACAGTTTTGTGTCCACGCAGTGTGTCACATGCACTGTCCTTGATTAATTTACTGGACTCCCGTACATAAGCGGATAGAAGATCATCACGGGGGGAGGGGGTTCACTGAGGGTGTGCATGGTGATTGGAGGAAGGGGGATTGCCTACTTTCACTCTACCACCCTATGTATATTCTCGGATGGCAAATTCCAATCGCAGGCGTAAGCAGGATCGAAGGTGCACAAAAGATTTAGAAGATGGATCGCAATGAATTTCTTAGAGAAATTTTGAGTTCTTATCCTTCAAACAGCATTGAAATTATCATAAATTCATTATAATAACCATATAAAGGTATTTTTTCCCGATATTTTAATTAAAAAAAGAAATATGTTTTTGCATCAAAAATAAATTTCTGATCATCTGGGAAGGCATAGCGGGTTTGTGCCCTCCCCCTGCGTACGTCTTTGATTCCAATATGCGTTAGGAGGTGGGGAGGGGGAGAACTGACGAAATTTTGCTGGGAGGGGGGTCAGAAGGGCTAAAAATCTGCTTAGGTAATACTTGAAAAGCCCTTTATCATATTAAGCGGGTCTCTGTGGGAGAAATTTTGTTGCCGCAGGATTATATCCGTTTAAGCGTAGCCGACTGAAAGTACTGAAAATCCGAACTCATCATTAGTAAGAGTTCTTTATATGGAAATTACAACGATATGACGACTAAATAGCAATCTTTTATTTGATAATTTACCAAGTGAAAAATTTACACAATTGTTCCTTCGAGTTTTTTAAATGAAGTGTTGGAATAAAACGTCTTCATTTGGAGTAAATGACTTCATTTTTATAGACTGCATGTGAAATAGGGTATTCCAGATGCTTTTCGTTTAAAATATTTCTTTAAAAATACTATTTTTTTTTCACTGACGAACTTAGTTGCCGACATATTTGAGAAAATCTTAATTTTTGCTTAAAAAAAAAAGAAAATGAAGCAGTCTTTTTATGTTCGGATAATTTTACGAAAGTGACATGCCAATAACACGTCTGGCAACCGAACGCGAAAATTGCGATAAACATCATTTCCTTGTAAAAGATAACTTCTCATTAATTTTGGATGGCAGTTTCGCAGAGTCAAAGGAATCCGAAACCGAGGGTAGCAAAGCAGTGAATTCTTCGGTTTCTTTTTTTCTTCTTCAAGGAAACATCATACACTAAAAGTCCATCGACGTAGGCCATAGGGTGTACCAGCCATTTTTCTCTTTCAACATCCCCCTCAGTTTCGATCTCCGTAGAGTCATCAATTACAAGACACGATGTTATGAAAGCTTTCATATCCATTATTGAGAAGGCTAAGGAAACGAAAGTACAAGTAATGTGTGGACTGTGTAATACTTGTAGGCAATATCGGTGGTTAGAAGGAATTATTAAAGATGCTTAGGAACAACACTAAGAACATTATAGGTATCACTTCTTTCTCTATTGAATTTATTACGCACTTAAATTTTTAACTAAGGTGTCTGATGGCGAAAGTTCGTAACATGGAAAATTTTCTCTATTTTTTTTTATTTCGAAAGGAATTAGAAATTTAATTGTCTTATGATGTTTTGCTATTGGTTTGGACACAACATAATTTTATTTTCTTTGTTGATGCATAGTTTCGT
Source organism: Pholcus phalangioides (assembly GCF_987345545.1). NCBI lineage: Eukaryota > Metazoa > Arthropoda > Arachnida > Araneae > Pholcidae > Pholcus > Pholcus phalangioides. Next base: position 104,064,027 of record NW_028301608.1, on the reverse strand, counting down.
GCCAGTTCGCCATATTGTGCCTGAAGTATCATTCGGAAAATCACGTTGGTATTTTCATACGATGCATTTGTGTATTTCTCCTCAAATTCAATTATTCCGCAACATAAGCTCGTTAATCATGAAATGTGCAGTTTTTAATTATTTTACAACTGCATTCAATGTGCATAAAATTCTGCCTGTCATGTTGGTTTCATGGCTTCAGCTATAATATATATTCCCTGCGCATGTGCGAGTATCAAATTTTTAGTTTGAAATTTCATGTGATTAATGCTCTAAAATCCCCCCCCCCCGCTCAAAATTTATATTCATTAAAAAAGGAAAAAAGGAAGAAAAAGTAATTATGTCTACCCCAAAATTTTTCTTATTTTTCCCTAAAAAAATTTCCAATATTTGTACTTCATTATTTTAATATAGTTAAAGCTGACGAAATTTATTTTATTGACAAAGTTATATTTATTCTTATATTGAATTTTCAATAAAAAGTTTGCTTAGTTGAGTGAAATTTTCAAATCGATAAGTTTTGTTGAAAATGCCCGTTAATTTTGAGAGATATGTACGTTGAGAACTTCATAAGCCATATTACCTTCAACTGTTGGGAATATGGCCAAGAGGAAGACTGAAAAAACCGCCCTATTTTTTCATGTTTATATTGAGATAGAGACAGTGGATTACTATTTTTTTTGTTTTAACAACGCTTTAAAAAAAGTATTTTTTAACGCTACCTGTTTCTGAATTTCACATACACCCCTCAGCAAAAATCATTGAAACTCAGCATGACCATATTATCAATATTTGACCTTATATCCAGAAGAAGAGCTGTTTACAGGTGTCGCGAGTTCGATACCCGGTTTGTCCTTGTCAGAAAACTTTCCTGACACAGGGGTACAACAACATACGGCGACTTGACCGCAGCAAAAAATTGCTACCACAGGGAGTTCCCCCATCGAGGAGTTAGCGTACCAACCTCTCGATGAGTATAAAAACAAGCCTGTCGTTCAGAATCGGCAATAAATTGTAGGTCCCAGTCTAATTAGCCCTCGTGTGCAGAAAATGACCGTGGTGCGACAAAAATAATCAAATGATCAGAATGATGAATGAAACTGCACATTATAAACAAAAGGTGGTGATTCGCGTTCTCCTAAAGTCATTCTTCCGCTTTTACGAGGCTTAGTTCGTCCTGGACTGGAGTATGATGTAAGGTTTTGGAGACCATACCTACAGAGGGACATAGACTTGGTTGAAGGGGTGCAGAGAAGAGCTACGCGTGTCCTTATTGGCACACAGGGCTTGAGTTATGAAGAGAGACTTCATTTTTTGAATATGTTCACATTGGATGAACGCAGGTGTCGAGGAGATATGATCGAAGTGTTCAAAATTTTCAATGGGATGGATAGGATGGACCATGAACTTTTAGTACACCACCAATCGACTGCTTTTACTTGGGGACACTAGTATCGATTGGTGAGGGACAATGCAAGGCTATGGTGTCGCAGGGAATTTTTTTCTAATAGGGTTGTTAATAAATGGAATAGCTTATCCCCGGAGGTAGTAAATTGTAACACAATTGATACATTCAAAAAGAAATACGATAAACATGTTGGGGTGGATCGAGAAGCTATCCATACTTAGAATAAAACAATATTCTTTATGGGCATTGTATGGTATTCTTTATGGGCATTGTATGGTATTCTTTATGGGCATTGTATGGTATTCTTTATGGGCATTGTATGGTATTCTTTATGGGCATTGTATGGTATTCTTTATGGGCATTGTATGGTATTCTTTATGGGCATTGTATGGTATTTTCTCATGTGCATATATTGTTTATAATTTTTGGTAATTGCATTTTTAATTGGGTTGCTGTATTTTTGAAATATATGACATCCATATTTTTATGGGCATCTTTTTCTCAGCCACCTCGGTGGGCATTTTGCCTGTTGTGGCGTTGTATTTGTATTTGTATAATATACATCATTTTCAAAGATATTCCAGCGAATTTTATGGTGAGTTTTGGGTGCCACTGTGGTGGCCGAGTGGTCATAGTGACGGACTCGCATCGCGAGGATCCGGGTTCGAACCCCACCATCACCTCAGTGGTGGTCGGCTGAAGTTAGTTTCCTGTGGTTCCCCACTTCGAGGCGCAAATGCGAGCCGATATCCCCATTTAAAAGTCTCGCCACAGAGAGCAACAGGCCAACAACGATAAATCATTCAACTATTACACTTACTCATAGTTAGAAAAACAGATGGCAGCACTACACATAACAAGCATTACGCAGAAACAAACTTCACGTCAGTTTTCATAACACGCACATTACAACATGTACCAATTCGTTAGAGGTTCCGTATAGGAATATGGACGAGGTGCATGTGTCTGGTTTAGTAGTAGTAGTGATTTTTGGGTGCTGATTCCGAATATGTTATTGGGTTCGTCAGATGGGCTCTACTTTTTTGCGATAAAGTGAAATCAAATTTCAATGGAAAGACATGAGCAGCACACGAATCACATTGAAATTTTGCGCTATAAATAAATATAGTAAGTAATTGCTAAGTATATTTAATCGATTTTAGGGTCTATCATTATAGTAACAGAGCTAGAATATAAATGCGAAGTATGTATTTTGAGGTGATAAAATAAAAGTTCCAAAAAATATTTGGATTTAAGTTATTTTTCCGAAAGTATGAAATCATTTTGGTGGAAAAACCTTACGTGATAGAAAAAAATGGATTGCATTTTTGGAATCAGCTCTGAAAATAATATAAAATTTATTTATAATCAAAACTAAAAAAAAGCTTTCAAAAAGTATTACAGTCAGATCCCGTTATAATGAACGTCAAGAGACGAGAGAAAGCACTTCGTTATATCGAAATTTCGTCCAGGTTTTCATATTGTTTCTATGTAAACTCATCTGGGGGGGGGGGGGATAATAAAAGTGTTCGTTTAAATGAGATTTTCACTGTAAATCGACTGTATTATGTAGATCTGTGTAATAAATGAGACGATATAAAATTAATTTATTGGATTTGTACGGAAAATAACCACAAGCCATATGTATAAATCACATTTAGATACAATTCAAATGATAATTTCTAGGGTAAACAAAACGGGAATTTCCTATGAATTTCTTCTGTTATAGAGAAATTATATCTGTTATAGAGAAATTATATCTGTTATAGAGAAATTATATCTGTTATAGAGAAATTATATCTGTTATAATCGAGTATTATATCTGCTGTTATAAGTTTTAAATCGCGAAAAAAAAAAGAAAAATAAAGTTATACAAAATTCTAACACGAAATTTCCACGCAAATTCGACAGTTCGAACATGGTTCAGAATGTGTAAACCAAGTTCTCGAAGCGCATTGATCCGAACAGAAAATTTCTTGAAATCGACGAGTTTTGAGAGTAAATACGATGACGGTAGTAAATATCTATTAGCATATTTATGAGCCAAGCTCTCTCTCTCTCCCCCTTATCTCAAACAAGTTTCGTTCATCAATTTCTTTAACAAAAAGAACTGAACTTGTTCGAAGATATAGTTGATGAGTTTTCATTTCGTACAAGTATTAATATGATGCGGCATGAGTATTGCAAAGATTAGATATGAAATCTAAGACTCATATAATATATAAATAACTATCAAAAGCAGTGGGAAAAATACCTCAAACTTTCCCGGTTCAAATGGTCAATACATTCGGCGATTCCCCTTTATGCATTTAAAAAATGTATTAATCTTAAGAAGAGCATCCATTTTATTTTTATATTGAAAGAAATAATTTTATGAATAGCATTACCATTAAAATGATAAAGAATGATGAAGAATGTTTCAAATTTTCTTTATTTTGTGTCTATTTATCTTTCGAATTGACTCTATTTTCATATTATGGTCAATAAGAATCAAGGGTGCTCAACATATAGGACACTTCATTGCCTTGGAAACGTGTCGCGGGCCACTTGATTAACTGATCTGGGATAGCTAACTTAAGTGATCTGTAAATGCGCCGCTGACCGATTGAGCGATCTTTAAATATGCTACGGGTCACTTAAGTGATCATGAACTGTGCCGCTGGCCATCTGAGCGATATTTATCTCTGCCACTGGCCATTTGAGTGATTTGTATCTCTGCCGTGTGTCACTCAAGTGATCTAAGAATGCACCGCGGGGTCACTTCAGCGAACTGGAACTGCGCCGTTGGTCACCTAAGTGGTCTAAAATGCGCAGCTGACCATTTGTATGATCTGGAGTCACCAAAACGGTTTATAAATTTGCTGCGGTTTGCTTAAGTGATCTGAAACTGTGCTGCATGCCAGTTAAATGCTTTGGAACTGTTCCGCGGGTCACTCAAATGATCTGCAAATGTGCCATAAGCCACTAAAATGATCTGGAAAGTGACGATTAATTTTATTTTCATAGAATCAGGTATGAGGTCACGGGCCACATTTCGCCAGTGGGCCATGGGTTGAGCATGTATGATATAAATTAATCCACACAAAGATAATAAAGGAAACTTCTTTGAGTATGTTAACAAGCCTTAATTACTAAAAGTATTTTAATCCTTATATATCCTAACTTAATTAAAATGCTTTCGATTAGATAATCGCAGATCCGTTAGTGAATAGTAGATTGCTAGGATACACAGGTTTCCAAAGACTAATAAAATTCTTGATAAGTTATATTAGACGTTGATAATTTGAGGTTTTCTGGGTATCGTATCTGATAAGACAATGAGCTAACCAACCTGAAACTAGCCTTGCTTTTGCGGCTCACGAAAGGACTCCACAAAAGCTCGATATTTTTTCGTCATGTTATCAGAGGGATTTACAAGAATGATAATATTGCCTCTGGTAGATCACAATACCGCAAGCATGGTTAGCCTTCGATGCAAAAACCCGACAGATTTTCGTGATTGAGAGTGTTTGCTTTCTCAAAATATTTACCTTTTGCTTCTCTAATCTTTGTAAAAGAGTAAAGCAAACATCACTTGGTATTTGTTCAGCTAAAGATTAGTCATAGGTGACTCTGTTGTTAGAGAGAGAGAGAGAGAGAGAGACAGAAATAAGATGAGCGCCCTGCGGTCTTTTCCTTCAACATTACAAAAGCTGAGAAATTTTAGACGTTGGTCAACGGAGTAAATAGCTGCTTGAAGGCTCTCAAAAAAACCCCCCTTCAAATATCTGAGAGAACTTATAAAACTTCCTTTCTAAAAACATGTCATGTTCCAACAAAAGAAAAAAACTTTTCAGAAGTCTTCTGGGAATATATGAAAACAGGCATCTGTAGGAACGAATTCGATGATAAATACTTATATAAAACTAACTGAAAACATATTTTTGCGATTGTGTTACTTTACTCGGATATCGATGAAATACGATTTTATCCATTCTGAACAGAATTTTACGACTTCAAAAAATTCACGGAGTTATATTTACATAGTGCAAAATATTCTCACGTAATTAAATTATTTATTTTAGCTGCTTCGTAACCGAGTTGTTTCAGCACGAATATAACAACAATCAAATAATTATTGCCAATGTGCGGTTCAAAACAGAATATTTACACCGTATTTTCTGGCGTACAGTCACGGATCATATTAAAAAAACATCGGGAGTTTTCAGTGTGGTTTATTATAACAGTGCGTATTATCTTTAGATTATTTTTTGCGAGACTGAAACAGAAACAAACATTTAAAAAATTTAATTTATAAAAAAATAATTGATAAAGATTTATAGATGGGTTTTTCGCGAATAGAAAAGGAATCAACGTTTTCTGCACAAAAACAAGCAACCGCCTTCCCTCACCCTCTCAGCGATAAACTAACTATTTATAACAAGATATGCAGGAAACTGGTTGTTATACAGAAATGATGATTTTTAAAAAGAAAGGTTCATCTTTGCCTCTATGGGGACTCCAACCTATCCAACCTAAAGCCTCTCATAGCAAAGGCGAGTGCGCTACCACTACACTATAGAAACAATGAGAAATTCCTTCCTTGGAGTGTATGTATGATGCACGGTAGCGTGTAGTAGACGGTGACATCAGTCAGCTTATGACTCGTAAACGACATCAAGGCCCCCAACCAGATGCTAGTAACTAATAACCAGCTGATTGACGCCACTGTCCATCGCACGCTACTGTTCAGCATATATACGTTCCAAAGTAGAAATTTCTCATTCTTTCTACAGCGTAGTGGCAGGAAATGTTTTCTTTACAAAAATCACCATATCACATAAAACCAGTTTCCTACATATCGTCTATACTCCTAACATTGCACTCTGCTGATAATCGGAAGAAAACTGCTTTATCAAAATGTATAAGACTCTTCACATGTGTGGGATTTAGTAAGTGGTTAAGCATTCATTGTAAATAAAAAGTAAAACTTACAGATTTTATCCCAGAAATTATGGTAGGCTACACCAGGGATGGACAAATCCCAGACGTCAGGTCACCATGGACACTAAAAAATTGATATTGGCACCTAAATTTTTTGTTTTGGTGTAGTTACTAAATTGTAGGCTGAGAGCAGCACAGAATGTTTGGAATTTATCGCAGCATATCTATCAACATGAAAGAGGGTCACTATGCGCTGAAAAAATCAAAAGAAGCATCATTATATTTTGGACCTTTTCTCCGAATAAAAACTTTTTTGGCACGTAAAATTTTTTTCCCGGCTCCTAGAGTTTTGCGATTTGTCCCGTTCTGAGCTACGTGTAAGATGGTCTCTTTCTTTCATAATTTTTTGCGATAAATTATGGGAGTAAAAATCTAAATAATAATCTCTGTGTCCTAAATTTGTATTAAAATGCTGACAAATGTAAATTTTCACAACATTCACAACCAATGGTTTTCTACTATCAAAGTTTGAAAGGTAACCTCCACAAACAAAAATTAAAATTTGATAAGCCTTTCTGAGTCAGTGTATGTCTTGTGCCGGTATCTATTATCTTGAAGTTATCCGCACCACTGACATACTAGCTGCCAATGTTATCCGAAAAAAAATCATTTTCAGCAGTAATTTCACTCCTGTCCGACATTTTAAGGAATAATTTTGTGAAAAAAAAAGAGGCATTTTTTTCGAAAAAGATAAAAATAATTATATTAAAAATATATATGTGTATTACCGAAAACATTTGAAGGAGTATTTTCATATAACGAAATTTGAATGAGTAAAATTGAATTTTAATGTGTGAATCACGCACCTCAATGCGTATTGGCGAACACTGCTAGCTGCAACGAATCTACATCATCATATTCACGGTGTGATTCGATGTGAACTCGATATCCTAGGCAAGAATTTATATGAGGATACCCAACAGCTCACAACTAATAATTCACACAGGCATAGCCATTATAGCAATACTCTACAGTAACACCTCAATGGAACGATACTCTGCGGACCAAGAAAAAATATCATTGTAGAGAGAGGTTATCGTTATATCGAGAGGTAGCATTATCATCGGGCACAGCCAGATTTATACTGTTGTTGGTATCTGTGCTCAATTAACGTCGTTAGTTACCTTCCTAAAATCTCTATATTGTATATATATAGAATTGATTTTATATGTGTCTGTTTGTGTATTTTCTCTACGTAGATCTGAAACTTTCGACTAATCGTCGATAAATTTCGAATTTATACCAAGCAGGACTCAACGTAAACGATACGATATGTTCATCCAAGCTGAGAAAATGCCTGACAGGGGCAAAAAACTGTCTGGAAACAATGGTTCATTTGTCTCAACAATGACTTTTGGAATGCTTAATTTGGTCACCATGGTTCAATGCTTTTTGGAAATGTTCATCCTTTTGTAATGGCTTTCCACTTTTGCAATGCTCCTAGTGTATGAAAAAAAATCCGGGAATTTAATTTTGCTAGTGCTTTCATAATCATTCGCAGCAAACAATTCAGTTTATTAGTTGAGGTAAGAAATTCAGTTCTTTTTTGCCCTGTGAAGTAGTTTACTGCACGATACTTTCATGTACTGCACAAAAATAACTTCACAGAAATTTCATGCAACATTTTCGTAGGGTAGATAGTGCAAATTAGACGCCCTTTAGAGAACAAAAACTGCTCAGAAATTCAAAAAATACGTAGAAGATGGTTTTGAGCAAAATATTAGAAAAAGATATCGTTGTAATAGTTTTGAAATGTCCTGAAAAATATCTATCGTTATAGAAGAATTTATCGTAGTACAGCATATCATTGTATGGAGAAAGTAGCACTAGATCAGAGGCGATTCCAAACAAGATTTCCAAAAATATCGTAGTAGAGGGATTTATCGTTGTAGAGAGGCTACACTGCATTAATTTCTAGGAATAACTGGAATGACGCAGTAAATAAATGCAAATACCGTGTTGCGTATACTCGTTACATATAGGCAAAAACGTATGGGAAAAAGAAAAGGTAGATATTGCCAATATTTACATGATGCTAGAGATTACAAGTACTTCGTCTCCTTGTTTTCCCACGGTGACATATAAGAGCATTAGACTCTTTTCCTTTTTTTTTTCTGGCCAATGTTGATGTCATGCTCGGAATAAGAAAGAATCTAATAATGTTTTATATCAACGTCAACCTCTGCTTCTACTTTTTTTATATTTTTTTACCAGAAAAGAAAAGCATTCTATGTCAGTTTCTTTTGCTGCAATTTTTTTCTTTGACTTTCTTTGGAATCTGCGTGGTCTTAAAGAAAAATATTGCACATAAGAAAAATACTGTTTTAGATCCTGACGGGGCTTCGTCATGTTTTGTCCCTTGAGACCTAGTTCAGTATCAGGGAAAGTGAAAAATCTTCTCTTTCGCCTGTCTTGTATCTAACATTTGTCTTTTTTTTTGTTGTTGTTCTCAAGAAAAGAAGAAGGAAAACATATTGCCACAATTTTCCGAAAAATGTCGAAGAGCGCTCACGTCATCTTCTGTTTTGATATTTTTTTAACATTATAGGCGGAAACACTTTCAACACAATGTACACATTTTCCATCTATATTCTTCTGTTTCCTCAGTTGAAGAATATTTTTTCCCAAATGATTCAAAATATTTTTATGCTATAATAAATCCATCCCGTGACACAAGGAACTTCATTTTACTTCACGGAAAATTCTTACAATCACACTATTCAGATAGTGATACTATTTACGTGATAATTAATTAAACATTATCTACACTAATTGCATAATGGAGAAATATGAATATTTTTCAAATGATTTGATTCACTTAAATGGTCCACATTCTGACGAAATGTCGCAAGATAGCCACTCCCGTTTTCCAAAATACTGACTCTTTGGAGAGGTTGCCAGTACCAATAGAGATGAAATATGAGATAAATTAATTTTCTTACAAAAACGGGTAAACAATAATTGATTGTGGTAGCAAAGAAATATATACAATGCCTATTTTTATTTTATTTACAATAACCCAGAAGGCATGAAATGCACTTATACTGGAAGAAAAAAAAAAAAAAATAGTCAGTACGGGAAGCACTTCGCATACGGAGCCAGGTCGAAATCCCCAATAGTGGAAGCAAATCTTGCGTAGGAGGCACATACAAGTTCTGATGGAAGACTGTTCCATATTCTTGCCACACGGCATCTATATCCGTGGAAAAAGCAATCTCTTCTAGCCATTGGTATTCTTATTTGGAAGCGATGCCTATATGTGGCGAACCAGTTAAATTTAAAAACCGTTTTCTTGATGAGCAGAGCAAACACGGATGACCACGACGAGAAACAAAAACAAATACGAGCAATATTCAAGGTATGCCAAAACAAAGCCAAAAATGCTCGCAGTCATTTGCGAGTGTCAAACAAAAGAAACAAACAACAAAAAATATTTTACATGCATTTTCAAACAGAGCAAAACATTATCATATCTTTTTGTATTAGACACAGTAGCTGAAACAATGCAGTGCTTATATGTGTTAGATACAGTAGTTAAATAACAACAGCGTTTTTCTGATAAAGGAGCAAGCACGGTTACACGATGTGATACAAAGCATATTGAAAACAATTCTTATTTGTGTTAGACTAAGCAAACAAACACAACGATTACACCTTTTTGGGTCAAAGCAAACGACATTTTTACGCGTGTCAAACAAAGCAAACGAAAACAAAATACGTCTATGTTTGTCAGACGCAGCAGCTAAGTATAAATACAGTTTTTTGAATGAATAGAGTAAATATATGAATACATATGAAATGCAAATGTATGGAAAAAATGAATACAAACAATATTTATACGCATTGAAACTAAGGAACTAAGTATAAACCAAACAATATTTACATGTTTTACAACAAATTATGTACAAGAAAATACCAAAAACGTCTATGTTTGTTACTACAAAGCAATCAAGAAACGACTTTACAAGTAAGCAGTGAACCCTTAATCATAGATCTACAAATATTATAAATTACACTCATATAACCAAGAGCGAAAAATGTGGAGGACAATATTTACAGTATATACAAATCAATCCTTCAATGCATAAAATTTATTTTATAATTTGGAACTTAGCACCTATAATCATGTTTTCACCCCATAGTAACTTACTTTTTTATATTTATAATGTAGCTATTGCATACACCAATTAGAATACAAGAAAATAATTTTAATTTCTTCATGATGCCAATTTATCTCAGTATTTGATTATCATTTATTCGTAACTGATAAGGTACATTATGCATTGAGGGATTAAGAAAAACATATTTGAAATTTGAGTGAATGGCTAGGTGACCTATAAGGTTTTATTTTACATCAAACATGAAGTTATTTAAAACTTCGGTGCGATTCGGAATGGCACAGAAACAACTTTTATAGTGAAATATCGAGTGAAAAACGTGTCTGAATGGACAGTGAATAAATAAAATAGATAAGAAAGGGGAAAAAGAAAAGAGTTTTCTTGGAGAATTCGGAAAAACACAGTGTTTTTGGGATTTCTCAGATGGAAGATTTTAGATCCTTTTCTTCGAAACCAATATCCTCTTGTTGTTCTTGACATCCCTTTCTCTTGAATTTCCTCGCATCATCGATTCCCTTTTCTTGTTTTTTCGATTTTTTCTTAAAAACTAGTTTGCGTATTTGTTTCACCAGCAAAAAATCCAGTTTCATGCACAACTTCTTTTCTCTAAACCTTCTCTCCAGACGCATGCACACACACACTCTCTCTCAACAGATCGATATCGGGCATTTATCGAACTCCAAAATACTTCCAATTCTCACATCTCTTTACGCAAGTACATGGAACTACATGTCATGTATATATTGAATTCGTAATACGAATAAGAAAATATCACGCAAATATTCAGAAAGGAAGTTATTTTAGTGAATGATTTTCGTAACCAAAGATATCACCAGTGAATGTCCAACATTTAAGGTATCCGACTACATTTTTTTTGCAATTTTCTACAAAATGGTACTGGAGTGAACTTTAATAAAATTTTTTGGTAGGAAGTACCTCAAAATGGTGAAAACAACAATGAATGTTGCGTCTGGTGCCATTTTCTATGAAAAAGTCTAAGTTTATGTCTAATTTTAAGAAAAAGTTCATGTAATTTCGAAACATGATTGAAAAAACTTCTATCAATGAAATGTTTTGGCATTTTCATAATATGTTCGGCGCTAGTGGTGGTGCAGGTTATGAACCAAAACTTAAAGTACTGTAGGGTATGCTCATAAGTTACACCCAAGTCTGATGATGTACGTGTGAATGTTCTGAAATTCCATTTATCACATCATGTAAAAACACTGTAATTACACAAAACATGTGAGAGACCTTAGATTTTTGTGGGATCCGGAAATTTCGCCCCCGACATCTCATCCCTGGGACGTTTTTCCCCCGAAATTTTCGCATGTGATATTTCACCTGCCCTGAACGCATGAGTGACCATGTGAGTGACCGAGTGTGAAATCGGCCTTAGGAGTAAGTTAGTAACCGTACAAATGACTAAATGAGTGACAGAATGACTCATCACGTGAGCGACAGCATCTACAAGTGTGGGATTGACTGTATGAGGGAGTGACAGTATGTGTGTCCAAGTGAGTGATTGACCATATGAGTAACCGAGTAGTTGACTGTACGAGTGACCGGTATCCAAGCGAGTGATTGAGTGATTGACCGCATGAGTGACCAACTGAATGCTTGTATGAGTTTCCAAGTGAGTGACTTATTAATTGATCGTATGAGTGACTAAGTGATTGACCACATGAGTTACTAAGTGATTGACCACATGAGTGACCGAGTGATTTACTGTATGAGTGACTATAGTACTTGACCAAGTAACCGAGTGATTGACCGTGTAAGTGTCCAAGTGAGTGAGCGAGTTATTGACCATATGAATAATTGTATGATCGACCAAGTGAGTGACTGTAGGACTGGCCAAATGAGTTACCGAGTGATTGACCATATACAATACAAATACAACGCCACAACAGGCAAATTGCCCAACGAGGTGGCTGACTTAAGAACATCATGGATCACCGAGCCATTTTTTGGAGGCCCTACCTACTACTACTACTACACCACACACCCACCCCTCGCGGAACCCCTATAACGAATTGGTACATGCGGGAATGTGCGTGTACGTGTAGTGAAACCTGACGTGAAGTTTTTGTTGTTTCTCTGTAATGCTTGTTATGTGTAGTGCTGCCATCTGCCACCAGTTTTTCTAACTATGAGTGAAGTGTTATGATTGAATGATTTATCATTGTAGGACTGTTGCTCTCTGTGGCGAGACTTTTTAACGGGGAGATTGGCTCGCATTTGCGCCTTGAAGTTGGGAACCACAGAAAACCAACTTCAGCCGACCACCACTGTGGGGTTCGAACCCAGATCCTCGCATCGCGAGTCCATCACTATAACCACTCGACCACCACAGCGGCAAAAGCTATTTCCATGCCCTATCGGGATTCGAACCCACGACAACCGATAAAGTACTTCGTTCTCCAGGCTAGTGTGCTAACCACTGAACTAAATAGACTTAAGACCATATGAATAATTGTACGATCGACCAAGTGAGTGACTGCTGATTGACGGAATATGAATGATTGTATGAGTGACGGTATGAGTGTCCAAAAGATTTACTGATTGATTGACCATATGGGTGACCGAATGAGTGATCGAGTGAGTACTTATTTGAGTTTCCAAGTGAGTAACTGCGTGGTTCACTGTATGAGTGATATAGTGAGTGACCATATGAGTAATCGTAATAATGACCAAGTGAGTGAACAAGCAAGTGACCGTATGAGTGACCGTAATAATGAACAAGTGAGTGATCAAGTGAGTGACTAGACGAGTGACGGAATGAGTGATCAAGTGAGCGACTAGACGAGTCACCGTAGGAATGACCAAGTGAGTGACCGAATGTATTGATCGGTCACTCATACGGTCACTATACGGTCACTATACGGTCACTCATACCATTGCTGATGCGGTCAGGTCAGGTGAAATGTCAGGAAATGTTTGTCCACTTCACTTTATCACTCATACTGTCACTGACATGGTCATTCTCACAATCAATCATCTGTTCACACATACGGTCATTCATACCATCGCTCATACGGTCAGGCAGGTGAAATGTGAAGGGAGTGAATTTCCAGTTCACTTGATCACTCATAGGGTCACTCACACCATCGGAGGCTAAATGTTCAACTTACTTCATCATTCATACGGTCACTCACACGGCCAAGGCAAGCAAAATACCATCCGATGCTAAATGTCGAAATTACTTGATCATTCATGCAGTCACTCACACCATCATTCACATGTTTACTCTTACGGTCATTCATACGGTCAGGGCATTTGTCACGGATAAACGCCCAGCTCACTTGGTTACTCATACGGTCACTCACTTGGTCACTTGTACCATAATTCATATGTTCTTTCATACTGTCAGGGCAGGTGAAATGTGATCGGGTAAATGTCCAACTCACTTGATCACTCATAGGGTCACTCAATTGGTCATTCACCGGGTCGCTCATATGGTCAGGGTAGGCTTAATATCCGGGCTCTAATGTAACGAGGAGGGACGAAACGTGATAGAATTTCAGAGAAATCATCGTTTAAATTCAAGTCAAATGCCAAAAATAGCATTCTTCGTAAAACGTGTTTAAAGTTTTCATTCACAGATAACTTGCATGTAAAAACGCAACACAAAAGTGAACGTAACTTCAGTTCTAAGCATCATATGAAAAAAAAACCAAAAAAAACAAGGTCTAGAGATAGACGGCTTTTTTCCTCAGCCCAAGATATCAAAGAAACGGATATTTTCTGAATATTATGCTGATGTGAACTTGGAAAGAAAAGTAATGTTGTCTCCACACACCGGGACTCGGCGGAGGCAGGGTCGTGTCTCCAGTGATGTATAGGTAGCATGCTTGCCCGGTATGCAAGAGGAGCCTGGGTTCAAGTCCCAGCGCAAACAACATGACTTTTCTTCCCGAGTTCACCTCAGCGTAATATCTAGAAAATATCCGTTTCCTTGATATCTTGTGCTGGGAAAAAGCCCCGTCTATATCTCTATAAAATCTCTCCACCTGCGGGCCATTTCCTGAAGTTAAGAGAGGCCACTAATGTATCTACTTCAGTGCCTCACGCCACAGTGCGGGCAATAAGGAAGGCAGGGCAGTGGTGGGCTTGCCCGGTGTGCATGGATAATATGATGACATCTTATAATGACATACGGGGTCAATGTTCACGACCATACAGCAGTGGTCAGCCATAGTTTGTCTAAAAAAAGTCGAGGTCACTGCTACCAGGAAAACGTTCCAAGTCAAAACTGCCCACTGCTGAAATAAATCTACTATGAATGTCCAAAAAAGTATTTAAGAGTAAAATAATTTTAGACCATCGAGTGCACTTCAGACTTCATTGTTTACAACAGATACTGTATTTTTACAATTTCTCAATGGACATAATTATTTATCAAAAGTTTAATTTTCGCATCTTTTACATGTATCACAAATTGAATAAGTAAAATAATGATATACTGTATCTGGAAATTGATACTGTTTATGCATAACTATTAATAAATTTTGATGAAATATTTCAAGTTTTAGATTCAAAGGAGCAGTGAGTGTATTTACCGAGGCATTTCAACCTAAATTAAAATACAAAACTAAGTCGGTGAATACTTATTTGCAAAAAAAAAAAATAATAGTGGGTTTTTTCATGATACAGTACATTTTTGATTTTTATTAAAGAGTTTTCCTGCATCTTTATTAAACTTCTTCAGTTTTGTATAAAGTTGAATGAAAAAATTATACACGGAAAAATGAAAGTCTAAGCCCTCTAATTAAAGAATGCTAAGATGGCATTGATTAAATTTCTTTTGTTTCATTAAGAGAAAATTTTTTTGTTTTCATCAAGAGAGAAACTTTCCGTCTTCATTTAATTCATTTTAATTAAATTCAATTTCTATCTTTATTTGATAGAAAATATACCTTGAGTATTTAACTCATGATGTATTCTTGATTTCTGTTAGGGATTTGTAAATAAATTCATTAATATTTAAAACTTGTTAACTTTTTGAATAAAACTATAAAAAAAGTTATTCTTGATTACGCATGCGTAAAAGACATCGAGTTTATTTTTCATAATTTGGTTGCCAATGACATGAAGCAGCGGTTCTTAACCTTTTTTTGACTCGTGGAGCCCTTTTTAGTAAGAAAATTCTATGGCGGAGCCCGTAGGACAATTTTCAATTATTCACATCGAAGTTACTGATTTACTTTTACTATTTAAAAATATTTGTAATTAATATATTTTTTAATTTTACTGTTTTTTTAAAATTTAACTGTAGCGGCCGAGGAGCCCCTGGAGAGTTCACAAGGAGCCCCAAGGGCTCCGCGGAGCACCGGTTGAGAACCGCTGACATAGATCAACTTTGGTGAAAATTAAAATTGAATATCACTAAAATTCAGCAAGGCAACCTATCGATGATATTGTGAGGACTAATTTGACTTAGCTGTTGAAAGTAGTGGATGATAAGGACTGAATGATAAGGATTATAAGGGCTGGGTGATAAGGGCTGAATGATAAGGATCATAAGGGCTGAATGATACGAATGATAATGGCTGAATGATAAGGATCATAAGGGCTGAATGATAAGGATGATAAGGGCTGGATGATAAGGGCTGAATGATAAGGATCATAAAGGCTGAATGATAAGGATCATAAGGGCTGAATGATAAGGATGATAATGGCTGAATGATAAGAATGACAAAGGACAAATTTTGATATTTCGATTATTTTCTTTCATTTGATTATTTCCAGAATAGTGTCTCTTCCTCAGTAATACGCAAAGACACGTAGCTGATGCTAAATAATAGGAATACTTGAGCTTAGCACATGAGCGCGAAGTCAAAATGAGCAAACTGAAGGAAATAATTAAATGACAGAAAATAATCGAAACACCAATTTCTGGGAAATCCCTCATCATTCAACTTCTTCCAGTCAAATTGGTGTTCATAATATCACCGATATTAACATAATTCTCACGACATCCAACTCGAATTTTTATACGTGTTTCGCAATATATTTGGCAAGAAAATTATGCGAAAATGAAACTGACATTTTTCACGTACACGCGTACTCAAAAATCATTTTCTAAAAATGCTTTTATCCCATTGAATATTGAACTTTTCCCATTTCAAATTCTATTATGAAGGGACTAATATAACGTAAAATATTGGTGAAAATTCTGCATGTTATAAGCAAAATACTTGCGATAAAAATCCGAATTTTTTTAGATGAGACGTTCTTATCTTTGTGAAAATACGCGCAGTTTTAACGAAAAATGCATACAAATATTGAAAATAGCAGATAAAATATTTTTTAAAGACTCATTTAAATTGACTCATTTGACTCATCAAATAATCAATTGCAGCTTTTTCTGATAAAGGGGTGATGAAAAACATTTTTTTTTAAATTTAATTTTTTTGTTGGTCCTCTGAAAACACTCGTGAATATATTTTCGCTGGAAATTGTGAGCACTAACACATTGTTTACATGACCGAAATTTCAGAACGATTCGTCAAGGAAACATTTATTTTCTGGATATTATGCTAAGGTGAACTCGGAAAGAAAAGTCATCTTGTCTCCACCGGGACACGAACCCAGGCCCTCTTACATACCGCGCAAGCTACCATCTACACCACTGGAGACACTGTTGGAATAATATCATTTTCCCCCTTTTACTGTGTGTGTGTATTCGTGTTCTTTCCCCATATATGCAACGTTTCCCTCTTTTGGGGACTTTCTTTTTTCCCTCAACTTGACCACTGCTGTATGATCGTTATTCTCTTTGTATAAAATGTCGTTCGTTTGACTAGACGTGTATTTCGTTTCTCTCTTGTCGTCGTCTCTTTTCCTTCCACACTCTGCCCGCCCACAGACACGACCCTGCTTTCCTATTTCAAGCACTGTGGCGTGAGGCGCTGAAGTAGACATTAGTAGCCTCTCTTTAACTTCAGAAAATGGCCCCCGGGTGGGACGGTTTAGAGAGAGAGATAGATGGCTTTTTATCAGCCCAAGATATGAAGGAAACATTTTTGTTTTCCCATTTCAAATTGCCGGGGTATGCAAAAGGGCCTAGGTTCGTGTGCCGGCGGAGACAAGATGAATTTTTTTTCGGAATTCACCTCAGCATAATATCCAGAAAATAAATGTTTCCTTGATATCTTGGGCTTAGAAAAAGCCATCTATCTCTCTCTAGATTCGTCAAGTATTCTGGAAATTCGAGGAAGTGTCTAAACTTCAAAGTGGACACAGACACATGGCTATAAAGGATGATTCCATAATTCCCCTTGTATTTTACTGGCGAACTATTGATCCTAGAGGCAGACTTCTAATTATATCCCAGGATGATGTAGTGACATCTATCCATATGAAGGGTTTTAACCGCTGGCTGATGCGAAGATATATTTAGTTTAGGGCGGGGGTTCGATTCCCCGCAAGGGCAGTTGAATTTTCTCTCTTTCCTAAATATATTTTCACATCAGCCAGCTGTTAAAAGCCTTCAAATTATATGTACGTCATTCATGTTGCAAGAGGATTGTTTGTTTATAAAAATTAACTTCTTATACGAACATCCCACCTAAAATACCTAATTAGAATGTTGTTGCCTCGTCTCTCTTGAGACCAAAAAAAAAAAATCCATATCCACGAAACAGATATTCGAATTCAAAAACCGGAGAAAAGTTTGGAAAGAACATCATAAACTAACGGACAACGCTTCTTTCCCAATTTTTTACAGTATAATGAATTCAAATATCTCAGCGAGTATTGCTCTTAGAAACGTAATTTTTTTTTGTTAGTCTTACGAGAGACAGTGCCAGTTTCTAATTGGAATTTAGAAGACATGTGTGCGTATAAAGAGTTATTTTTGTATTTTAATAACTGTACAATCCCTTTCAATGTAAATGGCTGAGGACCTGAGGTGCACACACACACGTTATTTCGATACTTTTTCTAATTGCAAGTTTCTAGGATCAACGGGGGAATTATGGAATCACCATGTATAGTGCAAGCATCAAGGGGAGAATACGTTTTTCTAACAAAATATCTCCACGATATGTAAATTAGAAATTTATGATCAAATGTGATCAGATATATTTTCCACGTAAAGCCGAATAAAATGCTTTTGCATTTCATATCTCATTTTAGATTGAAGTAGAAGGTTAAATATATTATACTTCAAAAATATTGATTTTTCTAAGCTGAAAGTCACATTTCAGTTACACAATCCTGTTTCTATATTATTTTGACCGAATGTTATCCTATACTGCACCAAGATCAGACGAGATTCCTTCATGACGCCATTGCCAAATGGGTTGGGAGGATAAATATTAGTAAGTAGTGACTTTGAAAGTTTCTGACAAAATTCAAGCCATTCAATAGGAAGCAATCAGAATGTTAATATCTCCATCAAGCGAAGTGTTCATAAGACTTTTATTAGTTCGTCGTCATCAAGGACTTCGTAGTACGTATTTCACAAAGCACGCAATCATTGCGCAATATTAGTCAGAGTATGGAAGATTTTTGAATCCTGGACGAGGTCGCAATTTGTTGATATCTTTTCAAAGTGGATCATCGACTTTTTGATAAAAAAATATCTTTTTTTTTCACCCGAAATTAAAAGCTATTCGTTTCTTTTTTATTTACTTTTTCTTGAATATGTATGTGAAAAAAGTTTCTTTTGGAAGTTATTAGAATTTTTACAAAATAAATTTACCCGTTTTCTCTTATTTTATTTTGTTTTGATGTTTGACAATACCGCGTTTTTTCAAAAGTTATTAATAACCATCTAGCAATTTTTTATTTTACTGTAACATGTTTTCCCAAGAGCTAATGGAATATTAATGAACTTTTCAATAAATATTCTTGTAAAAAGATAGCAGTAATTTCTGCGAATTTCTACGCTAAAAAACGCATAAATATTTCTGAAACTAGAATCCAATAATCTTCCAATATCCTACAAACCTATGAAAAATTATCGGCAAAATCATATCTAATTAGAGTATTAGTTTATGCAATCTATATCATGCAAACTAAAACATTAAGTTTGTTCCACGAAGAGTATTCAATAACAATAAAAATTTTATGGTTTATTCTATAAATTAAAACGGAAATATAATAAGTAATTCAGCTGTGTGAAAGTTGGGGAAATATAAAAATCAGAATTTTTATTCGTGATGTGGCTAAAAAAAAAAATGTAAATTAGCAAAATCGCATTGGGAAAAAATCGCAATAAAATCTAGGTACTATTTAAATCTAATTTTTCAGGGGCCAGGAATATTTTCACCCTGCAATTCAGTAATTACACAAAGAAAATTTTAGGCACCAATACCAATTTTATAGTCTCCATGGTTTTTTAGCACTTAGGATTTGTTCCGCCCTGCAATAAGTAGAAATTGCTTTTTATTCTATTGTGTCAAAAGAATTTCATCACGTAACCTTTCTGTGCGAATTGGTCGAGATATCAATGATCTAAATTCTTGATTTGTATAAATTTTGACGGGCTGAAAGATATGAATGATATGGAACGACTAAATACTATGAATGTTCTAAGTTTCAATATTGCCTCAAGAAGCTTATACCAATATTTTTATGGGGAAATGTAAAATATTGATGTTCATTAGAATTTAAAATGTAGGTTTCTCTCTTTTCAAGTAATCGAACGTCAATTTAATTAACTATTATGACTACATATACTAGAAGGCACGGACAACTAAATTACAATCGTCCAAGCAAAATTTAAAACAGGATAAAGCCATCACAAAAATTCAGGGTATATTCGAAAGTTATAATTAGAGCTCCAATTCATGTGTATTGATTTAAGAGTTAATTAAAAAAATAAAGTCATAAAATTGAATTCTAAAAAAGAAAAAAAAAATCAATAATGCATTACGAAATATTCAATCAGTAAAATAACTCTTTTTTCTGCCGAAAGTAATGTATCCAATGAGTTACTATCAAACTCACGGTTTCATTAAAATTAGAGATTTTTCAAAGAATTTAATGAACTGGATGCTTCTGAAAAAAAAAAGAGTAAAAGAAAACAACATTATTAGAGTTCTGTTTATTAATGGTATATAGCAGAGAAATAGTTTCTCCGGATCGATACGTTCTTTAATTTGGATTTGGAAATTGGAAACAAAAAAAGTAGTCATTTCTCATTCAATTATTAATTCTCCATTATTGATATTCCGATTGCATTATTGTTTGCAAGGGTAACGTAACTGAATTTTTATTAGATTTATTCATAGATTCCCAAATTTTGTGAATTACATATGGTAATTTTAGAATATGACGTAATTTTAGCATGTAATTTTTAATTTTAATTGTGACGATATTTGAGAAATTTTGATTTATCTCACTATACTAAATATTTCATAGAATCAGTATTGAAAGGTATTTTCAAAATATAAAGAATGATATTAGATTAAATCGAAAGCGTCAGTACAGCTTACAACTGGTAAAAATATCACATGCTCCAAGGAAAAATTACTGCTAGGTACATGGAACAAAGAATGAACACAGAAAATCCAAATTGTTTTGAACCTTCTTCTTATTCTTGGGCTTCCTCACTTTGACCTTTGAAGACCGAACACATCCCGCTTCCCATCTTGGAGAGATATCGAAGCGTTCCCGAAGGATGAGTGTATCCGGAAAGTTTTATTGAAAGCAACGAAACATGGCCGCCTCAGACGAAGGTAACAAAAAATAAATTACATAAAAAACGATCGTCAATCTAAATACATATAACAGATAAATAAAATATAAACAATCAATGCCAATGGGCAATCAAAATTATAAACATGATTATAAGATGATGGCGTATATAGTCATCCATCCTATAATAATCTAGAATGATTGTCGATGTGGCCTTGGGATATAATATTTTGAATCACTGTAAATCAGCTAATCACTAACATCCATGTTGTTATATTGTCCAGCTTCCACATACCAATTCAATTGTTCATCGGGTCTACGGTAGTCATAGGTCTTTATCTATAGGTCACGTCGTCCACATTACCGTGTGTCATTACCGTGATGATTAATCGTTTATTAGAGATCGCCGTCGTCTAGGCCACAAGTTGTACATCCTCACCTGACTGCTACACTCTCACGAGGGCGCGTACTTAGCGTCAGTGACTCCTTTCGATGTTGGCCGAAAATCGTGCTGCCACAATTGACTGCTGCACAGCGTTGAGGGCACATACGTGAGGTCAATGTCTCATCTCGGTTTGCTTGCCCTTTTAGCTTGTCGTGCAGCTGATGCAAGTTCTGCTTCAGGAACCTGACAAGACCTATCAGACGGCGAAAGTTCATTTTTTAGAAACCCGTACGAGGTCGCAATTTGTTGATATATTTTCATGCAAGATATACAGCAAACAAACTGAATGTGTTGTGAAGATATTTATTTTTTGAGATGTTAATTTTTTAAGGAAGGAAAAACTCATCTCTGTCTCTACCGGGAGACGAACCCGGGTCCCTCGTTTGCCGTACGAGTGCTCTCACAACGAAACTACAGAGGAGATTGAGATTTTTCTTCATTGGAGCTTATATTGTTTTTCCTTCCTTAAAAATTGGACAAATCTTCACAACATCCAGTTTTCTGTATATCTTGCATTAACAAGTGGAGAGCGACATCATGTCATAAATATCTTCTCAAACTGGATCATCATGACATTTGATAAAAAAATTTTTTTTTTTGTACCCGAAATTGAAAGCTATTCGTTTTTATATATATTTTTTTAATATGTATGTGAAAAAAATTTCTTTTTGAAGTTATTAGAATTTACAAAATAAAAGAAAAATAAATTTATCCGTTTTCTCTCTTATTTTCTTCTGTTTTGATGTTTGAAAATTCCGCGTTTTTTTAAAAGTTATTAATAACCATCTAGAGTACATAAATTATAATTAATTACTTTTGACTTCTGCAATTTTTTATTTTACTGTAACATGTTTTCCTAAGAGCTAATGGAATATTAATGAAATTTTCAATAAATAGTCTCGTAAAAAATATAGCAGTAATTTCTGCGAATTTCTACGTTATAAAAAACGTTATAACTACGTTATAAATTTCTACGTTTCTAAAACGCATAAATCTGTTCTGTCTAAAACTAGAATCCAATAATCTTTCAATATCCTAAAAACCTATGAGAAATTATCGGCAAAATCATACCTAATTCAATAGAGTATTAGGTTATGCAATCTATATTATGCAAACTAGAACATTAAGTTTGATCCACGAAGAGTATTCAAAAACAATAAACATTTAATGGTTTATTCTGTAAAATAAAAGTAAAATATGAAAAGGAAGAGCAGAAAGAGATAGAAATTCAGCTGTGATAGTGTGAAATAAGTGGGGAAAATATAAAAATCAAATTTTTTATTCGTCATGAGGCTGAAAAAAATGTAAATTAGCAAAATCGCATTGGAAAAATCGTAAAAAAATCTAGGTGCTGTTTAAATCTAATTTTTGGAGCCAAGAAAATTTTCACCCTGCAATTTAGTAACTACACAAAGAAAATTTTGAATTACCAATGGTCCTTACCTTCCAGTCTAAGGTATGAGACTCTGGCACCTTGCTGAAATAAAACTGGGCCGTCTTTGAACACTGCGTTGAATAATGCCCAAAGCACCACAATTACAGGCATACTGAGTGATCGGTTAAACCAGTGATTCCCAACGTGGGCGTTAGAAAGCTTAGAAAGCTTAGAAGGGGGCAGTAGAAGCTACGGGTATAGCATAGAACTCTGTGGGTTAGATTGCGTTGGGGGGCACTGGGAGAAAAAGATTTCTGAAGAAGGGGGCGATGGGACAAAAAAGGTTGGGAAACTGTGGGTTAAACCGTTCTAAGTAGAATGGAAATGGGGCATGCTCTGTGACCACTATTATCGTTTCTCAGGACCAAACATGATGGTGCCACTGGACCCGTCGTTGGATTTTGTAGACGTGTTTCTCCGTATTGGCATCCCAACTAGTTTGCCACGACTAGGCTCCTTGGCCATACATGCTCATCTTGGAGTTTGAAGATTAGTGGCTTCTCCTTAGCAAGTTGGCCAGCTTGCTCGTTGCCAGCTACTCAAGGGTGCACCCTCGACCAGAGCAGCCGTATTCTTGGATTTCACAGGGAATACGGCGAATCTCTCTGACATTGTAATACGGAAAACGTGGATTTTTTATTGCCCACAGACTTGTCGCTTTGTCGGAAAATATGAGCACTGGATGCTGCTCGGATTGTGCCCATTGAACTGCATGTAAAATTGCACATACCTCAGCCTGGAAGACACCGTTCTCAGTTACAAACCTTCTCTCTTCCAAGATAAGATACTTCACGAGAGTTATCCCGTTCCAAAAACATGAATGCACTACCTGCTTGCTCCTTCGGAAATCTTTGAGCCATCCCTATAAACCAGTCTTGTATTGGGCGCTATTATAAGATTAATACTGGATAGCATTATATGGTTTACCGCTATGTCAATACATGGGTAAGACAAGTCTTAGCATCTTTTCGAAGTCGGCAGTATGCCGTCGTCTAACTTTCACCACAATATCATCGTCGAAGTGAAGTAGTCGTGTTTTGCGTGCCTCGTAATCAAGAAAGCTACTGAGTGTGGGCTTCCTCACTATACACATGGGTTACGTGATGATTTTATTACACTTTAGTCTCTTCCAGTCGATTGACTAAAAAAATTAACATGCTAAAAAAACTTTTCGATTAGTGGGAAAATGAGTCCATACAGCCAGCTATGGAAGGGCACAGCGATGTAATAATTAAGACTTTTAAGTATTCAGTTATCGACTAAATCGCCTTGATGATACAGAATCCTAAATAAAAATGTCATAGAGAATTAACTGCTTTGAGTCTAAAAATTCAATTTCATGACCAGAGTTCAGTTTATTCAATAATATTAGAACAAAACAATATAATACAGATAAAGTTATAGTTGTCTACAATTTTATAACTTGACAAAGCAAAATATATGAATT
Source organism: Pholcus phalangioides (assembly GCF_987345545.1). Lineage (NCBI taxonomy): Eukaryota > Metazoa > Arthropoda > Arachnida > Araneae > Pholcidae > Pholcus > Pholcus phalangioides. The sequence goes on along the minus strand of NW_028301608.1, from coordinate 104,039,541 downwards.
TACTTGTATCTGGAAGTCAGTTATAACAACAATTTTTCTTGTGATTGTGAGTGTCTTTATAACGATTTTAACTGTATTATCGATTTTATATCGTTCTATCTCCTTGCAAATACCGACACAGAAATACATTAACAATTTTCTACACCATCAGATAATTTCCGTTTCCTATATAAAAATGAATTTAACTTGACTCTAAGCTGAAGAGAATTAGCTTATTCACCCTTAGAAAATTGAAAGAAATATTTCGAAAGATTTATTTCAAAAGAAAAACAGTACAAAAGTACAATAATAACTACAAAAATATATATTTGATTAATTATTACAAGAGTTATTGAAAGTGGCGGCCGCTGACGTCATTGCTCCGTTATTCTACAACGACGTAAAAACGATTCCCGGACGCGTTCGAAGATACCAGGTATACTTTTGATGTCGTCCGCATAATAGCGCTACTTTACGTCGTCCGCAGCGCGTGATTCTACCCCAGCGCATGCGTTTCGCGACGCTGCTTACGTCAGTTATGGTGAGTGAACCCACGAACGCATTCAGCGATCAACTGACATCCACCTTTCGTCTCCTTTGGTCTCAGAGTCTGCATGCGTTTTCCACGATTTTCACCCTCTGAACGTGGTTTGCGACTCCATATTCTTTTTGATGCATACTAACAACCCTCTGAGTTAGTCGGTCCAATAACAGAACACCCTGAACATAAAATAGATTTCCTCCTTACCTAAAATTCAGTGAGTAAAAATAACTCCTTAGTTGTGAAAAGTAATATCTAATGAGAGTTATAACCACTCACGGTTTCGTTAAAATTCGAGATTTTTCAAATAATCTAATGAGCTGAATACGTCAGGAAAAGTAAAACAAAACAACATTATTAGAATTCTGTTTATTGATGATATATAACAGAGAAATAGTTTCCCGGTGAATAAATCAATAGATTCTTTAATTTGAATTTGGAAATTCCAAACCAGAAAATAAGTTATTTCGCATTCAGTTATTAATTCTACATTATTAATGTTCGTCCGAACGCATTATTATTTGTGCGAGAGTAACGTAACGGAATTTCGAATAGATTTATTCATAGATTCTCGAATTCTGTTGATTACGTATGGTAAATTTAATCATGACGTAATAGATAATTTAAGTCGTGGCGTATAATTTTGATATGCAATACATAATTTTAATTCTGACGATTAATTAATTTTAAGAATGATGTTAGTTGAGAAATTTTAATTTATCGCACTATATTAAACATTTCATAGAATCAGTGTTGAAAGATATTTTCAAAATGAAAATAATTATAATAGATTCAATGGAAAGCTTAAGAATATATAATTAATAAACATGTATTTTCCTAGTATACAAATATGCTCATGATATTGTTTATTTTTATTTAATAAAATAAATATTTTCATATGTAAAATGAAAATATTTTCGACTCTAAATCGTTCGATCTCCATACAAATACAGACACGTATTAGGTTAATAATTTTATACTCCATGAGACTGTTTTCGTTTCTTGTTTTAAAATAAATTTAACTTGAGTCTCTCTCTCAAAGCACAAGATAGCTAGCTTATTTGCCTGTAGAAAAATAAAATATTTCCGAAGATTTATTTTCAAAGAAAAACTGATTCTCATTCATTTAGCCTTATCATCATAGTCACAACCAATAACATATCCACATTGAATTGAATATTAGATTTATAAAAATAAAGTCTCTGATAAAAGAATTGGAAATATGAAAGCCGTAAAATACAGGTTGGGCAAAAAGTGCGTCAAAACTTTAAAAATTCATAAAAACCGGAAAAATAACTGAAATAAAAAACAGTTTGCAGGGTTGCATCCTAGGTCACGGAAAGTTTTCTAATACATGAAAAAATCAACAACAGCCGATAGGTGGCACTGACTTACACAAGTCAAAGAAAATATACGCAAATAACGAACAGGCTGCCTTTAAATCATTTATCACAGCAGCATGTGTTACACATGACCACCACCACAGGGGATAACACATTGCAGGCGAGTCACAAATCTAGCAACGGCAGAGTGCAACAGGTCCGGATATATGCATGACACCTCTCGGCGGATCGCATCTTTCAGTTCCGATAGAGTGGATGGCTCGGATCGATATACCCGGGGGATTTCAAATATTCCCATAACCGGAAGTCTGCCGGTGCCAAATCTGGAGATCGAGGAAGCCATGGGAACCTGCAACGCCTGCTAATGATTTTGTCTTCCGCGAACGTGTGTATCAGGAATGCCTTGACCGGAGTAGCAGTTTGACTAGTTGCTCCATCTTGCACAAACGTGACGGTAGAAAGCGCATATCTTTCACGCAAACATGGCGCAACCTTCTCGCGCAGAAGCGTTAATAATTGCCGCTGTGGTGGTCGAGTGGTTATAGTGCCGGACTCGTGATGCGAGGATCCGGGTTCGAACCCCACAGTGGTGGTCGGCTGAAGTTGGTTTTCTGTGGTTCCCAACTTCAAGGCGCAAATGCGAGCCGATCTCCCCGTTAAAAAGTCTCGCCACAGAGAGCAACAGTCCTACAACGGTAAATCATTCAACCATAACACTTCACTCATAGTTAGTAAAACTGGGGGCAGATGACAGCACTACACATAACAAGCATTACATAGAAACAAAACTTGGGCTCGGGGATCCATGATGTTCTTAAGTCAGCCACCTCGTTGGGCAATTTGCCTGTTGTGGCGTTGTATTTGTATTTGTATTTGTATAATAACGCTGCGCATTCACCGTAGCCGTTTTCCACCCATTTACTGGGCACTGCGTTTCAAAGAAGGGTCCTATGATGAACGAACCTGTGAACCCACATTACACTTTCACTTTTGTGGAATGAAATGGTTTCTGCGTGTACTCACGTGGATTAGACATCGCCTAAATGAGACAGTTATGGGTATTAATGTCGCCATGAATTAGCTTCATCTGTCCACAAGATGTTAAAAACCCAGGTGGGACTTTGTTTAATTTTAGAGAAAGTACACCTCGCAAATGCTTCCCTCTGCACGATACCCGCTGGTAAAAGTTCATGACATGACTGCAATCTGTATGGGTACAGATCAAGGATTCCATGAAGAATATTGGTTATCGAGGATGGTGGTAAACCCAAGCGTCTGGCAGCTTCACGAGCACTGCTGGTCCCTGCAGCTGATTCGAACACCAACGCTTCCATTTGCTGCAACACGCGGCGAACGTGCTTTCCTTAAACATGGTCGTCCGGCTCTCTCTTACACGATCCTCCAGCGTTCCAGTTTCCTCAAACCGCTACACAAGCTTCATGAGGCCTGTCGCTGTTAAAGGCCCTTTTCCAGTACTCACATTCTTCTGAACTCTGAATTTACGAAAGGCAATGGTCACTGATTCCTGGTTCACGTAAAAAAATTCACCAACAAAGTTTTATCCTTCGCACTCAGCATCCTTATTCACATATACGGTTTACAACAGTGAACTGGTGTGGATTAGGAGCGCCAGTTCTTATTACCGTCTAATTTTCATATTTCCGCCGAATTCACTCGTTCCATTACCACCCATCCGCTGTTTTTTTTGTCTTAAAAAAATTCCCGTGACCTAGGGACGCTAACCCCGCAAACCGTTTTTATTTCGGTTATTTTCCGGTTTTTATGAATTTTTAAAGATTTTACGGACTTTTTGCCCTTCCTATATATAAAAAAACTATAGATGACCTCTATAGATGTAAATTCAGAATCTATTTCCACAAACACTGTATTTTATTACTGAAAATTTGAGAAAAGAATAACGTGCTTTATCTGGAATTTCATATTAAGTCTATAACATTAACAAAAACCATACCGCGAGTATAAATGAAATGCATATTATTCTACATCTCAGAAATTTTAAATTGTTATTCCTCAAACGTTATACAAATGCAAATACAAAGGCCACAACAGAGTAAATGTCCAACGAGTTGGCTGAAAAAAGATGCTCATAAAAAAATATGAATGTCGAATACATATCTAAACTATATCAAAAATACAGCAAGTTAATAAGAACAATAAAAACCAATAATAATGATAGAATACAAATGCAGTATACTGCCCATAACAAAATATGGCTGTCTCGTCGCATCCAAGTATGGATAGCTTCTCGATTTATCCCAATATGTTTATCGTAATTCTTTTTAAACGTATCCATCGTGTTAGAATTCGCGATCCCCGGAGGTAAGCTATTCCATTTATTCACAAACCTGTTAGAGAGAACCTCCTTGCGACACCAAAACCTAGGATTTACCCTTACTGATCGTGTCGAAGCAGATGATTGACGATGTATTAATGACTCATGGTCCATCTTAACCATCCCGCTGGAGATTTTAAACACATCGACATCTGCATTCTTTCAATGTAACATTTTCAAAAATTCAAGACTCTTTTGATAGCTTAAACCCACAGTGCCATCTAGAGGCTCACGCGGCTCTTCTCTGCACCTTCTTGACCATACAGCACCAAGTCAATGTCCACAGCACCAAGTCAATGTCCACAGCACCAAGTCAATATCCCTCAGTAAGTATGGTCTCTAAAACCTCACGGCACTCTCCGTTCCAGGATGGACAAAGCCCCGAAAAAGTGGAAGTATCACTTAACGAGAACGCGAAGAGACCTTTTTGAGAATGAAACCGAGCATTCTAAGTTATTTCGGTTTTTCACTACCAGTGAACAACTTTCAGAAAACCTAAGCCGCACATCAATGAGAATATCCAGATCGGTGACCCTATTTGCATCCGGATATCCTGATCGGGTTTATCGATCAAAATTGAAAAAAGTATGGCCCCAAGGACATTTTTTGAGCGACTCCACTCTTCACACCTGCCGAATCAGAGAATTACCCGTTCACCATAACCCGTTGTGACCTATCACTTAAACAAGATTTTATCCAATTCAGGAAGTTACTCGCAATCCCAATCTCGTGTAAACGATTCAAGATTTTACCATGTTAGAACCGATCTAATCCCTTCTAGAAATCAAGATAAACAACATCGAAATTTTTGCCCTTATCCAAAGTCTTAGTGACCTGATCATAGAAGCAAACGAGGTTTCTTAAACATGACAACTTTCTGAACCCATGCTGATTATCCGACAACACACCATTCTCATCTATCCACTTCATCAATTGCCTTTTGATAATAATTTCAAAAATTTTCGAGAGGGAGGTCGTCAAACTCCCTGGATACTATTTCTCTACTACCGTTTTATATCGGAACCACATTAGCAAGATTCCAATCTTATGGAACGATATGCTCAGCAACACTATTCCTATAAATCTGTGAGAATGGCCCCAACAATTCATTAGCGCAAAAAAATGAGATATTCATTCAAAATAGTAAGATTTGATTTTAAAAACGATAGAAAATTTGATTTTCGGAGTTTATCATTGAGAAGATAGTCTTTAGTAATTTTAATACTATTCAAAGCTCTTTAGAAACTATAAAACAAAAATTTGATAAATCTTCACGAAATTTGGCGTTACATATACAGTATTAAAAAAGAATATATGTTAATTTTGATATTTAAATACACAATTTTAATTTTGACGTGTATTAATTTTAACTATATTTGAGGAGCTTTAATTTATCGAGCTATACTAAATATTTCATACGATCAGTATTAAAATATATTTTTCAAAAAAAAAAAGAAGACATTTGATTTAATTAAAAAATCAAATACAGCTAGATAATACATCTGGAAAAAATGCATTTTCATGTATTTTCCAAATACATTTATATGATATCGTTTATTCATATTTAATAAAAAAGTGCTTTCGTACGTGCACTAAAAATATTTCCGATTTTATATCGTTCTATATCCATACAAATAGAAACACAACCTTAGATTAACGGTTATATACTTCATGAGATGTTTTCGTTTCCTACATTAAAAATGAATTTAACTTGATTCAAAGCTCATTTGCCCCTAGAAAATTGAAATTTTCAAAAATTTTCGCAAGAAAACTGATTTTCATTCATTTATGCTTATTATCATACTCGCTACCAATAGTAGACCTGAATTGAGTTGAATATTAGATTTATAAAAATAAAGTCTTAGATAATTAGAATTGGAAATACGAAAGCCATAAAGTAAAAATAAAAATATAGATTACTTTCACAGAGAGATATATGTTTGTAATATATTTCTACAAATATTGCATTTTCATACTGAAAATTTGGGAAAAAGATAACATGTTTTATCTTTAATACATATTACATAAGTTTAGAAAACTGAAATGTAAATAAACTCCATGATCATAAATGAAGTGTAATTTTATTCTACATCTTATAAATTTAAAATTTTTATTCCTTAACCGTTATACAAAAAATAAAGATATTCATTGAAAATATGAGAAGTTTTTGATTTTGAAAACGATGGAAAATTTGATTTTCCGAGTTATCATTGAAGAGAGAGTCTTTCGTAATTTTAATACCATTCATAGCTCTTTAGAAATTATAAAAAGAAGGTTGAAAAATTTACACGAGATTTGATACAACATATTTCAAAGAAGGAAAAGGAGAGATTTTCCAGAATCCTGCCTCTGGCAAATCGTATTAGCGATAGCTATTCTTAATGCTATCATTGAAGTGAAATTTTTGAAAATTTTACTCGATGTTAATGTATTGAGTTGTTCAAAAAGGAGGAAAGATTTCAATTACAAAATCTTGAAACATGGTAATCAGTAAAGTATTGAATTTAAAAAAAAATGAGAATAGAATGCTTTTAATCTTACAAATATTTAAGGCAGAAAATTTCTCGTAAACTTTGTTCCTTGAGATCAAAGTTTTCAGAGTGTGTAGCTTATAAATATGTTAATAGCTATCTTCGTCTTTGCTTTAAAGTTGTAAAAAAAAATCGGGTTCTATAATACAAATTAAATATTTATTTCAAACACTTTAAAATGCATTCATTCTTTGCATTACACTCTAGTATAACCTTAAAAAAATACTTCTATAATCTGATATGCGATACAAAAGACTTATTTCTATTATGGCTTATGTTATATAATTCTGTTACAAAACACAACTTTCAAAAATTTTGGTTTTATAAAGTATTATGAAATGAACTTACATGAAAAGCTTTCATTACATATTCTAAGAAATTTTCACAAACTAGAGATGAAACATATTACATTTATTGTAAACTTTGGAAAAAAAATATTGCATTCGTGCGCACGAGCTCGAATTCAGTATTTGGTTTTAGAATGATTATTCTAGAACAGTCGAATAACGTAGCAGCTAGGATCGATTATTATGATAATAAATTATTAAATTTGAAACAGTCTCGTAACTGATGATAAAATTTTAATAATTGATAAACTGTTGATCTATGTGAATGTGGATGATTGTGTTGCACTTTGTAGTAACTTTACAGATCCAGGATAGATTAATTGAATTATTCGAACTTTTTTCCAGTGATTTTGGAAATCTAATTAACAAAATTCGACTGTCTATACTTACCGGTTATTGGCTAGCGAACAGTATTAACATGGCTTACTTGGCCAGTGGATTGAAAAGGTTTTTCACCATGGTATAGTATTTCTATTTTTTTTCAATGTCCCCGTTTCTTGACTTCATTTGCATAGCGACTGAGTGTATATGTAATCCAGATGGATATATTATTCAATAGAGCTTTCTCTCCCAATCTCTTTAAAGGAATTGAATTGCCCATGCAATTGCCTCTTCTTCTCGGTACATCTCGCTTTCTAGTATTCAAAACTAGCATCTAATGACATCCGTATTTAATTCAGTTTTATTTCAGTAGGAGGAACGGAATTCAGAAAATTCTCATTCGAGAAAATGTTGGCTATCGGGGGTTCTTCCGTTCAAGTATCGGTTGTTAAAACAACGTTTGAAATAATACTTGAGCGATGATTGCTGAAATCACTAATGAACACTAATTTAAAATCGTTTCATGATTCTAGTGAAATTGACAGAAAAAAAAATATAATTACGAATGTATTCTTCCGCTCTGTCTGATGCGAGAGTTATTTAAAATTTTTAAGTAGCCATTTTAAACTTTTAAATTCATTGCAATTCTTTGGAACTTATTCAGTAGAATCGAACTTTCATGCACGAACGAATTCCACTTTGGTGTTCGAGAAATCCCACAAAATAGTATTTAATATTCATTACTATTTACCACATGCTATCGCTTCTAAAGTGAATTTGATTTTATTGCATTTATTTTCTTTAAATTAGTTGTTGAGAACTTTTAAGTGATTTACAAATGCATAAATATCGAAATTACTGCAATTTGATACACGAAAATGAAAACATCTGTAGTTACAGTTTGAATTAAAAACCACTGAGTATTATTTGTTGTCGCTTTTTTTTCCAGGAGAAAGGGTGGAATATAAATAGATATTTGAAAAGTGATTCTCAAAAAAGTGATTTTCAAATAATAGATGTATAGATGTGAGTATTTTACCACACACCAACTCCTGGGCCATATTGTTATATTGCAATTTACTGACATTAACGAGTTGGGTTAGAAATGAATGTGCCATCTATCGGTGGTCACCTCAAGTTCGGAAAATATCTCGTTATCTATGTTTTTCTTCCGGTTTGAACCTAGAATATGACGGCACCTTACCACCCCGCCAATTGGGTACTACAGATTTGAGTGGAGAAAAGACTTTTTTTTCTTAAAAATAATGTCCAAAAGCCTACTTCTAGGCTTACAACGGTAGAAATCTTCAATAGTTACACTTCACTCAGTTTGAAAAAAAGATGGCAGATGGCAGCCAGTATTACACAGTGTAGACATAACAAGTATTACACAGAAACAAACATCACGTTGTATTTACAACACGGGAGTTAGTGCTAGCTCGGCCTTTATTGTATCTACCGTCTGTCAAAACATGCTCAAAAGGCGTTCAAAAATTACCCTGTACCGGTTTTGAAAGTGAAAATACAGAAAAAAATCTAAATTTTTATACGGCCCTCTGTGCTCTAATTTCCAGTTAGAAAGTTGTTACCCTGTCTCTCCTGATGCCAACAATAAAAATGTAGGTTTCTTCCTGCTAGTGCAATATTCACAGATAATTCGAATTCGAGAAAACTTGGAAAAGAACAGCGTTAAATGCGAGTTAAACGGTTTATACCTTTGATATGGGGTCATTCAAGTATTACGTCAGCATAGGGGGGGGGGGTTCAGTGTTTTGCTGACAAGAGGGGGGGGAAGGTAAATAATGGCTGCAAATCTGCTTACGTAATACTTGAATGGCCCCTATCCACATATCCACATTTTTTTTATGGACATCTTTTCCCAACCACCTCGTCGGACGTTTTACCTGTTGCGACCATTGTATTTGTATTTAAAAACCACACCCTTGTATGGGTCTGACGCCCTTAAATAAATAAATATTATCATTATTTTCCATATATACAATCATGTGTGATAAAAATGGTGAGGATTATGTATGACCAATTTTTGTTTCTTTTTTTTACCTAGTTCTGGGTTTCCTGAAAACATTTAGTATTTCACGGATCCTCTGCGCAAAGAAAATGTACGCCACGGACCCACTTATTTCAATAAAATGTATGTGATGGTGGCCCCACCTTTATTTAGAATAATTTTGAACAATGAACTATTTCTTTTTTTCAAGCACGCTTACTGTGTGGTACTCTGAAATCTTTCCAAAGACCTCTATTGAAGAATTCCTGGTGCAGTTTATAAGGAGTCGAATCTATTTGAAACTTTCTACTCAGTCAGGCACATAGTTATCAATACGTTGTACCATGGTAATCGAATTCTGTAAATTAAGAGTATACACGCAAGTATATGTACACTTACTTGCAGAAGATTTTTATCTCAGTTTTATAGTCATTGCAGATTGATTTTATAAAATGATCTAAACCTTCTGGGACAAAAAGGAAAGAAAGAAATCCTCCAGAGAGGCTGGCAGCAGTGATCGATCACCAGTGTTTATACAGCACGCGAGACGGGATCTGTTTATTTATTACTAAATGACACATGACAATATCTATGGCAATACATGACAATGTTTTATATACAGGTTGCATAGCAAACAGGGAAAATTACATTTTACTGGTGAACCGTTGATCCTAGAGGTGTACTTGCAGCTAGAAAAAGTTTCGAAATAACGTGTAATACTCAGATATGCCATTCATGTTTCAAGGTGTTGTATAGTTATTAAAATAAAAAAAATATACAGTCCCTGTGTGCCCCATAACCCAATTAGAAAGATGTTGAACTGTCCCTTCTGATTCTAACCAAAAAAAAAAAAAAAAATCCATGTTTCGGAGTACAATATTCACTGAAATATTTGAATTCAGAGAAACGGAAGAAATTTGGGGGAAAAAACAGCGTTTAATGCAGGTAAAACGGTTGTTCCGCATTTGGACACATGTTTTTACAACTTTCCTCCTTTTTTTGAACTCTAATATCTCAGTGAATATAGCCTTTAAAAACGCGGATTTTTTTTGTTGGCATCAGAAGAGATAGGGCGACGATTTCCTGATTGGGTTTTAGGGCACACGGGAAAAATATACAAAAAATTAATTTTTATTTTATTTTAATAACTATACAACCTATTGAAGCATGAATGACATATCTGTGTACTGCACGTTATTTGCAAACTTTTTCTAATTGGAAAAGTATACCTCTAGAATCAACTGTTCTCCAGTAAAATTCCATACCCCGTGTTTGCTATGCACCCCGTATATAGGATATATTATTCTTTAGTTCTGTTCTAAAAGAAACAGTACTTTGGTATGACGTATGAGCATCTTCATAATTGTGGAAATCAAAGAAAATTTTATCCAGATACCGCACTTTTCTACGCCACTGCGGGATATACGACGACGATTTTTCTCAATGTCGTGAAATGCAATCTGCGAATTATACACAGGAAATTATCGAATTAGCAGGGATATTGTATATTTCAGAACTATTATATCTTTTTTGAATTATCATGAGCTCCTGAATTTTTCAATCAAAATCGCTCGGTTTGTTTCACTGCTCTTTTGCATGAAAGATGTGTGGTGTGCGTTCCCTGGTTATTGGATGCGGATTCTTCGTTCGCTAAACTGGTTCTACAACCGACGAGGTTAATTTGTTTAAAACTCGTATTTCACGAAAGGCTTCGAAGGTATTGAGTTTGCACCGTTCGCAATCAGAATATATGTATACAGAGAGAGACTGCTCGTTTTCCCCTAAATGCTTCTTCTCCTGCGCCCCCAGGAGAGAAATTTCAAGAAAATTTCTCTAGTTTTCTCCTGTAAGTCTCTCTTATTTCAAGTCACCGTTCAGGTTCTGGATTCTACTTGACTCGAAATTGGTTCGGAAGCTTCGTCTTGTTAAAGATGGTGGATAGTAAATCGTGGAAATTCACGTCTTCTAAATGTTTCGAATTGTGATGATCGAAGTGGTTAGCACCCTGCTTCGGTTCACTTGGATCAGCGTTTCTCGACTTTTTTCTGAACTCAAGGATGCAATATCTGAAGCAATTTGACGGACCACTTGTGTCCCGTATTATGGAACGTACCTTTAATTTTGGTTGTTCCGATTTTTTTATACAATAAATATTGAATTTTTAATACTTACTAAGGTCGTGAATACACACCATTTTGATAATGTATAAATTATGTCATGGTAATTATGGCAATAAATATTCATCTCACATGTTTTTCAGGTTGAATGTTTTTCTGGAAATTTTTAAACAATTTCACTATACTAATTGGAGATTGTGCTTACTTTTGGCAATGTTTTGATGACAATTGACGATGTCCAGTATTTTACCTTTTTGACCCCTTCGCTTACAAGCTTTTGGCGAGAAATTTAGATGATCAATTTGACGAATTGGTGATAAATATGGTAACATTGTCCAAACCTAACCTCACGTTGTAAAAAGGAAAAGAAAGGGAGGGGAAAAATCAAAATGAAGGGATGGGGAGCAGTATAACAGTATAATAAGTTGATAAGAGTACGTACGAAGCAGATTTCTCTCTCTCTTTTCACAATTGCCCTACCTGTTCCCTTTCGCTCTTATATGTATATGGTAGAAGGATACATGCGGGAAAAAGTCACTAATGTGTGAGTGCCGAAATAAACAGAGGAAAAACATATTTTATTTAATAGGGAGAATTTTTTTTCCATTACAACAGAGTTTCACGATGATGAGGAGGGAGGAAAGAAAACAGAGTGAGCTTTTTTGAATTTATTCCATTGGCGTTTGGACACAATATTACGTCGTTGATCGTAAGGTAGTTAAAAGATCCCAGTTTAACGTATTTTGCTCAATGAAATAGGGCCATATGGCCGGACCCGGTAGAATGTTTACTCGGTGAATGTTAAATTAACTATTTTAGTCTCGAAAACCTTAACTCTTTCAGACTAGTGTATTCATTTTTCAGAATTTTCAAGTTGTTTTCGCATATTTAATACTCAAAAAATGCATTAAAAACATAAATATGAGCAAATTTTTTTTTCAAATTTTCAATATTTTTTTTGTGAAGAAATTATTCATCGTTCATATTTTGGCAGTTCAAATAGAATATACTCATATTTACATACAACCTTTTCCAGAATTTTATTGCTAAAATTCATGTAATAAATCACACTTTTCTCGGAGGCTCTTTCTTCTGGAAGCCATCTTAAAAACAAACAAACCCAGAACGTTGAACTTTAAGTGCCGCCCTCTGATGAAAGCCCCCGAAGTTCCTATTCACCATATTTCTAACCCCAAACTCACACAATCCTTTTACGTCAGGGCTTAAATCCCTGAGGTAAAAAAAGAAAAAAAATCTACAGTGAGAATAAGCAGCCTCTACATTTGTGTGCATGCAGAGTTTGAAAGTGTTTAGCGAACACTACCCTTTTTTAAGTTCCCCGACGAACTGTTCCGACCATCGAGCTTGAGCTTACATTTCTGGATGGAGTATTAAGTCAGCAATATCTGCCTCGGCAGTGCTAAGAATGGTGGCCTAAACATAATTCGTCGGAAAATCGCGTGACGTTACGATGTGAGCGCAATCTTCGCTATTTTCTTATTTCATCCGTAGGAGCTTAAAGGTGTTTACAACAATCAATGAGAGAAATAATTTCAGCATCGATGAAATAATTCAAAACTAATGAAAGGGATAATTCCAGACCTAATTCCTAACTAATGAAAGAAATTATTCCAGAAGTAATGAAAGAAATTATTCCAGAAGTAATGAAAGAAATTATTCCAGAAGTAATGAAAGAAATTATTCCAGAAGTAATGAAAGAAATTATTCCAGAAGTAATGAAAGAAATTATTCCAGAAGTAATGAAAAATTATTCCAGAAGTAATGAAAAATTATTCCAGAAGTAATGAAAGAAATAATTCCAGAAGTAATGAAAGAAATAATTCCAGAAGTAATGAAAGAAATAATTCCAGAAGTAATGAAAGAAATAATTATCGAAATAATGTGAAAGAAATAATGTGAAAGAAATAATGTGAAAGAAATAATTATCGAAATAATGTGAAAGAAATAATTATCGAAATAATGTGAAAGAAGTAATTATCGAAATAATGTGAAAGAAATAATTATCGAAATAATGTGAAAGAAATAATTATCGAAATAATGTGAAAGAAATAATTATCGAAATAATGTGAAAGAAATAATTATCGAAATAATGTGAAAGAAATAATTATCGAAATAATGTGAAAGAAATAATTATCGAAATAATGTGAAAGAAAATTCCAGAATTAATAAAAGAGGTACTTCCAGAATAAACGAGAAAAAAGTTTTCAGTATTAATGAACATTTTGTACCGTTAACATTTTTGTTGCGTTGTAGGACTGCTACTAATACTTAAACGAACATGCGCCTCGTAAACATTCCTCTACGGAATTTCTAACGAATCGGCACATGTCGGAGTGTGTGTTCTGAGTATATGACTGCTGCTCACTGTGGCGACAGTCCTACACAAAAATACATTTATTCAATAATTTCACTTCACTCATAGTTGGGAAAATTGATGGCAGCACTACACATAGCAAGCATTACATAGCAATAAACTTCACACTGAGTTCACAACACGTACATTCCAACATGTAGAAATTCTGCAGAGGAATGTGGATAAGGTGCATGTGTGGTTTAGTAGTAGTAGCACCAGCAGCAGCATTAACGAAAGAAATTATTTCAGCATAAATGAAACAACTTAATATTTTTTTATTTATACACAAGTTCTTTATCTTTCTTTGTAATCTTTGAAAGACAATATACAAATTACAATATTTAGACAACATTTCAATAGGGAAATTTCCTGGCACGAACTATGTATTAAACATGTCACGTGATAGTCTCGGATTCGATTTTACTCCCGTCGCAGCGGCTCCTTTCTCCATCCAGTAATATATACTCGATGGTTCCGACCCAACCCATTCATTCGTTGGTGGAACGGTGTGGGTGTTAAAAAAAGTAAAAGTTCCATTAGGCTTAATCGAATCTCATCTAGAACATGGATAAGCCTGCCATTATCCAGTCATTCGCTATATAGCGTAAGCCTAATTAGCCAAGTTCTGGTCTGATTAGGCAAGGTAACGAAGATCCACTAAGATGTCTAATCAAGACTAGGTAAGAGAGTGAGTTAAACCTTAGAGATAATAGATTTTGTATATGATTTGAGTATGCAGTGTTTTGGTATCCGCCTATCAGTTTATGTGTTGTGTCAGTAAAAAATTCTAGAACAAGAAATTTGTTTAAAAAAAATCAAAATATTCACCTCATTTTTTTTGCTAAATCTCAATTTGTAGCGACTCATTACACGGTTTAATATCGGTTCGTTTGATTAATTTGTTTTTGCAGTAACGGGCAAAACTCTCTCTTTCGGTCGTTTACATACAATCAATGGCTTGCCGACCTTACCTGGAGTTTTGTAAACTCTTCGAGCCCCAAAAATAGTTGCTAATGATTTTTCGCTCATAATCGCGAGTTTTAACATCACGGAAGAAACATTAATCATTTTTGAGGTACGTACTCGAATACTACGATATTTGTGATAAAAATTTTCCTCGGCTACCTAATGGCCTCAATTTACGGTTAAACTCTGCCGTATCTAAAGCCTGTATCAAGTCGTTAAATTTTGCGCTCGAAACAATTTTCTCAACAGCGGTAAAATGTTTCTCTGTGTGTGTGTGTTTGTATACGCGTATATCGAGCTTTTAGTCTGTATGTAATGGAAGATTGAAAGCATGTTAGCAGAAATAGGAGTCCTTTTCGAAGCATTCACCTGATGATTGAGTCTTGTAGTGTGTGTGTGTGTGTGTGTACAGATATAATAAATTGTTTTCAATAATTTTCATCAATTTTTCTTGACATAAAAAAAATAATAAACAAATCTAGTACTATATTTGCGGCGAAAAGCTTCAATTTTTATTTAATCTGAAACATCATTCAAATGTGAAATCCCTTCAGTACATGTTAAAAAAAAACATGAAATATGATAAAACATCCAATTTTTAATGAAGAAAATTGAACTTCGCACATTGAATTGTAACTTCGATTAGTTCGATTATTTCTGACGTCTATACGAGCATAAGAGAAATTAACGGGCTGTGATTGTTCATAATGACTGATGAAGCTTGTAATAATTCAAGAAAGTAGAGTTACTTGTGAAATACCAGGCTGATACATTCGCAGTCTTTGAGCAAAACGTCAGTATCATCGTATCATCGTGTGACGTCATTATTAAGTGTGACGTCAGTATCATTCTATAGCCCATCACTGTTCGCTTTCTTGCTTTTATTCCCCAACGAATTTTCTTCTGTAAGTTCTGGAATAATTTCTTTCATAAGTTTCTGGAATAATTTCTTTCATAAGTTCTGGAATAATTTCTTTCATAAGTTCTGGAATAATTTCTTTCATAAGTTTCTGGAATAATTTCTTTTATAAGTTCTGGAATAATTCCTTTCATAAGTTCTGGAATAATTTCTTTCATAAGTTTCTGGAATAATTTCTTTTATAAGTTCTGGAATAATTTCTTTCATAAGTTTCTGGAATAATTTCTTTCATAAGTTCTGGAATAATTTCTTCCGTAAGTTCTTCAATAATTTAAAGAAACAGATATATTTTCTGAATATTATGCTGGGGTGAACTCGGAAAGAAAAGTCATCTTGTCTCCACCGGGACACGAACCCAGACCCTCTTGCCCGGTATGCAAGAGGACCTGGAATATCTTGGGCTGAGGAAAAGAAATCTATCTCCCTCTTGAATGATTTATTTGTAAGTTATAGAATCATTTCTTTTATGAACTCATAAGGAGAAAACCGGTTTTTTAATCAAAGATGGGTGATGAATCCGATCTTCTTTATAGGTGCCTTTACAAAGAATTTTTTTTTTTGGATTGTCGATGTTACAGGATCCTACGGAATCATTGATAAACGACACCTCAGGCGATGTAGGCGCTATCATATGATCACATTCAACTCACAAATCTGGAATTCTCTTTTGAATTCTTAGTTTCATATTCTTATCCAATTTTATTTATCCCATTACGTTGAAATTTTAATATTGCTTCTAATAACTTAAGTGGTAAAGTGCATCGGAGTAAATGGAACCGTCAAGTTCATTAAAGCAAATTCAACTTAGCGTCTATGTTGAAGAAGTCTCGAGAAAAATTTCTTGAAAATATGGGTGCAAGTTTTTTTTCAAAAATTTCTTTTTTGTAAAGAAGATCTTTTTGGGTTAATGATGTGAACTTATTTCCTTTGGTGTCACCTTTTCAAGATTAATTTTTTATATAGTTGACAATGAGTTGCACTTGCCTTGATGGGGGGGAGGGGGGGGGATTTGAACCTATATCTGATTCTGCTTTAAAATTATTAATAAAATGATGATCATAAATGATTCATGAATTAAAAGGCAAAAATTCATTTGAACTATAAAAATCCCTAAAATTCCTTGACTTCTAAAATAAAAAGCTAATCAATGACCTTAACAATGAGAAAGCTCATAATGCAATGTCTTTCTGCCTCTTCAACATTAGAAAACATTATATGGGACAAATGACAATGGAAATGTGAATTTTCCGAGACTGTCAAACTTGCGAGAAAATAAAAATGTCAGAAGTTCATTGACTTGTAACAATACCTTTTCCTCCGACCGTTATAAAAGTGATTCTTTTCCAAGGATTGCTTCCAGATGAGATTTAACCACTTTTATCTGCCCACCATCTTTATTGATTTTTCATTTGTGAATTTGACAGTCAACAGCCTTTACTTCTGAAATGGTAGTAAAAAAAATTCACACAAAAGTAATTTTTCAGAAAAAATATACAGAGTGGGCAAAAAAGTCCGTAGAAACGTTAAAAATTCATAAAAACCGGAAAAATAACCGAAATAAAAAACGGTTTGCAATTTTAGCATCGCTAGATCACGGGGATTTAAAAAAAAAAACAAAACAGAAGCAAAAAAAAAAAACAAAAACGTTAAACAGCCTATAGGGGGCGCTGGTACGAGCGACTTCGGTGGAAATATGCAAATGAGATGTTTATAAGAACTTGCGCTCCTAATCCACAACCAGTTCACCGTAGTAAACCATGTATGTGGAACTGCTGCACTCTGCCGTTGCTGGATTTGTGACTCGCCTGCAATAAGTGAGGGGGTGGTCATGCTACTGCAATAAACGATTTGGAGGTATTATGTTCGTTATTTGCGTATCTTTTCTTTGACTTGTGTACGTCAGCACCACCTATCGTTTGTTTTTTTAGGTTTTTCCAGCCATGAAAAATTCCCTTGACCTAGCGATCCTAACCCTGCAAACCATTTTTTATTTCGGTTACTTTTTCCGGTTTTTATGAATTTTTGAAGTTTCTACGGACTTTTTGCCCACCCTGTATATTTCTCTCTCAAAGAAAACTACTAATCTAGAAACTTCATTGTCAGTGAAATGTTATGTAACAGAAACCATACATTGATGCTGATATTTTCACACGTTTTTTAACTTTAGAATCCATTCCATGGAGACTCCCTTTCGAATTACACTCCAGCAAATGACGTTGACGCTTCGAACTACTACTATTTACCTCACACCCACTTCGGTCATATACATCCATATGGTAATTTCTAACCAGTTAAGTTAGGTGACAAATGAAGGTGTCATCTATCGGTGGTCGCTCAAGGCTCAGTGGGTAAAGAACTTGTTTCTGATGTTCTCACCCAGAACCCATGGACCTTGACGGTAACCTTCATAGTTTAAGACGAGCATATTACAGCTGCGACACTCGGGCGCTATTACAATTTAACTTTCCTTTTTTTTTTCCTTTAAAGACGAACATAACTCGGGTCTATCGCCGTGGGCAATTTACTATCTTGCGAGTTGTGCTGGAAGTGTGAGTGTGTGTACCTAACAGTCTGATTGCGTATCTGGTGTTGTTTCTGATTTTTCAGTGCTGCCACCTATATTTCAGAAGTGAAGTGTAATGACTGAATACGTGTGCTCGCATTCGCGCCTCGAAGTTGGGAACCATAGAAAACCAACATCAGCTGACCACCACTACGGCGACGGAGGGGTTCGAATCTTCTATATAACTGTGCATGCACCTCGCACACATACCTTAGAGGAATTTCTAATGAATCAGTACATGCAGGATCGTTATGTGTGTGTGTGCATGCGTGGCTCTAATTACGACCCTATTTATGTTGTCAGTGTTGAGCTTGTTTCGTGTACTTTGGTGCTGCCACTGTCTTCTACATTTGAATCGCAGGTGGTGAATGCTTGAATTTTCATGTTATGTAAGCATCATGTTGAAGGCCTGCCTGCTCTTGAACCTTGAGACTAGTAGGACCTTCCGGAAATCCTTGAAACATTTTACATATCTGTCTATTATATTTTCTATGAAAAAGTCGTTTTTATGTCAAATTTTAAGCAAAATTCATGTGATATTCGAAACACGATTGCAAAAGAATTTATCAATGAAATGCTTTGTGATTTTCACAGTGCATTTAGCTAGTAATTTTGCAGGTTATGAACCAAAATTTAAAGGATTGCATGATATGTTCACAAGTTACACCAAAATATGCTTAAGTACGTGTGAATTTTTTGAAATTTCATCCTACATTTTGCCTATAAAACACTTTAATTCAAAAAATATATGTGATAGACCTTAGATTTTGGATCATAATCTCAAAAATATATAGCAAAATATTACATTAAAATTTCGTGAGGATGCAATGCATCAATATTTACAAAGTCAAGTAAAATGTCAAAAATAACATTCTTCGTAAAACACGTTTAAAGTCTTTATTCGCGTATTACTTGCATGTAAAAACGCAACACTAAAGTGAACGCAACTTTGATTCTAAGCATCATATAAACAAAACAAGGCTCGTTTTGGAATCACAACAAATAGGGCTTTTATAATCCATATTTTCCTCCAAAATGACGTTTTCAACGTAGTCGGATACCTTAAGTACGCATGTCCAAAATAATCGCGTATGCCAGGAGTTCTGAAACTGTTTTCCACCCACGGTGCTTCTTTCCCTAATCAACGCTTATCCGCTGCTCGACCGTCGCTCCACTGCACCCCTGACTAAGGTTGGAAGCGTTCGGTTTGAGAGCACCAGGCGTATACACAATCAAGCTCTTTAGGAAATGTGTGTAATACAGTCCACACCCCTTGATATGCAAACACCAAACATGGCCCCCGCTCTGTTCCTTGTGGGATACGTCACTTAATGAGATCACACATCGGAGACTTTCTGATAACAATAACCAATGACTATGTCCAAAAAAAAGTACGGTGATCATACATCTCGTCAGTTCGAACGGGGCTTTACCATAACAGCGTATATTAAAGTGGTATCGGTAAAACGGGACAATTCTGTTTTTCTTTCAATCGATTGCAAGATGTCCAAGCACTCCAAGTAATTCAGACATTGTGATGCGATAGAATGAAAGTGCCCAATGCATATCGCGAAGAGAAAGTTCCCTTGAGAAAGTCTCTCATAAAAATTATAACCTGATCAAATGAAAGTAACTGATCAGGAAAGAAAAGTATTTTTTCCTTTTTTTTCATCGTGCATTTGCCTTGACTATAGGAAGGCCATTGCAAAAGCAGCTCTACATGTACTTGCATCGCAGTAAATACTACAGATTGATTACAACATTAAGTACAGAGATAATTGCCAACAAGGGGTGGGAAACACCTATCCTCCTACAGTCTTGAATCCTGATAATGATAACTAACAGAAAAAAAAACCGGTCAAACCTCAGTTTAAGAATGCAAAAAAAAAAAAAAATCCGTTGGAAAAAAAACTGATAACTTTATCCGGTGGCATGATAACTAAGAGAAATTTTTCCCATGTTATGACGTTGGTCTGTTCGGTTCTTTGCAAAAGTGATAACAATACCCAAATGATAAAATTTTCCGTGATTCTAATAAGCGGCGTAGTTTGTTTCAGTATTTTATTGCACAGTTTGATGGGCCGCAAAAAGCCGCAAACCTCATCTATTGCAATTTCAAAAGTCTCTGTTAACTGTATGAACACTAATGGTATGTCCAAGTTCTTGCCATACACGTTACATACAGAATTTTCTTCCCATAACAATTCTATTCATTACCTGAAACTTATTATTACAACAATTTTTACGACATATTCATATTAAATTCCATTATTTTAAGCCCAAATATAATAATACATTGCAGTCGCGACCAAGAGAAAAATTCAACCCTTACTCCATATTTCCGGAAAAATATCACGGTCATTATTTTCCATTTTTTCCTGGGGACCCTTCTTTTCCCGGAGTAATAACACACAGTATGTACAGCAGTAGTAGTAGGGGGGCATACACACCGTAATTTAGTTTCTTCTTCTTCTAAGCAAAATAAATTAGCCGAAAAACATTTCGTGCGTAAACTAAATGCCGTCGGTGCTGAAATAACAGAACGGAAGTAAAGCAGGGTAATAATATTCAGGCCGGCAAAAGTAGCGGCAATGGCTTGGCGTGTGTGTGTATATGGCCCGAGTCGAAAAGCCACAATTTTCTTTAGAGTTCCTGAAAATCCTGCTCCTCTCCCCATACCACTTTTCTGTCTATATATCTCTCCGGAAACGTGACTTCGCGTGACTGAAGTGGTTAGACGACAGCGAGAGGAGGTATATTGTATTTTAAGGTAGACTTTTTGGGATCTTCAAACCTTACCGCTCTTGAATTATTCAAGAATTTTGTTTATTCAGGAAAAAAAGGATGGGGAGAGGAGGATATACTCCCCCCTTGCCTGACGTGTGTGGTGTGTGTGTCTCTTAGAGTCTCGTGACAAAACTGATAACTTCAAAGTAGCTCTCTTTTTTTCTTTCTTGTGTGAGAAGAGTTCAGGAAAATACTGTCTATATTATTTCTTGGAGAAAGTTCTAATTTCCAAATTATTACCTCTCTGTAGTTTACACGGCTGGTATAGTCTTGAGGTGTGATAGTGTAGGTTCCACGTGTGAAAAAGAATTTTACAATTCTCGAAAACTATTTGCAGCGCCCTCTATCTTTGGTAATTATGTGTCTGCTTGTAATTTTAATGTGCCATTATACACTAATGCTCGAAAGTGATTACTCATTACACTACACACATGGTCACTCACTTACTTGGCCATTCACTTACTCACCAACTCACTGAGTCACAATGTCACTCTACCACTCTCAGTATGACGTTCTCTCCCTTGATCTCCAGGTCGCACATTTACTCTCCTAAGGTAATTCACTCACTCAGTAGGTCGCTCATTTACTCTCCTTAGGTAATTCACTCACTCAGTAAGTCGCTCATTTACTCTCCTTAGGTAATTCACTCACTCAGTAGGTCGCTCACTTACTTCCTCACTCACTTAATTATCACTCACTTACTTCCTCACTCACTTAATTATCACTCACTTACTTCCTCACTCACTAAGTCATTCATTCACCAGGCCGCTCATTCTATCATAAACTCACACGAAGTTGCTCATTCTATCTATCATCATTTGATAATTTTTGTCGCACCACGGTCATTTTCTGCACACGAGGGCTAATTAGACCGGGACTTTTCTTTCTTTCTTTCAAACCGAGCACAACTCCGGTCTATCACCATCTATGGGCGATTTACTACCTACTGAGCTGTGCGGGAAGTGTAACTGTGTGCGTGTACCTAACAGTCTGAATGCGTATGTAGTGTTGTGTTTGGTTTTTCAGTGCTGCCATCTATATTTCAGAAGTGAATGATGTGTTGTGGTTTAATTACATTTGTACTGTTTGTAGGTCTGTTTCTCTCTGTGGCGAGACTTTTTAATGGGGAGATCGGCTCACATTCGCGCCTTGAAGTTGGGAACCACAGAAAACGAACTTCAGCCGACCACCACTGTGGCAACGGTGGGGTTCGAACCCGGGACTTCGCGACGCGAGTCCATCACTATGACCACTCGACCACCACAGCGGCAGACCGGGACCTACAACTTATTGCCAAATCCGAACGGCAGTCTTGCTTTTCTATACTCATCACAAGGTTGGTGCGCTAACCCCTTGATGGGGGACTACCTGCGGTAGCAATCATTTTCTGTGGTCATGCCACTGTTTAACGTTGCAACCCAAAGTCAGAAAAGTTCAAGGACGAACCGGGTAACGAATTCGTGATACCTCCAAATATCCTTTGGTACGTAAGACGAGTATCTTATCGACTTGGGCTGCCTAGCCCTTAAGCATTTGAGGGGTTAAAAATAAGTGCTGAATGTAAATTTGAAAGTCTTCGTCAAAATTTCACATTTCCCCCCGATTTCAGGATAAGAAAAAAACGGTCTTTGGCGGGGAGAGAGCCATAAATTAAGTTATTGCATAATTATTTCCCACTACTGCCATTTTGATATTCTTGTCATTCTTAAAATGCAACGCTAATTTCTTCATTTATAAGTATAAACATTTCTTTAAGCCCTAGAGGCTTGATAAAAAAAATCAATATATGTTCAGATGTTGAACCTGCAGGCTCTTCACAAGCGAATAACAGACGAAAATGACAAAAGAATGGACAAGGTTATCATTTTTCAGTAAAAGCTACTGAATAAGTGATGAACTTTACGGTACTCTCGGTTCCCATCAGTTATAATTTGATTTAAATTAATGTTACGATCAAGTTACAATCTTTCAAAACTAATGTTATTTTTGTAGAAAAAATTTCAGATAAAGCGAGGATTTTACATTAAAAAATGAAATTTTGAATGATACAACATTTTTTTTAACACCACCTTTCCGAAAAATCTGAGGAGAAAAATTGATTTTTCATGTTTCTTTTCCATCCAAAAATGACGATGTTAAATTATTCCAATAAAAATGAACCTCTCTCTGGAAATTTGAATTTTTCTTTTCTGTATAAAATTGTTCTTGGGAAATCACTTAGCACTTATCTGGAAGGAGTAAGAAAAAAAACATAGAAAATACGCTAATGAAGCAACGGCAAGTATTCAAATTACCCGTTGAGAAAATGGCCCTAATCTCAGAATCGAATTTCCGTTACTCTGACAAACATGTCGTTTATTTCTCTTATTAAAGGAGGAAAAAAAAAATAATTTTAATAGCTCTTGCCTTGTATTTTTGAAACATTATTTTCTTGTAAAACTTGGAAAAAAAATAAATAAAGCTGTCGCAAAGTGAAATGAAATCTGTGATCAACGAATTTTTTGAACGCGAAACAGAAAACGAATTCAGTGAATTAAGAAGAAAACACTTCATGAAGACAGAACTCGAATTTCTTAACATTTGTTATTTTTTATATTAAAAGTCTCCGAATTGGATGTTGTTAAATTGAATTTTTTTTTTCTTGTTACAGAAATGAATTCCAGACTTTATTTCATGCTTCTGTTAGAATGTGTTAGAATTCCATTTAGTTTTCTTTTCCTTTTCATTTCAATGTTGATTGATTGATTTTTTTCGATTTTCGTGAAACTTTGTTGTTGTCGAAATGTATAATAACTTTATTTGATAGATGACTTATGGTATATATATTTCAGGAATGGACATACAAAAGTCATTTTCCGAATGGGCATCCGTAGTCATTTTTAGAATCGATATCTATTTCTTGATTGATGTCGGTATCCTGAATTGACAGACAAAAATATTCTTTCGAATGGGCATCCATCCAAAAGTCATTTCAGAATGAACATCAGTGATTCCCCCACCGTGTTCTGAGTGGACAGTCAAGTCATCTTTCGAGTTGGCAACTAAAAGTTATTAGTAGTATATAGGGCTCCCAGAGGACACCTAAATATCAATCAAAAATTAGATGTCCTCTAGGGGGCCCTATATACTATTGTGTTATTTTCATGAATGAACAACTCAAAGTGATTCTTCGATAGCAACTCTGAAAGTCATTTTTTCAGCGGATATCCGAAAGTAATTTTTCGAATGGACATCTATGATCGCACATTATTCTGACCTCCTCTTAAATGACTTCTTTCTTTTCTGATAAGAGAACTAGACCACGTGTGGAGAAGAAAATGCATACTTTCATTCTAGTCTAAGCAAGATTACAATGAATAAAGGCCTAAATTATTTCCCATCATTTCTTAATTATTAATTATTTTTGAATATCACAGAATGATTATTTATCAATTTTCGCTAACGTATGATCGATGCTAAAGTAGTGCAAAACATGGATACATTTTAGAAACCAAAGCCAATTATTGTAAAAACCATAAAATATAGTAAGCTGTTGAATGCTTGTGTATCACATTGGTCATCGATGAATCACGTAATGCCACATGACCAAAGATTTAATATTTCCGATTCCCTGATGCTAGGCGTCAAACATTCTTCCAGATCAGAGTTAGTTGGATAACTATTGTTTTATTTCACCGGATTTAAAAATAGGAAATACAATCATATCAGATGTGTGTCCTCTGTGGAAATGTTTCCAATGCCATCGTTTGCTGTTGACGGACGCGTACAATTTCAACACTCAACCCACTACGGTAGGGCTGGACAAATAAATCCCAGGTGCTAGGTCACCATGGTGACTAAGAATTGGTGTTTTGGCTCCTAAAATTTTCTTTTCATAGTTAAAGATTTTGTACTGCTCGCAGCCTGCAATATAGTGCGATTTATAGCAACATATTTGCCAATATGAAAGAATATTACTATGCTCTGAAAAAGTCGAAAGAAGCATTATTTTGTACGTTTTACTTCGGGTAAAATTTTTTTGGCGCCTAAAAGTTTTTTCTGTTACCTAGATGTTTTTGCAATTCGTCTATCCCTGCTCTATGGTCCAGTGTCTGTTTGAATTTCCCACGTCAAACACACGGCCAAAAATCTCATTATAACAATTTCTTACCTCCATTTCTTGTGGTATTTTAGAAAGTACGTCATTTCAGAAGAAAACACTGCTATATATTTATATATATATTTTTAATATACATATTTTTAACAATATATATATTTTTAAAATCTGAAATGACTTGATTCCTTGTTGGTGTAATTCTTTCTTTGAGAGCTGCTGGAATTTCACGCGTTCAGAAATTTATAACATTGCACGAAAGTTAGGGGATTGGAAATATAAGACTCAAGGTAAATACTTTTCTTCTTTACGAAACAAAATATTTATTTTTTTTATTTCAGTTTAAGATATATATGTCACATAAGATTACAACATATAACATATTATTAGTCGACAAGGGGCCGAGGCCTGTATAGTCGACCGTAGACAATTTTCTATGATCAAACTGTAAATAAAAGAACAGTACTAAATGTGTAAAAGAAAATGCATGCAGCACTTATAGTATTCAGAAAATACATTTAGCATCAGTCAGTATAAATAATAATTACAAATATATACACATTCGTAATTATATACATTTACAAATAAATTGATTATATTCAAATGCAATTCTCATACAGTATAATACATTCAAATAAATTTCTTATCTGATGGTGAGTTGGAATTATGGCACACGCGCGCTGGCATACAAGTAATAAGAATTTCGCTATTGGATATTAAAATATACGTCAATATCGTCTATTGATAAGATTAACTTAAAAATGGCTTTTTTAAATTTTGTGTAGGTAGGTAAATTTTGAATTTCTGAAGGTAATGCATTGTAAAATTTAGTAGTCAAGTAGTAAAAATATTTCAGGAAAATTTCTTTTCGACAGTGCGGTATAGTGAAAATTTCAGTTGGTCGTCGCAAAGTTTGAAAATGTAAGGATTCTCACAATCACAAGTATTTGTATTATCTGTATTTATATCTATTTGTATTATTTGTGTTCATATTTATTTGTATTGTTCGTACTTATATTTATTTGTATTGTTCGTACTTATATTTATTTGTATTGTTCGTACTTATATTTATTTGTATTGTTCGTACTTATATTTATTTGTATTGTTCGTACTTATATTTATTTGTATTGTTCGTACTTATATTTATTTGTATTGTTCGTACTTATATTTATTTGTATTTATATTTGATTGTGTTTTCTGTATTTATATTTGATTGTGTTTTCTGTATTTATATTTATTTATGTTATTTGCATACATATTTAGTTATAATATTTGTATACATATTTAGTTATATTATTTGCATACATATTTAGTAGTATTATTGTATTGTTTAATAATAAATATAAATAAAATAATTATATTTATTTGCATCATTTGAATTTATATATTATTTGTACTTATATATTACAATTATTTTATCCATACGAAAGGCATATAAATCACAGAAATCGAGAAATGCTGTTTTTTTTTAAGCCGCTTATCGCCATAAACGTTTATAGCAGAAGAAAATTATAGCCGATCTTTAATCACTTGCATTAACATTAATGATGAAAGAAGCCAGAATAACATAATTATTATTTGATTCTTACAATCTTTTCGGAAGATAATGATTGAGGAATACAGTGAAAAATGCTTTCAATAACGTTGTAATAGCCGAAGTCGTTGAAGCGCAAGTATATAGAAGTATGTCGTCGGGGAAATCTTTAACAACGTGAATCAATAATGGAATCAACGAAGTCTAAGTTAACGAATATTTATGAGTATTTTGCGGCGAAAGCTGGAGATATTTTTAAAACTAATCCCGCTTAAAATCAATACAAGGACGAATTCGGCCTTTCCCCTTACCTCTAAAGAAATCACTGGTGCTGATAGAAATAATAAATGGAATACATAAACACAAGTTAAAAATAATCTTCATTAAAAACCATGAAATCGAAAAAAAGAAAATCAAAATTGAATATGGATTTTAGAGAAATGTTTATCTGAAAAAAATCCTTATTTTTATTATTCCATAATGTATAAATACAAGATATAAATTTTTCATAAAATGAATTACTGATAAATTAACTCTAAAAATGATTAAAATACGGCATTTCTTCGCACGTTCAGAATTCTATATCTTTGGAAAAAATATTATTAAAAGATATTATTATATTAAGGAGCACACACACAGAGGAATATATTGAACATAGGAAAATTGGGCAAAAAAGCAACATTTGTTCAAATACAAATACAAATACAACGCCACAACAGGCAAATTGCCCAACGAGGTGGCTGACTTAAGAACATCATGGATCCCCGAGCCCCTACCTACTACTGCTACACCCCACATGCAACCCCCCCCCCCGCGGAACTCCCCAACGAAATTCCATTAAAATTCATGAATAGCGTTATTTTTGTTTAAAATTTTCGTACATCTTGAAGGATTTTTATTCTTTTCTTTGCTGCACTAGTTTCAAATTTTGAGAAAAATATTTTCAAAATTTTCAACACATACTCTCGCTGAGCGCGCATTATGTCATTTTCATATATATACATATTTTCTAAAACAAAAAAAAAATGTTTTCAGTTTATAATTAACAGTTAAATAGAATGAAGCAGCCATTTGAAGATATGTGGTTATTGGAAGTTATTTTTTCAGAAAAATTCAAAACTTGAAGTTTTAAAATTTTATAAAATTTTTAAATTTGAATGTATTATCAACACAAAATTCAGACCCATTTTATGCACGTGGCAAAAGAGCACATTCTTACCGAATTTCACAGTTATTTGAAAATTAGCTGATGAGATACATGACGTGAAATTGTCAAAAAACACATTTTGAGAAAAACGCATTTAAAGTTTAAATTTCATTTTGGACGTTTCCGTGTTCTTGCTAAATATGGAGACTTGAAGGTACTTGAGGGCTAGTCGAGGAGAACTATCAGGATCTTCCATTCATATCCCAATCAAAGGAGTCGCCTTTCTTCCCATTCTTCCAATCCGTCTGGCCATTGGTCGAAGAACTCCAACAGTGAGAAAAATCGTTGGGCGGTGGTATCGTTAGAGAGTATTGTACACCCATGCCATGTTGGCTTCTGGCTACGTCATGAAACGTCACGATGGACGATTCCATTTATCTTCTTTCGGTAAAAAAAGGTCGCAGAGAAAAGGAGCAGGTTGGTATTTTCCGTTGGCGTCTGTTGGCCATTTTTTAGCGAGCTTTTTTTCCCCTTCCCTCCCTTTTCCCTTCTTGGACAATGAAACGTCCCTTCGCGCGCTTCTAGGTCAGAGGCCAACTCAGTACGGGCATACAATATTCTGGAACAAATATTCGCGAAGAACCATTGGCCCAAGCTGGGAGAGTGAGTAGCAAGCCTATGCTGCAGGAGAAGGCGAACATTGGAAGCAACTATTTTGTAAATGACCATTGTACCCATGGCCCCCACAAGGGGTCGGCTGACAAGGCTCCAGCCCTGGGACCCGGAATGATTTGAATCATTTTTTTGTTTTTCACGATACAAATTCATCGTAAAGGGGTCTAGTGAAAGTCTGATCGGAGTGCCTGTAAAAAATCCCAGCCTAGGGCTCTGCTTCAGGATATGGGGGCCATGATTGTACCAGGCCACTTCACCAAACACCAACTCTGGCCATATCGCTAGTTATGAGATGGGTCGGAAATGAAAAAGGGCTCTGTCTATCAGTGGTCGCCTTAAGCTCGTTAGAAAAAATACCCTATCAAGTAATACGAAATATATGAATCAATATTTCACCAAAACACCAGCTCTGGCCATATCGATATATTGCACTTTACTGCCATTAATGAGATAGGTTGGAAATAAAGACGATATCTATCGATGGTCGCCTCAAGTTCGTTTGGGAAAATATCTTATTTATATCCTCCCTCAGGGGTTGAACCTGTGACCGCAGCCTTCACGGTGGTAGTTGAGCATCCTAATGTCACGCCACTCGGAACGGCATCAAATCAGTCTGGACACGACTAACTTTAACGAAAGATGGTTTTTAGTATTTTAGCCGCAGGAAATGACCTACATTCAAGTTGATAAAACATGGCAGCATCATATCATACTGCCTAAATAAGTATGATGTACCTTTTGTACTGTTTCATTTCGAGTTGGATGTAAACCTTCTGTTTTGAATCGCATTTAAATTAGGATTCCCAAAAATTATTCCCATACGCACTGTTTTTTTATCGATGCTTTTTTTCGAGACGCATATCTGGGGGCTTCTGGCACATCCATTTGTTTCACGCAGTTTATGCATTGACTCAAGAGACCGATTTCATTGATTTTTTCTTGTTCTCACGGGGTGTTTTTCGTTCTTGCACTTGAATCAGAAATTCTGGGAAGGAAGGGTAAAAAATAGGAAATATAATCATGTTCCCGGTTTCACCTGGTTTCTGTGGCTGATTTGAATTGCATGTTTTCCTGAGCGGAATCACTGAACAAGTTTTGAGCGTTTTTCCTTTAACGCCGCTTCTTATAGCACGGAAGAAAATTTCGAGAACATGAGTTAAAAAAAACGAGGGGAAACCAAGAAATTTATGCATTTCGTGGAAACGTGTTTCTGGCCGCTTGAATCGGAAAAACGGATACCAACTCGTGTTAGAATTTTCTAATCCAAGGAAAATGTATAAGTTGAGTTTAATTTCGATTTGATTTTTTTTTTTTTGCCATTTCTTCAAGTAAACTTTCGATACAAGAGAAAACCAAAGTGTTTCCTTCCAAGAAAGTATAAAAAAAAACAAGGGGGGGGGGGGAGAAGGCTTTTGAATATAATCCTCGACGGAATTTACTGCAGTCCTACTTCCTGACTTACGAACACGTTGCATTACGAACGTACAATCGTAAGTCTTATGGTTCTTTAATTTCATGCTTTATTTTTATTTGTCTCGTATCTTTCTTTGCCGCGTTGGATATGTTATGGTAAATGTTATAAATCCGGTTATTATTCATACTCGCCGAGAATTTTGACAAGTTTGATAAATGCTCCTAAATTTATCGCTTTTACTGGCGATTATGTATTGTATTCAAGCCTCGTTGGAAAATTTAATAAGTACTAGAAAAATTACATTTTACCGGTGATCATGCATAATACCCAAGCGTTGTGAACGTTGGTCGACATGATAAATCGTACTGTATGATATATTATTCATAATAATTCTTACATATATTGTATCATTATATCGGGGTGTGATCGTAAAATTTGTTATCATTATATCGGGGTGTGATCGTAAAATTTGTTATCATTATATCGGGGTCCGCTTATATTCATCACAAAAGCTAGACTCATTTAGAATTTCTTTCATATTTATCAAATTCCCCAATTACACTGGGGTAAGCATACATAGTCGCAGATGAAGGCAGTAAATCTTGTGTTTACCAAATTTACCAACGACGCTTGGGTATTATACATATTCGCTGGTAAAAGTGTTAAATTTATCAAACTTACCAAGACGATTGGTAAGTATGCATAATAATCGGTTATTTATATATAATACCCGCATTATATATATAACACATTTTCCGTAACATATCTGTATACCTGATATTTGTATCGCATCATAAAC
Source organism: Pholcus phalangioides (assembly GCF_987345545.1). Classification (NCBI taxonomy): domain Eukaryota; kingdom Metazoa; phylum Arthropoda; class Arachnida; order Araneae; family Pholcidae; genus Pholcus; species Pholcus phalangioides. The sequence goes on along the minus strand of NW_028301608.1, from coordinate 104,008,730 downwards.
ATTGTTTCTCTCAACCGCGACTAAGTAACACCACCTATTGTAGGTAATATAAACACCCTTTTATAAGTACATGCATAACTGATATGCCCTCCTATAAGATGGTGTTGGACAAAGTCACTGGAAGGGGGTACTCTGTAATGTACGCCAGCCACCCGAAAGCCATGAATAAATGGCGAAAATTATATTTTGCTTGGCGATAATCTCCAAATCACTTGAGGTTCTCTCGCCAAGTCACAGTGGAAAGAACACGCGTGCAACCATCTGGGAAATTGCGAATTGTATATAATTTACTTTAATAAATTTTAGTATATTTGTTACACATAATCTTTCAGTGCTCCGTGGTCTCTTTGTCACTGGGAGAGACTAAAGTCGAATAAAACCATCACATGTACCCTGTGTATAGTGGGGGAAGTAAAAGAATTGAAGCAGGCGGTGAAAAAACGAGACTTTTCGATATCCATTCTATGTTGGAAATACCCCAGAGTAGTTTCTACGACATGTGCCATGATAAGGGTGCCCGTGTTTGTTTCTTGAAGAAAGAGAAAGAGACTTGTGTTTTCAGGTTTTTTTTTTACTTTATAGTGAATGTTTCCCAGTTTTTAACTTGCTATAACCGAATATTTTTTGTATCTTTAAAATTTGACAACCACTTGCAAAATCACTCGTAGATATAGCGAGATTCTAGTTTTAGTCATACTCGTCGAACTACGTATATACTGTTACGAAGGTTTTCAACAGCTGGCTGATGAGAAGATGAATTTAGGAAAAATTCGATTGCCCTCGAGCTGAATCGAGTCCATGTCCATTAGACGGCGAGCTCCCTAGACCATTAGACGGTAACACTATGTGAATGCAATATATGACATTATATAGATGATTCTTTTACATTTTTTCTCTCTTCAGGAAGGTACACATTTCTGCAATCGCTGTTGTTTGTTGTAACATCCAAAGGATTATCATGATATCACATGAGTTCCACTGAGTACGGTTCAAGATTATGGTGTAATATAATTTTTTCCATCATTTTGCAGATGCAGGACCATTTTATCCCTCCAATGCTAATAAATTTGACAATGTTGAAAAATTTCAATGCAAAAAACTTCAACCATTTTTTTTCAAATATCGCTAAAATAAATCGAAACTTCACAGGTCAGCCCAAGTATTTTTGTTTTTAACCACTTCACGTACACGCTTTTTGACAACAAATTTTTGATTATCTCTATTTGAAGAATCGGCGATAAATCTAGTAATTTCGTAATCACCTAACCACAAGTTGGAAAAAAGAAGGGGGAAGGAAAAATATATACAAGGAGAAGTATAACAGATGAGGTGGATAAGAGAGTTTACACACACCCTATGTGTTCTCTTTCGCTCTTACATGCATATAGTAGAAAGATACGTTATATGTGTGGGAAAAATCATTGTCAGGTGTATAGAAATAAAGAGGAACTTCAGTTGATAGGGTTACTATAAAGCTTCGCGATACTTAAAAGAGATGAAAGAAAACAAAAAGAATTTGTTTGAATTTATTCCACTGGCTTTGAGCGCATTATTACGTCCGTGATCGCAAAAGGGCTTAATTTATAAAGTTCGGGGATTAGCCGTAATTTTTTAGAGAAAAGTGCAACTTAAACCCGCTCGGGAAAAACGCTATTTTAATACATACTCAAATCTGAACACTCTCAATGAAATCTATATATTTTATGTCAGTCAAACCCAGCAAAGTAATTATAATAACTAACACAGAGCCTAAGCTTTTTCCAAATCCATACATTTCATTATCTATTTCATACGAGGAATGGAACAGCTGGTGATGACAGCGTCCATTGATCGATGATCGCGGAAAAAAATTAATGCGTGTTGGAAGAAAAATACTTCACGCACATAATTGGATGATAAAAAGTCAATATTCGAAGCAAATAAAAAAAAATATTGTAATCAACATCGATTACCACATTTTTTTTTCAGCTCCCAAACTTATTTTTACTTATTTATATAATAAATGGTCTCGTCCTGAAAACCTTCTTCGAAATATGTGGCTAAATTTATGCTTCTGGAGAAGACAAAATTCTTGAAATTAGTTCCCAAAGTAATAACAAATAAATTAAAAAAAATAATAATTATGCAAGCAAGTGTTGGATCATCAGACACTTGCAAGATTTATCAAATATGAAAAATTAGTTTGAAGTTGACTCACCATTTTGCGAAGACAGCCGTTGCTTCTATCAAGAAAGCTGTCCAATATGGTTTTTTTTTTAGATTTTCACTGGACTTGTTCGTTGACTGTTTCTGCTGAAGAGCAATTGGGACGCTACGGGTAAGTTCGCACTGTCTTACATAAGTTACAGAAATGACTAATAGGGCACGACTCCCTTCCCAGCTTTTACGCCGTGTGTGTGTGTGTGCGTGTATCTGTAACTGCTAAATCGGCCAGTTGAGGAATTGATAAATTTCGTTGTAAATTGATCGGGTCAATGGCCAAAATTTGGACCTGGAGATCCTTGGCCAAAGTCAGAAAAGAAAAGACATGGTTCGGGGGTCATCATCGAGTTGTGCATCGTTAGCTATGGCAACCCATCATATCGAAGTCACGATGCAGTAATCATTTTTTTCAAAATTTGACAGAAAAATATATAAATAGTTTTTTCTCTCAAATTTCTCTTTTTTTCGCCCTCTCGTTACATGAAGCTAATTCAATACAGCTACTACACAGGGTGTCTCAGCATCAGGTTTACAAACTTCTAGGAGGGAGAAGTGTACGTCTATACGACACGGAATCACATAGCGATGCATGCTTGGAAATGCTTCACGGATACGTAGGATACACAGAAAACAACAGAAGTGGAAGAACACCACATAAGCGAACATGCGTCTTAATAATGAATGTGCATCGAAAAAGTAACAGAGTCCAAAGGTGTTCAAAGTTTCATCCACGATCTTTAATGCAGGTCTCACACACACATCTCAGGCGCATTGAATTTCGAACATTATAGGAGGATTCCGCTCATGTCTAGGAATTCCCTGCAATGCAGGCAACAAGTTCCGCAACAAGTTTAGTACTGGCAACAGGGGGGTGTCATATACCAATGTTTTGATATGCCTACAGTCTGCGGGAATCCAAAAGATGTAATCAAGGCTTGATAAATCCGGCTATCGAGAGCAGGCCCATGCATCAAACGCCCGAAACCACCGCTCCCGTACAACGCCATCTCTAAAACGTCAGAAAAACATTTCCGACTCTGCATTACATGTGATTCCGAGTCGTCTCGGTGCACACTACCTGTTCAAGAAGTTCTTAAACCTTTTGCTGGAACACACTGTATAAGCCATGTATCACACGTTAGCGATGGATAAAATGGATTTGGCGTCTAATGGACCGTCTTACATCAGAACATTGAAGTTTTCCTGGGATCTTCAGGCCAAAACCCTCGGCCACTTCGCGAATTTGCCGCACTTTGGATTTTGGCGATGTCCATCGCATGGCCTCCGGGGTGGGGCGGGAATTGTGCTTTACTGCTCAATTCTGCTACTGAATGATTCAAGACCGTGTGAACCAACACTCAACGTCTCAATTCACTTCATAGGGACTGTAGAGGATTATGGTCAAAGGGTCAGTGCATGAGCCCGGTTAACTAACCCCATTTACTAACCCGGTACTTATTCTAACCCTACTCAACGAGGTCAAACAAGCACAAACAGCAGCTAGTCACTGCGCCAAAGCACCTGGTTCAATCCGAAGAATAGTCAAACTTTGCCGACCTCGGGTTCCAAGCAGTCAGAGTAGGAGTTGAACACCAAAAAAATGACATCGGCTGCAAGATGCCTAGCCAACACCAGCGGTAAACTACACCAATTTAGTTTACTAAAGCTGGTGCTGTCCAGCAGTGCTAGCCCAGTGTTTCCCAAAGTGGGCAATATCGCCACCTAAAGGGCGATGGAAAGGTTCGGGGAGGGCGAGGGTAGATGCTATTTGTCGGCTTGGGTCAGGGACATGGGGATAAATTTATTGTTCATGAACTAAGGGGTGATGGAACGATAAGTTTGGGAAACTATTTTTAGCCCCCATGGATCCACCCATATTTTTTTATTGATAATTTTTCATCTTATAAATTCATTAGAAAACCATTTCAATGGGTACAGTAATAAAGGTGATCATAACAGATATACCAGTCCTCTGAAATTGTACAAAATTCGTGTTTCTAGCGTTTCAAAATGATAACTCTAGAAATACATTATTTCAGAATATTCATTCAGGATCGTGATGACAGAGAACGATAGAATGGGAAATGTGTTATAGCAGTGCACACGTGGCTGCGATGCTAATTCCAACTGTTGATGACTCGAGGTGAGAAACCCATTATATCGTTGTTACTGATCTCCTAGTAAATTATATAGGAATGATCAATCCCTCTATTAGGAGACAGAGGGAATATTTGAATCTTGAGGAGTGAATGGATACCCTCAGGTTATCGTGTGATCATGAATGTCCGCTCTAAACACGGCCACCACAAACACAGGAGCGTAAGCAAGATCGACCTTTGAGGAAAAGGGGGAGAATGAGTTTTCCCGTTGTAATTTCGACTTGCACGCCTTCAAATTGCATTTTAATAAACAGAAATTGATTGAAGTAGCATATAAATGGTATTTCATCGTGATTATTTGAGCGAAAATATTAAAAGAAAGCAATTATTTTGATTGAATTAGGGAGGGAGGAGGGGAAATGAGCCCAATATGCACCCCTCCACTGCGTACGCCTCGCAAATCACACACATAATCGGTAATTTTTTCACACACAAACCTATCAATCTGATACATCGATATTTTGTACGAAAGGCTGTATTTCATAATTTCTCACCGTAATTGGGTCTATTATTCTTGTTTGAGCAAATACCTTATACAAATCGATTCCATCAATAAAAAAAGGCTTTGAATAGATTAAAATATTGAATCGAATTAGACTTTTCTTCAAAACAGATGAAAAAAAAAAATTGAACCGACGTGACGAAAAACCAATTTTTCAAATAAAAGAACATATTTGTACTGTCCGATACTTCACAAGAAAATAAGAACCATTCATATATACATATATATATATAAAATATAATAATATTTTTTCCTATTCCAATAAAATGAAAAAAAAACGAATTTTCGAGTTCCGTTCAAAAGGAGCAATCAGTGTCTTCAGAAAAGAATAATAATAATCAAAAAAGAAAAGAAAGCAATATCTAAATACTTCATTTTCTTGTCACAAACAATGGAAAAATAAAACTAGAGAAATTTGAACTCAAATAATATGTGACTGAAAAGAACCAATCGATGGAGAAACAGAGCACAAAATATAAACAAAGGAACATAACACAAAAATACACAAAGGATGTCTGTCCACTTTTGAATGAGGATGTATACAGTCGAATAAGATAATTACGTACGCGTTCATGCGAAATCAAGACTTATTTCAACGAAATAACCATATTCCAAATATTGCAAACTGTCACCAGAAAACCGCAAATTAGCCTGAAATATAGGGAGAAACTTGATTCGCATTTCCAAACAAAAAATACTACTATTTAACCATATATGCACCTCGTATACCATACATGTTCAAATTACGGCCCGCTGGAGAAATGTGGCCCTCCGAGTCATCTGATGGGGCTGGCGAACAAAAACTTAATTTTGTAAAAATGAACCAAGAGACACAGCTACAGATCATTCAAAGAAACCCAAAGCATATTCAGAGATCACTTAAGGGCCTGCAGCACATTTACAGATTACTTAATTTACCCGCGGTGCAGTTTTACATCACTTAACTATTCCTCAGCACATTCCCAGACAAATTAGGTTACCCACGGCATATTTACGATCCGCTCATTGGTTTCAATTTTCAAGATTTATAAATGAAGTTTTGTAAAACTTTTATAGTGTAATCCCGGCCTTAATCGCGACACATTAAATAAATTAATAATTTCATAGTTATGAAGTTAGAAAGTTATTTGATTCACAGAAAATCCAGCGACAACAACCCTTCCCCACGCTATTCATCGAAACGACAATTTATCGACAGGAGAAATCACCGATGACATCTCACCACCGAGAGAGCGAGTAATTGAGGGAGTGACTGAGTCAGTGGGCAAGTGAGGGAGTGAGTAAGCAAGCATGTTACTAAGGATGTGAATGGCCTGAGTGAATGAATAACTGAGTTAGCAGTTGATCGAGTCAGTTATCAAGTGAGCGAGAAAGTAAGAAAAATACTGACACAGTGAGAAAGTGCGTGAGCGAGGAAATGAGTGTGCACTTTACCTGAAGTTCGGAAATGGAAGGATTGCTCACTAAATGTCATCCACTGACTCACTCACTTAATCACTAATTCATTGGCTCAATCACATGATCATTCACTCGGTCATTTGCTCACTCGTTCAGTGAATTCGTCATTTGCTTTGTTCGCGCATTCAATTGCACACTCATTCATCGTCTCGCATACCCACTCTCTCACTTGCTCACTGATTGGGCCATTGCTTTGAACTTTCCTTTTGTTAAATTTTTCATTTGACGAACTCTCCTTTCTTTGAATTTTCTTTCGGTGGGTTGAGTGGCTGTAAGTTCAGTGAATTTTTCGCACAGGTAGATATCTACATCCAGGACGTAAATAAAGACTATGAGTTTCAGTTTACTCATCGTTTTGAAAAAACGGGATATTTTTTGTCAAAAAGATACGACGGAATAAAAGTGCAGAAAATATGCGACAAAGAGCGTTGAATGTACAGGGTGGATAATATCGGCCATCTAAAAATTGCACAACTTGATCCCTTGTCAAAAAATAATATGAAAAAGTGTTTATAGTTTTAGGATCGGACGAATATTTCGGGAGTTATAACGATTTGAAGTTTCGTGACGTGTCAGTGACGTTGATCCGGCATGTTATGCGTCGAACACCTACCGAAAGTAAGCTTGCCTTCCCTTCCCCCCCCCCCCCCCCCTACCCCTTAGAGCGGGTTGAAGCTTCTTGAAAATGAATTGAAATATTCAATCCCGTTAGAAATACCAAGTTTGGTCTTCTTGTATCACGATTGATGCTTTTTCTTTTCGTGTAGAGAGATGTTGTATAACCTTGTAAGCTTCGTCCGGTATATTCAAAATTTATCACCAGAATTGCAAAGCGTTAGCCAAACTGTGAAAAATTTGTTTAAACAAAATCAACACTTTTTTTGCTAAAATGTGGTAATTTTCTCTAATTCACTGTTAAGTCGAATGTTTTGAGGGAAAGTGCAAAGAAAGAAAGAACTCGTTCGCATATAATGCCAGGACATTAATCGATCCGCCCCTAGAGGCATACGGTAAAAATCTGATGATGGTACGACAGCCGCAAATGTGATCCTGTTCAGTAGGAGAAGCTGAGCAAGATGTCACTTGCATGTTTGGGTAAAATTTAACAAAACTATTTTCAAAATCACTGTAATCCCCTAGTTACAAAAGTAGTAGGATCAAAATTGATTTTGCTAGTAAGCGAAAACCAATCTTCTGGTACAAATAGCACCAAATACAAGCTGATTGCTTGTTGAAATTAAAACTTGTCCCTACTATCAAACCTAGCTAATCCTAATGTCCCTACTATCAATCTAGCTAATTAAAGCAACAAACTGTTATTTCAAAACTCGCTCCACATTTTAATTTAAAACCCACCTAATTTTCTTCAAGTCCTCGTCCACTTGACGTTTCCTTATTTCTGACAAACATAAAATAATTATAATTATAATAACCATTGAGTATTACACTTTTTACATTACTCCTTGGTAAACTACGCTAAAATAAACATTTACATATATACACAGGACTAAACTATATACAATTTATCCTGACTCCAAACATATGGCTACAGGACAAAGTATCTTTAGTCTAACTTATGAATTTAAGATTCATAGTTTATATTGGTCCTAAGTCTTGCTAGTTCCCTCACCATGACCTGACACTTTGGACTTGTACACTGGTGATAAACAGACAAATTACTTTTTCCATCTTTGTTCTTTTGCGAACAGTTACTACACTTTTCTTTTTTTTCGCACGATGTGCAACAATGCCCCTCTTCTCCACAGCGTTTGCAACACTCTTTGTGCCTACAAACCTTAGCCAAGTGGCCAAAGCGAAAACACTGTAGAGGTTTAAGAAACTCTCTAACAGTACAACTGTGCCATCCTACGTAAACCACACCCAACTCAATAGTCTTCTTAAAGACATCCGAATCCACCTCTAAGATCCAGTTCTTACCACCTCTTCTCGAACTAAATTTCGAGATAACTCTTTCCTTATTCCATTCCAGTTCAGTCTCTCCTAGAAACACTTGGAGTTGTTTGAGTAACTCTCCCCTCTTCTACTTCGTCCAAGACGTCGTAGATCATAATCCTGGGCCTAATTCTTTTTGTTCCTTCTATGCTGAATCTACAAGTATCTTTCAGCTCAGGTTTTTTCGAGAAATCCTCGACCAACCTCGTCATTTCCTCCCGGTTCTTAGTTTTAACCAACACCACACCTTTCTTGGTTTCCCAATGATCCTTTATAACCACCATAGGGTTATATATCTTCTTCAGCTCGGGAAGAATCCTCTTACTGCCATCTTGTGCTTTTATCGCTACGATATTACGCCCCTTTCTGCTAGTTACCACCACCTTTTTCTTTTGCTCCTCTTTCTCTTCTTCAAGCAAAATTTGCTTGAAACTCTTTGGCTATTGCACGATCTGCCTCTTCTCCATTTTCTTACCTTTCTCCAGAACCCATTTATAACCACTTGCCAAGAATCCAAAACTAGAGTCTTCAATTTTCTTCAGCTCCGCTGCTAAAGGCTTGCTCTCATCACATTCCATTGCTCTCACCCTGTATATTGGTCTTGACATGCTTTTAAATTTCTGATGGAACTGCACTCCATCGATTATCATCTCATCCTCCTCATCTGCCATCTTTTCCAATTCTTCTATTACGGATTTCCTCAGTGATTCTTATAACTCCTTCGTGATTTTCTTCCTAATTTCCACATCTTCTTGCCATGCTTTAACTGCATGATCATGTGTTTTGACATTTTCTTGCGACTCTGGCAAACATCTCTTCAAGTCTGTGACCTTTTCAGGCAATCCTTCATTTTATCTTCGCAGTTCCCTATTCAGTTTGGCCAGGTGAGCACGATCCCTTTGACCACTTCATCCTTTTTCAATCTATTTATTGTCACAGATCTTTATCACTCCCTTATAAGTTCTTCAAAAACTTCTTTAAGTTTAGTCCATATGTCATCTTTCTTGATCTTGCTACGATGACCCATATCAGACACTTCGTCTTCCAACTCCTTTACTCTCTGACTCATAGCAATCTTCTCAATGATGTCTACCGTTCAACCTTCATATGAAATATTCTCGTTCTCAGTCTAGTAACTCTCAGTAACGTCAGGTACTTGCACTCCTGACTGTTTGAGCTACCTCCCCCGTTCGCGGACCTGAGGTTCCCCGGCCCGAACCACTAGGAGGTGGTTGTAGGTTTCCCCACTAAGTGATCAGAATTTAATTCCTGCGGTCTTTTTCTACCACTAACAACAAAAATTTCCACCGAAAAATGATTTCGTACTACTGCCTATATACAGTATCTTTCGTATTATTATAGCTTACGAAATCATTTTTGGCTCTTTCTAATCACTTAGCTCTCGAGCCAAGTGATATATATTCGCATATCATTGCTCTTTTTATTTCTTTGACAGTTGATAGCATTATAACCGGGTTCAAAAATTCGACAGTTTATATGTTTTTTGTAAGTTCGGGGAATTTGGCAGGATTCAGAGGTTACATTATCAATTTTTGAAGTGTTTTCCTCCGGAATCATTGGTCTAATAAACAAAAACTGAACGCACTTTCCCACAATAGTTTTTGCCAAGATCACTTGATGTAGTTTTTAGGCGGTCGATAGCACCCACCCTGTATACGTATACAGTAGTATGGTCATTTAGTATTACATCTTTGTTTTCTTAGAAATAACAAACTACTGCTTCTTTAGTCTTAGTTTGAAAAAGTCTAAAAAAATATATTCACGAAAAATATTTATTTTAATCTAACCAAACAGCTTAAGTAGATGATTTTTAATCAAAAGTTCTTAATCTCCGAATTTTTTATGTTACATACGTATACTGCAATGGCAAAATTTTTATTTACAAGAGAGGATAAATTTCCATGAAGTTAGTACGAGAGAGAGGGGAAAAAAAGATTTGTATTCACATAGCGATTAATTGCATTCAGAATGCGTGAAATTAAAAGATGAACTTTGCTAACGCCTGTGTTTCCTCTGAAGTAGCTGATCAATCATTTTAAGAAGAGAATTATTATGGGGATAGAGAAGATTCCTCCTAGTTAAAATTAGAAACAAGATAATTTAGAAACCTGGAGAGTAATTTATTATATTATCATAAATCTTCAGGAATAAATTTGTGGTGAAGAAGTCTGTGTACGTAATAAATAATGATGTAATATGGCTTTTTCGCGGAACCGAAAGAGTTACAATTATGTTCAACAGATAGGAGGAAATTTTTTCCAGCCTTTGAAATTTGCATCAGCTTGGTTTAATGAACTCAGTGTAGTCCATCTGGTGCTTATAATTTCAACTAATTTCTTTTTGCTTTTAAGTATAACCTGACATTATGACTGCGTGACTGTAGTCATTTATCAAAATATTTTTTATCATTTATTGAAATTTTTAAAATGCTTTCTGACTTCTGAATCACCCTGTAGAATTTAATGACTAAATTTTCATGGACATTTGCAAAATAAGTACTAAGAATATGCACTAAAACCTCTGGATAAGGAACGCTGACTGGGAAATCGCGACCAATATACAGGGTGTATAGCTAACTTCTCGCACGGCTCGGTTACTGGTGAACCGATGATCCTAGAGGTAGTCGTTCAATTAGAAAAAGTACTTAAACAGCGCGTAGACTTCAAGTATTTGTCATTCATATTGCAAGGAGTGGGGGAGTGTAGTTGTTAAATTAAAAAAAAAACTTTTTATACGGAAACCTGTCTTCGAAAACCAAATTAAAAAGTTATTGCACTGTCTCTTCTGAGGCCAACAAAAATAATTTCATGCTTCCAAGTGCAATATTCACTAAGACATTTGAATTCAAAATTGTAGGAAAAATTTTGGAAGAACATAAAGTAACGGCCGCTGTGGTAGTCAATTTGTCATACTGACGGACTCGCATCGTACTCGCATTTCTGAAATATAGATGGAAGCCCTGAAAAATCAGACAACGCTGATTACGCACTCACAATGTGTAGGTACATATACTAACACTTCCAGAATAACTCACTCGGTAGTGAATTGCCCATAGCGAAAGACCGGAGTTGTGTTCAGTTTGAAAGAAAGAAAAAAAGCATAAACTAACGGTAATACTTCTTTACCACATTTATGCTGTTTTTCCCCATCTTTTTGGCAATTTTTTGAATTCAAATATCTCAGCGAATATTTCACGTAGAAACATGAATTTTGTTGCCTCAGAAGACACAGGACTAAAAGTTTCTGAAAGGGTTTTTCCGAGCAAAACGAATCCATAAAAAAGGTTAATTTTTTTTAAATTTTCATAAGCATAAACTCCTTGCAATATGAATGACTTATTTGAGGTCTTCACGTAATTTGGATACTTTTCTGATTCGATGTATGCCTTGAGGATCAACGGTTTGCCAATAATTTATTGCGGTGCGAGGAGTTTTGCACGCTGTATATTGGTGAGATAAACTTGTATCTATCTCAAAAACGGCGCCACACTGATGGGTAGTTCCAATGACTTTGTTATTATCCACAAGTCATTTCAAACAAAACCACTCTTGCCAAAATCGGCGACTGGCAACTCGTGCATTACCCTGCCTAGTTATTTCAGTTTCAGTGAAAAGGGGGAATAATAAAGAATTTTAATCAGACATCTCGGATAATCTCCATTCAGTTGCCACGGGAAATGTTTTTTCTCGTATTTTAATAAATGAGAGAGAGAGAGAAGTTAACGTTACGACTGTAATTTCATGTGTATAATTCATAGATTTTAGGTTATAAAAAAACATGTAAATACATGGTGTTCAGTTTTTGTGCAATTTTTTACAACTAGAGTTCAATCACCGTATTATCGTGATTCAGGTAGTTCTTGACTCTCATAATATATTAATGCTGCCTATAAATTATTAAACGCCAGAAACGATCGATGTAATAATTTTTTTAAAGAAGAAATATATCTTTTGGAATTTTTTTTTGAAAGAAAAAGAAAACAAATTCTGTTGTGATAGCTTCCCAAAGATATTTCCGTCATTTTCTTTTTCGTCTTCTGAAGATTCTTTTGGAAGGTTTTCGAAGAATGTATAAGTTTTTTTGTGTATGAAATGTACGTGTAGTTCGCTGTCGAACAATAAATCAATAATATTTTCCGGATCTACAAGATGAGAACCGTATCCATCGAAAAAGAAGAACGTAAATGCCCGAAGCGGCATGGTTTAGTTCTTGCGCGTAAAGGAACGTTTTCGCCGGCAAACAAACGTTACGAGAAGAAAATGCAATTTTTGTAAATGGAAATGTGCATAGAAATGTTTGTATTCTATTCTGTCGAGAACGTTTCCGAACAATACGTACAATACAAATGTAAAGGAACCAAATTTGTAAGGATAGATACGCGAAACATCAACCTTCACCCAACAAGTTCGAAGAATAAAGATCACGTTCCTACTATAGATAAAGTATCTCCCGATTAAATAACAAAAAGTTTACGTCTTAGAATACTTATAATTTTTCACAAATGTTTTTCTAGATCAAATGGTAGCATGGTATCGCATATTTGAAATTTTATTACGGATATTCTATTTAAAATATACTGAGTAAATATAATTTTGGTTTCGGATAATGTTTGCACAGAAAAATATTTCTATTTCAAGTAGGGTAGAGGTGGGTTTAACTCATGCATCTGTGCGTCTAGCTTCCGATTAATGCTATACGAATGCAAATACAAAAGCAAAGTTCTCAACAAGGTGGTTTCTGGAGAAGTCAAATGCGTCGTGCGCTGCGCGTTTCGTTAATTTTTTCATTTTTGCTGTGTTTACACTGAAATCAAACATGCAGATGGCATAACAGCTGATGCGTCACGCTAGGAAGACACAAATGAGTATCATGATAAAGTTGTACGTTTCTGCCGATCCAAAATGGCCCTATTCGCTTCACGCGGGGCAATAAAACGTGCTCTTAGGAAAACTCAGATACGTTTTTTTAAATAAAGAAAACCATGATATGTTTTAGTACTTTTTTATTTTTAATAGATGGCATTAGGGATTCCAGCGTAATGTTATTGTTTATTATTCACGGCACACAGTGTTCATGCACTGCAATGGACTGTGTCTAACTGAAACGACTGCTGCCATCCATACAAAAACAAAACGGTTTTTGAAACAAAATTGTTAATGAACAAAACTGTTTGTCACTGAAACAAAACTGTTTGTCACTGAAACAAAACTGTTTGTCACTGAAACAAAACTGTTTGTCACTGAAACAAAACTGTTTGTCACTGAAACAAAACTGTTTGTCACTGAAACAAAACTGTTTGTCACTGAAACAAAACTGTTTGTCACTGAAACAAAACTGTTTGTCACTGAAATAAAACTGTTTGTTACTGAAATTCATGTGTCGTACTTCAGGTGCAGGAATATTGTGAAATAAGCAAATATTTTATGACCAATAATGACGATTAACATTTTCAATGGGGACCGTGGTTTTCAACGAGTGCTTTAAAATTTAAAAGTTGAAAACAACGTCCATTGCATTTCAAAACACAATGGGACTCCGTCTAACTGGACTGCCTGCTGCCATCTATTATATGGAAAATAAAACTGTGATAATTCCCCAATGAAAATTGGTGACAGGTTTTGGATTGATAAACCGAATTAGAATGACACAGTACGGGGCGATATCAATGAGCATTTTATGCGAATAACACCAGTTATTTTATTAACGAGGGCCTCGGATTTTATCAGTAGTTACAATGCTGTAAAACGGAAAAGGTTGAAAAACACATAGAAACGCAATTTGTTTTTGATAGAGAAAACCATGATATACTGTAGGGTTTTTCATATTTTATGGATGTTACCACGGGATTCAAAGTAACATTATTAAATTGATGACCGGTTTTGATTCAAGCGACACACAAAAATGGGACAAAAAATTATGATGTGAAAAGAACAAACAATTCATGGCCAATAATAGCACATAACATTTTCCATGCGGGCCGAGGTTTTCAATAGTTTTCATTAGAGTGCGTAAAAATAAAAAGTTGAAAACCAATTGAATGATGAAATTTAATCATCAAAATTCAAATTTTGATGATTAAATTTCTGCCCTTTGGTAAAACAACCTGATGTATCTACGGACATAACATATATAAAAAAGTGGTTTTCATTACAAAAAAGTTGTTAATAAACAATTTATTTAATTTATTGATCTATAAAGTTATCGCGTATAAGTGCACATATAAAATAATGTCATGTCATTACATACAGTCAACTGGGGTGAATTTGGCGAGTTTTAAAATTGAAATTAAAAATTTCCATTCAACTCGTTGGTTGAAAGTCTAATACAAAATTTATTTTCTGTTTATGGTTCGTAGATATGATTCATGTAGTTTTTATTTTAATGGGTCATCCCCTCCTCTTTATGAAAAAATAAAAACAGGATGAACAGAGTCACTCGGTATATTGGGGTAATTTTGCACAAAAAGTATACAAAAAAAAAAAAGAATAAAAAATTGGCTTCAATTACGCCGTTGGCTTCAATTATGAACTAATGGCTTCACTGCAGTATAAGTCAGTATACACAGAAAACAACTTAACATAGTTCAAAGCTCCAAGCACGTATTAATGTGTCCAAACGTACATCACCTTGGAGCAGAGCCGTAACTAAGATTTTTGCCGCCCGGAGTAAACATTATTCTGCCTTCCCGACAACTTTAAAATTCGATAATTTTACAACGGTGTTCTTTGTTCCCACCTAAAAGTGCAGCCCGAAGCATTTGTCTCGCCCCTGCTCTCTCTAGTTCCGGCCCTGCCTTGGAGTGTCCGAAGGTACAACGTAAGTTGTTTTGTTCTCTATAGGGAGATAGCAACAGGTAGGTTAAGATTTCAATGATTTTAAAATCAAAAATAAATCTACAAAACCTTGTTAATAAACTATGACTATGACGGGTAATCATGACCAAATTAAAAGGAGAAAAAAAATAAAGATGTGACGGATTTCTTTTTTACTTTGCCCTTCAAAAAAAAGAGTAAAATATGATATTCACTTACGTTGAATCTTCTACGAGCTAGTTTCCTGGGAGCAACCGCCTATCACTAGTTTACATCCACTAGGGAGAACCATCACTCTACATTTCCCAACCCCCTTCCCCGTTTTCGAATTTTAAAATGAAATGTCCGTAGTACAACTGTTCTTATGTACAGCGATCTCCCCTACTTCACCAAACACCAACTCTGGCCATATCGCTATAGTGCAATTTACTGCCATTAGTGAGATGGGTTGGAAGTGAAGGCGCTGTCTATCGGTGGTCGCCTCGAGTTCGTTAGGGAAAATATCTTATCAATATCCTCCCTTGGGTTCGAACCCGGGACCCTGACAACAACAGTCACGATGGTAAACGAGCATCTTACCACGATGCTACTCGGGCACAGCGATCTCCCCTAGGCTCAACCTGTGGCCCGAGAGACCCCAAACCTACATTTGTAAAAATAAACTAAACGACACTTCTCCAGATTACTTAAGTGGCCAGCAGCAGATTTTCAGATCACTTGAGTGAACCACAACACAATTACCAGTTAAGTGGTCTGCGGTGCGTTTTCACTTCAATTAGGGGGGGGCGCAACAAATGTACAGATCACTCAAGTGGTCCGCAGAAAATTTACAGATCATTTAAATGATCTGTGGCACATACTCGGATTACTCAATTTGCCTGCTGCAAATTCTCAGATTACTTAAGTGACTCACGGCACATTTACAGACCACTTTAGTAGCTTGCAACAAATTGCAGATCATTCAAGTGAGCTGGGGCACATTTAAAGATAACTTAAGTGACCTGGAGCGCTATTTCCGATTACTTAAGTGACCTGGAGCGCTATTTCCGATTACTTAAGTGACCTGCAGCACATTTACAGATCACTTAAGCAGTCCGTAGCAGATTGTTCAGTTCAATTAATTGGCCCGCGACACCCTTTCAAACAAGTGAAATAGCCTGCACCCTCCAAACGTTTGAGAGCACCCTTTCCCCGCAAGCTCAACGTCAGCTGATTCTTCGGGCTTTTTTTACAAGTAATCAGGCGTTGAATGCCATATAAGGCAGTCGCGATTGTGTATATATCTAGTTATTTTGGATGAACTATACGTCCATAAATTTCAAATCCAGATGACATAGATGGAAAACTACTATATTCAGAAGTGTGCGAGAAATTACAATACCTCTCAATCCACTAATTACAATAGGGTGATCCTAAATTCGTAGAACAAACTTTAAGATGTATCATAAGACTCCTAAACTAGAATTTTTGGTCATAGAATGTGTGGTTGAATGGCAGTAGCGAAGGGGTGGAGGGTGTCTTTAAAGAGTGTTCAACAGCACTTCACCTAAAGCAAATATCATGTTTTTCTGGTGGATTTGTTGCAATGGGTACAATCAACCATTCGAGAGAGCGGGGTATTGCAATGTAGTAGGCCTTCTGATGGTGCAACCTGGGTAACACAAGTTCTACCACAAGTCATTATACCGTTTGACCATTTCTTGGCGCAGCATGATCTTGATGGCCCTTGCACCAATAAAACACAAACATCAATCCAATCCGTGGGCTGCTCATATGACGTGGAAATGTGCCGCGAGTCATTCAAGTGAATCTGGAAATGTGCCACGGGGCGCTTAAATGTTCTAGAACTGTGCTGTCGGTCACTCTAGTGATCTTCAAATCTGTCGCTGGTCCCTTTGGTGATCTTAAAATTTGTCGCTGGTCCCTTAAGTGATCTTAAAATCAGTCGATGGTTCCTTAAGTGATTTGGAAATGTGCTTCTTAGTTCCTTTTTGCAAAAGTAGGTTAGAGGCCACGTTCCATGTCTGATGACTCTGAGGGTGGAACATGTATGTTCTACCGCCTTTGCTAGTGCGATTCGATCTAACATTCCATGATCAAAAATGCTTGTGTTTAGGTGTCTCATATCATCTTTCAAAGGTTGTCCCCATGAATTTAGAATCACCCTGTTGAGTTAATTTTATTAGCATTTTTTTGTTATATTTTTTATACACGTGTAAGTTATTAGCTATATGTCGGCTTTTTTATTTCTACTACAAGCATTCGGTATTCGTGGATATTAAATCATTAGTTTTCAGGAATGAGATCCATTCCTGCATTATAATTCGGATTCCCGCTCACTTATTTGGAAATTGTATGAGTTAATTAATTACTTAGGTTTCGGATTCGCAAATGAATTCCTCCCCCCTCCAAAACGTCCAAATTTTCAGGAACGGAACTCACAAAGGTATCATTTGAAAACCCCCCTCAGGCTTTCACTCGATCACTTATCATTTTGCCGAATATTAATTTACACGGCACTTTGATGTATATATTACTATATTCCCCTGAAAATGCAACTTGTTAGCCGCAGTTTCTAATTTTCTTCGTTTCCCACTTGTCACCTATAGATGGCATTCGCCTGGAAGACAATTTCTGTCTTCGCCGACGCGTCGTTCGAAGTTAATTTGAAGACTAATGAGTCATCGCCGTGAATTCCCAAGCTGAAAATTCATTAAACACGATGATATATTTTTGACTGTCATTTTTCGGATTTGACAAGTTTTAGAAATTTCACGAGATTCCACAAGCTATTTAAATTGAATTCCAAAGAATTGTTCTGATAATTATTCATAATAATAATAGTAATTTTTTAAAATCCGCTCACTTATTTGGAAATTCGATAAAATGAACATTTCTCATTTTATCGAAGTTTATTTTCTTAGCTTTTTGAGAAGGCATTTATTGGTTAATTTTTACAGGGTAACGTTTATTGTACCTACCAGTTTGATTTCACAATTCTACCATATTGCGAGAATTCACGCGCGGCGTACAAACATTTTTCGACCATGTGAATAAAGCAATTATGTATAGCATGCAGGGCGAAACTCAGTGTTTCATTCTCCTAGGGGCGTCGCTAACCTTTGTCAGAGGCGTTGCGGCGAGCTGGAGATATTCATTTGTGTGCCTATTTGTGCTTTGAAGTGATTCGTTTATAAATGAAAATATCTACTGAACTATTCTGGAAGCTGCAGGTGAACCATGAGGTGAACAAAGGAGCCGTGTTTTGAGAACAGAAGTTTGAGAATCACTGCGTTAACTGTTTATAAAAAGAAAATCGGAGAGGTGATAGCAAGAAAAAAGAAACTTATCAACCATAAAGAAGACTGACTGATAGCACAAGAACACCGTGGAAATCGAATGATTTAAATTGGAGATGAAATCGATTATGAATTTCATATCTGATTTATTATTGATTTCAATATGCAATTTAGGATTTTATATTTGAATGAAAATTTAATATGTAATATAGGATTATATTAGATAATGATATGATGATTTACTTGATTTCCGATTGTACACGCAGATTGTGATCTCGCAACTGATTTTATACTTAGATTACGATTTTATACGTAGATAATGATTTTATACTTAGATTATGATTTTATAGTTATGATTGTAATGTATATTTTGTAATGTATGCTTTTTTATGAATAAATTGCCAGAGGTATCCAGTCCGTGTGGACAATGAGTCGATATTGCCATATGGCGATGTGGCCTGGGTATCTTTCGGTTTGACGGAGAGGTGATAGCACGCGCACGCACACACATACACACACAAAAATAGCAGTAGGGTACGCAAAATGTTCTCAGGGAGGGGGTTCAAAAAATTCTTCTTAAGAGTGGTAATTTGGTGGTAACCTTGAGTTCCGTGATATCAATCGGGGGCCCATGAGGTGCCTTGGTTAAATGAATGTACCTGTTAGGAGTAGTAATGAGGCTGTGATTTCTGAAAACCGTGTCACGGAAGTATGGTGTATCATCCACAGAAGTATCTCGAGATCAGACAGGGGTGCGAATACATATTTAAAAACTTGTGAGGGTACTGCGAACCTAAAAAGTTGAAGAATCACTTCCTAGAAGTCAGCTCCTCATTTTTTCAAAGTGGCCGACCAATATGAATTTCTTATAAAAGGGCCTCCTAACCATTTCATAGCCCGCCGCTCTGTTTCAACAAAGAGATTATAAACAGGTGTATAAAATGGAATGAGTTATTGAGTAAAAATTTAGTTTTTTCTGTCCCCACATATATGTTTCACGATAGTAAATATTTTGTGGTAAACTTTACAGTTACTGATACAGTTAGCGCAGTTAATGAACGTCCAGCACCATACTTCAAGTAAAGTAAAGATGAATTAATCCCTTCTAACTGCACAAAAGTTCACTTCTTAAGAGGACATTTTTGTGGCATCCCCAATAGATAACGGGTCATGGTATATTTATTGCCCAGTTCTTAATCCTTAGATTGCGGGAAGAATACTGATGAGAAGAATACTTCTCTCACTGCGTAAAAACAATTTCCCTTTTTTTCAGTTATCTTTTTGTAAAATAGATGCACTTAAACTCATACGTTGCAAATATAATAGTTAATACAATCAAAAAAAAAAAAAATGTGCGATACACAGAGAATTTACGTTTGAACCCACAATCACCTACAAAATAGTAGTTAAAAGGAAGCAGAAATTCTACCTCGACTCAACAATGGACATCCATTGCATAAAAAATAGAATGCATATGTGTAAGCCATCTATACGTCATTTAAAGAATTTCCTCTTTAACTCAGGGTGGGTGTGAGCTGATGTGCATGTACATTGTTGAGTCGTTGTAACGTGCCTATCTGGTCTCAATCACTATTTTGTTGGCAATTGTAGGTTCGAACCTAGATTTTCTGTATTACACCTTTTTTTCTATTGTACTGATCAGTGGTTCCCAACTTTTTTCCTTCCCGCACCCACCAGAACAATGCGACTTACCTTCCCGCAGTCCCCTTTAATAATACGTTTTTATTTATTGGAAAATTCAGGGTTTTTCTGTAATTTATTACATCGGCAACTGCTATTATTTAATTTTGACTTCATTCTTTTTGAAAATTAATTCAAAAACGAACTAAAAAAATAAAGTACTATATTTTTGAGATTTGGGAAAAAGTATTCATTGAATACAGTTAGTTTTTCACTTAGATCACAGCCGCAGAAACTATAAATTAATTTTCCTTTGACACTTGACTGAATTTTTGAGTCATGTGTGTTCACGACAGTATCCAATCTAAGCACAAGATGCTAATAATACTAGGTACCAATTTAAACAAACCATTAATTATAGTTTAGGTAAATAATGGTATTTTTTCTCAACCGAAGTGGAAAACAAGTACGGTCGCTAATCGAAAAAGGAAACTTTTACAACGCACAATTCGTTTGACACATTTCTGCGAGCTGAAGTCAGATGAGGTGTCAAAATATATGTACGATTCATATTTTTTTAGGAATTGAAAAATTCAATTTTTTATCACCATTTTAGTTCTTCCGAATCATCAATCGACATATAATTTTTCCATATCTCGCAATCCCCAAAAATTATTTCTTGCACTCCCGGTTGGGAACCAATGTATTATGCAATGAAACCTGTACGAAACGGGACATGAAACAATATTCCCTAGTTTTCATTCTATAAAGGTGCACACACACATAAAAACATTAATCAATGATGGGACCATTTTTTGATTCCATCGAAGACAGGCTTCCGTCTCATACCGTGTCTGTCTTACAGGAAAAAGGTCCAAAGGTGTCATCCTAAAACAAACAGGAAAAAAATCCAAGTATATTCATCTCACTCAGAGACACATGGAAACAAAAAAATTAGCGGCGGAATAAAATTATTAAAGATACAAAAAATTATAAAAAATTTCAATAGTTGGCTACTCATCGTCTCTCTCGCTTCTAGGCGATATCTATATACAAAATCTTCTTTTCCCTCTCTCTCTTTTCTCCAACTTTTTGACCCCCTAGAAACTCTCTGTTGTTTCTCTTTTTCTATCCCTCTTTCCCTGTCTGTGCTGTATCTACTCTTGTGCTGTTTGAATGACGTCTCTCCAAGACTTTAGGGTTGCGGTATTTTTACGCAGCCGTTTTGAGAGCGAGTTTTTCTCTGGCAGACTAGAGGTTAAATAACATTTAAAATCGCAGAATTAAGATAACAGGCCGCTACGCTTGTCATCCGTTAATGATGGGAGCACTCGGAAGGTCAACTCACAAAATATTCGGGTATACCACGCATGCGTATATGGATTTTGACAGGCTTGCCAATTCAAATTGTTAGCTGCAATACGCACCACCCTATATAACGATGAAATTCTCTCTCTCCGTCTCCGTGGCATTATTTATAACATCATCCCATCGCCATTTTTTTCGCAATAAGAAAAAAAAGGAAAAAATAGAAACAAAATTTCTATGATGAAATCGTTTCTTAGAAATATGTCGTTTGTAGGTGTATGTATCAACTTTCTTGAATTTTTTATTTCCATTTTTTTTTAGAGAAAAAGCCATTACATTTCCTCTGGGGGATTTTTTTTTCTTTCGAAATTCTAACTTTATGGAGTTTCGATAAGCAACTGGCAATTTCTGTGAGTTTAACGACCATATGAACGATGAAGTATGGACAAACAGCTCGAGAGACGAGAGAAGGTTTTCTCTCCCTCGCTTTTGAAGCAATATGTACAAAATACGAGCCACGTGAAGGCATATCAAGAAGTGGAAAAAAAAACGTTTTTCAAATCTATGGATCTTAGAAAAAAAATTCCTATGCCCCTGAGATCGTAACATTAACTTTATTGAAAGGCTATAAGAGTCAGTAGAATATATATATCCTAAAAAAAAAGGTAAAATATTAATTTTTTTTCGTTTCGCTTCGATCTCACCGAATACGTATGAAGTTCGTTCGTAGATCGATCACACGTGGGAATAAAATGTGTTCTATATTTTTCTGAAATTGTCACTAGAGGCGAAGAAACATACACGATCTGTTGAGAATATCACGTATTCAGTCATTTTTCGTCGCCTAAGTAATCATAAGCTTCGCTTTTCTTCTCTCTCTCTCTCATAGAGAAAAATTTCAATTTCCTTGAGAGCGTTTGTATTGGGTATTGCGGAATTCTCTGGAAAGTACAAGTTACAGTAGGAATTTGACAGAAATTTTCGACAGTCGGTTGTTAAAAATGGCCAGGAAAGGAAAGTTTTCGAGACTGACAACTAGGAAACGGTAGTTCTCACGTATGCGGACTTCTCCGGTGTGGATTCATGAGTGATTAGTTTTCAAACATGAACTTTTTATTTGGTTGAGTCTTTGTATTTGAGTTATTTTTGTTTGGACTGAACCAAAAATTTCTTGAAAGAAAATTTTCAAACGGATTTCTCGACATGATTAATGTTTTTGGTTTTACTTTAGGAAATTATAGTTTTCTGAAGAATAGTTCGCATAACGGTTGCGTGAATGTCAGTTTATAAATTTATGTTTTCATGTGTGTTTACCCTGTAGAAGTGTGCGTTGCTTCGTTTATACGCAATCGACTATCCAGAGAAAATTCGCTAAACGATACTGGATATAATTCGATATAAAATGACAAATCTCTATACAATGATACATAGTTTTTTCAAATTTTGTTTCGAATCGTATATAGTCTAATGCTAAAATCTTCGAGATACAATGATATCTTTTTGTACTACGATAAATCCCTCTACAACGATATTTTTTGCAAATTTTTTGAAACTGCTACAATAATATCTTATATATTTTACCGCCGCTGTGGTGGTCGAGTGGTTATAGTGCCGGACTCGTGATGCGAGAATCCGGGTTCGAACCCCACAGTGGTGGTCGGCTGAAGTTGGTTTTCTGTGGTTCCCAACTTCAAGGCGCAAATGCGAGCCGATCTCCCCGTTAAAAAGTCTCGCCACAGAGAGCAACAGTCCTACAACGGTAAATCATTCAACCATAACACTTCACTCATAGCTAGTAAAAACTGGGGGCAGATGACAGCTCTACACATAACAAGCATTACACAGAAACAAACTTTACGTCAGGTTGCACTACACGTACCACGCACATTCCCGCATGTACCGATTCGTTGGGGGGTTTCGCGGGGGGGGGGGGTGCATGTTTGGTGTAGCAGTAGTAGGTAGGGGCTCGGGGATCCATGATGTTCTTAAGTCAGCCACCTCATTGGGCGATTTGCCTGTTGTGGCGTTGTATTTGTATTTGTATTTTATTGTACAGGGTGACCAAAATGTCCTGGATACATACATCAACCAATTGACATAAGAAGTCGTGGTATGCACTGAATTATTTATTATGGCCTAAAGAAGAGGCGGCCAACAGCTGGTTCTCAAGGTGATTTTTTGCAACCCCTGAATAGTTAAAATACTATGCATTAAGTTGAATATCTGATCGTTATTTAAACACCACAACACGTTCCTACATGTACCGATTCGTTATAAATTTTGCCGAGGAACTTGTACGAGGTTAATGTACGATTATTAGTAGTTGTACGTACTAGTGCAATATGTTGAATTACTGTTTGTAGGGTTACCAAAAGAGTCCTTGGATGTCATTTCAGGCATCCTCCTATGTTTCGGAAAATTCGCCCTTTTGTTCCCCTTTTCAGGTTTCTTGAACAATTCCTTCTTTTTTTTCTGAGTATTTTTTTTTCACTTTGAAACATGTATCTCTTCATTGATATAAGAGTTTTTGTGTTTTCTTTTTCATCCACAGGTTTACAAGCTTTGACCAACCATCGTCGAAATGCCTAAAACACAAGAACCTACGTTGCTTTCAAGCAAGGCAGATGCTACTTTAACCACGGCCCAGCATGCTCCATAATAATATGAAAAGACAGTCCGAAAAAAAGCTGTGGTAGACCAATACGATAACATCCATTTTGAGAATATCATTGTTTGCCCACCAACAGTGAATGCCGTATCCTGAAGTGGAGAGGGACCTTTTCCATTCAGAAATAAAGAAAATAGGATGCAAATAAGACTCATGCTACTTCCTATGGAATATCGTCTCTGGCAAAAAAAAATCAACCCTCCTGAACAAAAAGAAAACCTTCTGAGGATAGACTTTAAACGACGCTGAAAAAGTTTTAACAAATGCTAATAAATGTGACAAAAGACAAAGTTCTTGGTCAAAGAAATTCTTATCACAGGCTCTAGGCAAAGGCTACAAAGCTATAAAACTGACCAGACGGTGGGAACAGTTCATCATAAGCGAAGTACTCATTTTTTTCCTGTTTTTACTCTTTTTTTTTAGGGCAGTTCTGTTTCAGTTGGGAATAACTATTGTGATGGCCGAATTTTTTTAAACAATACAGGCCATATGCTGTGAAAATTATAAAAAGTGACGTCACGAAGTGCTCGACCAGTCATCCTCCTTTCTCAGTTTTAATGAAAATAAAGAAAATACAATTAAGTTTTGATGTCTTATGTGTACCTGGGTTACTTTGCCCTTGAATATCTGAAACAATTCTAGAACATTTACTGAAAGACATATTATTGATTTAAGACATGATCTATGAATTAAATACTTCACAGAACAAGAAAAGTTCAATATCTGAAGTTTCTTTTTGAAATTTCAATATCCCTACTTCGATTTCAATTACTATGCATTCATACTATAACATGTACTAGAAGAACAATGAAGTATTATATCCAACTAAACTAGAAAACGAAACAGAAAAAAAAACAGTACATATGTATAAGTGTTCAAAGAAAAAAAAAGAAATAACAAAAACAGAATACTGCTAATCAAATAGCGCAGAGTACGTGCTCAAGACTTGGAGAGAGAAAGGAGATAGAACAAAAGAGCAGCAAACAAACGGTACAGAAAGCTAGAGTTGATCGTGGAAATGAAATAAGAAAACAAAGGAGAGAGAGAGAGAGAAAGCACTTGCCAGATGAAAATCAGAATAAGTACAATAGAGGAAGAGAGTGAAACATACTAAGTATAAAAGAAATACACACACACACGCCAAGAAAGAGTATTCCTGTTTCTTTACTTCGTTTTCCCATCGATACCCAGAAAAAGGATAGAAAAAAAAAAAAAAGGAAAACGATCCTTTATCGAAGAAATTCCCATTAACAGAAGGAAAAACACTGGCATTTCAAAGGCTCTTCAATACAAAGAAAGACTTCCTTGGATAAAGACGCAGCTTGAAATGACTTGGCACTTATCTACAAGCTGTTCCGTATGCTTTGAATGAAATAGATGCCGATATAACTAGTTATTTATCCACTTATACTTATTTTTTCATCATTTGATCCGCATAAGGAAATAAAAAGATATTCATAGAAAAAATATATATTTTTCAAATTCTTTTCGAATGAATTTTTTTGGAATGTTTTTCTTGATTTATTAGCATTGAGATCAAGGACAGTACGGGCGATTTGGCTGAAGGAAAACAAATCGTGCAGACCATAGATCAAAGATACAATTTATTTCACAGTATATGATCAAGATCGACCACTTAGCACAGGGCTCTTCAACCTTTCTGGCATTGCGGGCCAAAAGAAAGAAAAAAAAGTTACCATGAAGCTCGGGGAGGGAGGCATATTGTGGTATCCAGATTCAGACAGTAGCGTCTTGACGGGTTGCCCCAATGGACTGAGGCCAGGGCTCCAAGTCCGAAAATAGGGTCCGTCAAATCGAAAGATACCCAGGCCACATCGCCATATGACAATATCGGCTCATTGTCCTCACGGACTAGATACCTATATAGGGTCCAATAGAATTGGATAATTTTAATCCAATAGAATTGGATAATTTTAATCCAATAGAATTGGATAATTTTAATCCAATAGAATTGGATAATTTCAATCCAATAGAATTGGATAATTTTAATCCAATAGAATAGAATTGGATGATCCAAGTAAATCACATAAATAGTGTCTTCCCCGAGTTGCAGCATGTCATATTTTTTTCTAAATTTTGACAACAGTGACTTGCAAATGGTTTCCGGGTTATTAGGCCATAGTCTAGGAGATTTTCTTCCTGACGTTTCGCCCACATCTGTGGCAGGCATCATCTGAGGTTATTTGGACGTAAGTCTCCGCGGCAAGCGAGAAAGGCTTCGTACATCTACTGTCATCGACTTGTTCTCTATATGCATTTCTGAGACTTGATCGGCCGCATTGGTCTAATAACCCGGCCTAACCATGGCCTAATAACCCGGAAACCGTTTGCAAGTCATTTAACGCCGGCCATGAAAGCCTCAGACAATATTTTGACAACAGTTTTTCTTTGTCATGTAATGGCCTTCAGGGTATTTCATTTGCTTAATATAATCCCCCAAAATTTTTTCACCCCTGGGATAGTTCAGTGCACGCTACTCAGCTCGCGTGTGCACTCCGTGCAGGCGATACGTCCGAAATAAAACCTTTGTATGGATAGCGGAAAGGTGACATCATCCTCAGATAAGGCACCATCTGGTAGCATTGTCGGCGATTGTGAGCTTTGGCCCGAGTTAGGTCCGACCGTTGATGCACGGTCCCGTTCAGTGTACACGAGCTCCAAGGAAAGATTGAGACATTTGTTGCCTCTGTAATCTAGTGGTCCAGGGCGTTTACCCGGAAAGTGAAAGGACGTGGGTTCGATTCACCGCAGGGGCAGTTGAATTTTCTTTCTTCCCAAAATATACCTTCGCATCAGCCAGCTATTAAAAAAAAACCCTTATACAGACGAATGTGTTCGTTAATAATAATCTTCAGAAAATATTGAAAAAGTAATATTTTTGAGAAATATTGTGTTCCAGAGGACCATTTCTTTTATTAAATCCATACTTAATGCAACACGTTGTAAATAAATAAAAAATAATATTTAATCGATTTCTATTTACGATCACATTCCATAAACGGTAATCACCAAAATCCAGCTTCCATGCTCATGCAGTAAAAGAGGGAGAGAGTTAGAGAGACCAACGAAGGAAAAGAAATAGAGCGAGTAGCCGCGAGAGAGAGATGAAAAAAACACGAACAACTGTACTGTGCCTGCTCAGATAATGCACAAGACGAGTAAAATCACATTCATTCCGGATTTTCTCGGTCATATGCTGCTGCCACCGTATGCCAAATTTCTCAAGATGTTTCTAGTGAACGACGTCCTTCTTCTTTCTGTGGGATTGGTCTTGCGAATATAGACAACTGCGTGCGACTCATCTATCGCTTCAAGTCGCTCCAGTGGACGACTGACCTTAGTCTTCAATCTCTTCAAAGACAAAGAATCTGGACATTGATAATAATTTTTTTTTTTACTTTTTTAAATCCGAATCAGAATATTTTGAAACCGAACGACATAGCATTTTCACGTTTGTTTGAGAAAAGAATTAAGAAAAAAAACCCAACAGAAAAACCCTCTCTAATAATGGTAAAGGATAGTAGCTCTCAAATGGAATGCACATAGAGATAGAGAAAAAAAATTAGGCCACAACCAAGGGAACCGAGATGTCGGATAAGTCAGCCTGGTATTTCAAAGAGCTGTAGCTCAGCATAACGCGTACGAAAGAGCCAAATTCTGCGATGAACCGATAGCATATTAAAAACAAATCTTATGTTGATAGAAGTAGGGGGGGAGAAATTTATCTTCCTGTGATTGGTTGCCGATGCGCCACTTTCGGCAGAGTTCTTGGTGAAGTTCGAGATGAAGATAGAATGGCACTTTATTTTGTAGTCTCTGGCATGGTTGTAGGCATTTTATTACATTTTAATTTTTAATTTTACAGTTTCATTAAAAGGCTGAAATTCATGAAAAGGGAGTGCCTGCAACCATGCGAGGAAAAAACAATAGGCAAAACTCTGAAGAAACTCGTCATCCCACCTTCGTCTCAAACTTCGCTAAGATCATGAATTGACTTATTCTGCCTTCGCCCCTCTCATTCCGACCAATCACGAGAATCTAAATTTCTTCCTTATTTGCAGGAATGTAAAGTTTGGGAATAATTTCACCGGCACAATACTTTTTTTTCCTTTCAAACCGCGCACAACTGAAGTCTATCCCCATGGACAATTTACTACCTAGTGAGTTGTGCTGGAAGTGTAAGTGTGCGTACCTAACAGTCCGAGTGCATATCTAGTGTTGTCCGATTTTTCAGTGCTACCATTTGTATTTCAGAAGTGAAGTGAATGAAGTGTAATGATTGGATATTTGTACCATTTGTAGGCCTGTTGCTCTCTGCGGCGAGACTTTTCAACGAGGAGATCGCACTGAGGAGGTGCAATTGTAAGATGATGGAATAATTTTTCCAGAAGTTGCTGACTGTTTTTAGGTGTATATCAGATATTATTTCAAAAAAAAAATCTTTGAAAAGGTTCTTCACTTCAGAGCTTTATAAAGTTTGAAATGAGCTGCTGATCTTCGGGCTGGATAAAAGAAGCCGTATTTGGTGGCAGGAATTTTATTCGGATGAAATGTAATTCTTCAACCAAAATTCTTTTGAAAAAAAATGTAATCTCAGACATCTGAAACATGCTTCTTCTGTGAATTTGACTGTTTTGCGTGTTCGTAAACTGGGATAAGTTCGTAAGCCGAATCATTTTTTGTTGTTCGTAAACCGAGAGGTTGACTGTATAATTTAGCGTCTCTGATGGTTTTAGTGCCAGGAAAGTTTCCCTCCCTCCCCAATCCCCAACGATGAAATGTTAATATTGCCATTAACAAAATAACTCGTGTCACACAAATCTATAACACAATACATTGCGTGAATGAAAATACAAAGGCGTCTGACATTTACATAAATTGATAGCAATTTAACATTGAAAACAAAGTATCCTTCATTACATAATGTTGACCTCAGCCTTGAATGAGCCTTCCACACAAAAAAAAAATCATTATTTATTTATTTATTTATTTATACAATATTGTTGGTCCTTGGGCCTATACAAGAGGATGCGATTGAGAATGACAAAGATATTGTTTGATGTTGGATAAAAAACTAGTGATAGAGGGAGATTCAACAATAGAGCTTGGGAGTTTGTTCCATTCACCAATGGTATGAGGAAAGAAGCTGTATTTAAAGCAGTCAGTGGAAGCAAAAATAGGTTTTATTTTAAGGGAATGGTCGAGTCTTCTAGAGATGTAGGATGGTTTGGCTAAGATACCAGAAGTATCCATGTTGAACTGACCATGGAAAATTTTATAAAGCAATGTTAATCGAGAGATGAAACGAAGAGTAGAGAGAGGGAGGAGATGAAGTTCATTTTTAAGTTCGGACACAGAAATGAAAGATGACCAGCAGTCGTGAACAAATCGGGCGGATTTATTTTGAATAGATTCAAGTTTGTCTATATTACTGGAGGTGTAAGGGTCCCAGATTTCAGCGGCGTAGGAGAGGACGGGGGATATATAAGTTTGGTAACAGAGAAGTCTGATATCCCGAGTAGAGTGTTTAAGATTGCGGCGGAGGAAGAAAAGTTTGTTAAGACACTTCTGGTAAATGTAGTCGATGTGTTTGTTCCAACGTAGGTCGGCTGAAATAATGACACCAAGGTATTTGATATGTGAAACTTGGGATAACGGTAAATGATTGATGGAGTAGGAGTATTCAAGAGGAAGAAGTTTACGGGTAACTTTCATGTGAACCGTTTTTGAGATATTCATTGGCATTTGCCATACGGAACACCAGTCGGCGATGGAAGCCAGGTTATGTTGGAGAAGTTCTTGATCAGATTGATGGAGAATGATACGGTAAATTACACAGTCATCAGCAAAAAGTCTAGTGGTGCAGTTGAGGGATTGAGGAAGGTCATTGATATAAATTAGGAAAAGTAACGGGGAGAGGACCGATCCTTGTAATCTATGTAAAGCGACATAGATGTAATTCGCTTTGATAACAAACTATGTTTTTTGGTATGCATTTGTTTTTCATTCGCTATAATCAATTATTTTCACACCAGAAACAAAAA
This sequence comes from Pholcus phalangioides, assembly GCF_987345545.1. NCBI lineage: Eukaryota > Metazoa > Arthropoda > Arachnida > Araneae > Pholcidae > Pholcus > Pholcus phalangioides. The sequence continues at coordinate 103,978,642 of NW_028301608.1, read as the reverse complement.
TGAGTTCATGGAATTATGATAATAGTGAATGAAACATGTATCTCTCTCGAAATTAGAGAACTGTGTGGAAAATGTTTTACTGCAGGTGAAAATTTTGTTTGCATGTTCGCTGATGATAGTTATATGCAATATAATTATTCCGGATTCTACTTTAGGGGATAGAAGACGGTACTTATTTTAATTATCATCCCGTTTGTTTATATAATAATGGAAGAGTAACTTTTGCATGACTCGATATAATTGTAGTGCGTGCTGTAAATATATACACGTTTATAGTTAATGACACAGTGGACCGTCATTTATGTGACCGTTCACAAAGGGATCGCATAGGATATGCGAATATATCCTCTGTTTTTTCTTGTTAGGAACTGCCACTTCTATATTCCATGAAATTAAACTTACGGTGATGGCAATATTTCGATGAGAAATTCATTGCTTTTTAAGTGAATTTCGAATTTCATTTGAATTGGAGGGAATTGACAGTTATTTGAGGTAATTTTCTTTTTTATTTCGAAGTTAGTAATTTAACTGTCGATAATCTAGACTCGGGATGGGTTTATTTAAATATCGTCTTTTTGAAATATTATCTTGTGGACTTGAATCTTTTATCTAAAAACAGGCTCATAACTCTTCCTTAGTCTTCAGCTTTCACTACGGAAAGAAAGGGTATGTTTATAAATTCGGCCTGTATCCGATTGGAAAACACGCCGTCGTCGAAACGTGCATTGAAAGATTTGCAGCCTCCAAGACAAAGGAGAGATTTGACACGTCCTGAAAAGATCGGTAAGATTTATTTTAGCTAAATTAATGAGTTTGTTTGATTTAGATATATTGAGAGCAAATATAATTCTTTAATTTATGTTTCAAGTACAGTAAAGCTCGGTAGTAATGGCATTGAAGATTTCACGAAAATTTGTCGTCATTATCTGCACTAATTTCCAAAAGTCTGTGTCTTTTTTGGACAGGTATTTAGACATTTTTCTCGAATTTCTAAAAAAATATTGGGCAAATCAATCTGAAATTTCGGTCACGCGTGATTCTATGATTGTACAATTACTTCCAGTGAAAATTTAGTCATGAGCGCATTTGGTAGACAGACAAAAAATTAAATAAGAAAAAAAATGTTTTCGATCGATCCTGCATCTCATAAAAAGCTGAAAACGACTTGTAACTTTCATAAGATATTGAACTTACTCTGTGCAATACTTCTGTGCATTTTCGTGAGAATAACACGTATATTCACGAAAATATAAATGTTTTCTACAAAAATTTCCATTTAAATCGCATGTATTTTTTTTTTTTTGCTTATATAGCATGTGAATTTTCAACCAATTCCAAGAAATTCACAGAAAATCTGGCACTATATACATGAGATACCGTGCGCAGAAATTTAGAATTTGATAGTTCCTTATTCAATGAAATATACGTATTTTTCAGTAAATGCAATTTTAAATTACGCATAAGCAGGAAATATCTACTTTTTTTTTTATAATTTGGTTGCTAGATATATGATACAATCTTTATTAAAATGTGCGCTATTCTCACGAAAACGCTTACAAATATTGCACAAAGTTAGTGCAATAAATCTGGAAAAAATTTCGAAACTTCAAAAAGGACAGACCTTTAGCAATATAGTTAGTATTTTCAAGCCCTTATTTGACGAAAAATATAATCAGAAGCAATCAAAAACTTTGAACTTTCTATTTCTTTGTGATTGAGGTGACTAATTTGATCGAGAAAAATACGGAAAATTAGAATAATATCGTAATTCGTAACATTGACGATTATCGCCAGACATGTTGCTAAATGTCGATGACATTATAAAATATTGCTTATAAATCATTCTTGGCGAGAAAAAATTTCTTCAAGAAGTCTGAAGAAGTCTTTTTTTAATTTCTCATAAAAAAAAGTGCAAATATATGAGGTGAATATTTAAAATCAAATTCATTATGATACTATTTATAAATTATGTAAATTATACCTCCATTCTTGATTCTAGTAAAGATTGTAATTAAACTTTGTCAAGCTGCGTGGAAAAAAACGGAACAATTCAAAAAAATGTTCGGGAAGGGCAAAATACGGAAATTTTTCGCAGTTTGGCCATATCGATGTGCAAGTAGGAACACATAGCAAAACTTTTTCTCGAACGTTAGATATAAATAGAAGTGCATTCCCTGTATATGTGTGAAAAGCTCTAATCTCATGGAATTCTTGGAAATATGTATTTGAAACGGAGGAAAAAAAGGGATGAAAAATTTTCGTTACATACGAGGTGGTTGTTTTTGAATCGCTATTAGAGGGCTGGAATTTTTATCACGTGAAAACCAACAGAATACGCTCCATGAAAAAGGCATTTATGCCCTTTAGAACTAAAAATATGCCGTAAAGACCTAAAAAAATTTACTTTTGTAAATAGGCTGACCATATTTTTTGGAGAAAAATATGGGAAATCACAGGCAATTGCCACTCGTTTTCAAAAATGATGCCAAACATGGGTAACTAAAATTTATAATAGTTGCTAATATCACCATAAAATCACGAAGCATTGCCAGAAACGATGTCAAATTTAAGTGAAATTCACAGTTATTGCTAAAATCGCCAATTGCGGGAAATAAAGCTAGGCAAGAGAGAGGGAGTGGGGAAAAAAGAAACTGTTTATTGTTATGTTACTGTTATGTTGAAATGTGCAAAATAATAATACGAAATATGGAAATGTGCCTAAAATTACTGAAAATCATTAAAATCACCACATCGCGTAAAAATAGCAAAATATGCAAAATGCATAAAGAATATGCAGTCATAGAAATCCTAGCAATAGTTCAGAAATCTTCACCCCGTTACTCGCGAGCACCATGGTGCTCCTTGAACTACCTACCCAGAGTGCTCGATGCTGCTTAATTTTTCTTATCCGTCTAAAGAAACTCCCCTTCCTTTTCTTATCCATGTTAAGTTAAACTCAATTAATGTGATTTCGTCTTTGGCCAGTCGTCCACTAAATGTTCCGAATAGAAGCGTTTCTAGTGTGTGTAGACTACGTACTCTTGCTTCTGACCTTCGCGAAAACTAGGCCAGCGGAGGTGAGGCATGGTTGTTTTATGATTTTGATGTATTTGATGGTATATGATTTGTACGTATATAGATGGTAGCACTACACATAACAAGCTTTACACGGCACAAACTTTACGTTAGGTTCACAACACCTTCATGCACATTCCAACATGTTCCAATTCGTCAGAAACTCCGCAGAGGAATGTGAACGAGGTGCACGTGTGGTTTAGTAGTAGTAGTAGGACTATTGTTAATTATTTTGCGGTACCCGCTGTTTTTTCCTCTCTTTTGGTCTTTCTCTCTCTCCCTTCCTCCTTTCCCGCGTAAACATGGAAGCTGAAAATTTGATAAGTGTCATTAATAGGCTGTGATGGTATAAGTAATAATTGGTTAAATATTATTTATTTATCCACAATACGAACGCCTTCTCCAATTTCATGTCAAATGTCTCATTAAGTATGGGTTTAATGAAAGAAATGGTCCTCTGGAACAATATTACTTTTTCAATATTTCCTCAAGATTATTATTAACGAAGACATTCGTCAGAGCGGAGTGCACTCGCGAACGGAGTAGCATCATATCAGGTCGCTTTTGGTGGACGACGTCAGATGCTCCTCGTCGTCTGATTTAATGTCAGCTGTTGTCGCCCATGTTGCTTGCCGCGTGTTGTCACTTCCAGTGGAAGGCCAGTCACACACTGTTATTTTACGGAACCAATTAATCGCGTAAAGCGAGGGACGCCTTTATACATGCTCTCTGTATATATTTGAGTCTATGTTTCTATTAGATGACTTTTTATTCATCTTTTGATACTCAATAGAACTCGATAGGGTTGACTCTGAACAGAACAGGATGGCACCCGAAACAAAACGAATGGAAGACTTTGCAGTGTCTGTGGTTGGAGCACCGGAACCACGAGCTGTTAAGCAACATTTCTGCATCCTCTACCGATTCTTTCTGTCAGTTGGAATTCCCTTGAACAACAAGAAGCTTTGCGATAACAGTCGGTCAAATTTAATTATATGTCTTCTCATCAATATTGTATATTTGGGTTGTGCTGCTTTCGATTTGTACCAACATTATTATCTACATCAAAAATGGAAATTATCTCTTGTATACGCTAATTACTACGTGATTTCCATCATATTGAGAATAATCGTTATTCGTTTCCGTGTAAAACTTTGTAACATCATTGAACAACTAGATAATATTTCCAATGAAATGGATGTAAGAAATGCTTTTGTTGTTAAAATACGTGAGAAAATTCAGTATTTCATTGTCGTGATCGTAACGATTGGTTCTCTTGTCAGTCCTGTGTTATGGTTTGTTAATTATAAGGAAATAACGTTCATTGGATTCCTGATTGCTAATTACATGTCTTCATACACTTGCATATTCTGTATAATCTTATGCCAGCGTATTTACGGTAACATGAAACGTCAGGCATCTGAGTTTTCTCGTAAGATGAAAGATGTCGTAAAACAAGAGGATTCTCTCGCCCCGTCTATATTGGATAACATTAAGTTATTCTCGTCAATGCTCACGGAAGCCGATGATATCAACGGGGTATTATCGAAAATAAATTACTGCGTGTACGGATTCCTTGGTAGCCAACTTTTCAATGCAGCAGCCGCATTTATTCTATTTATAAACAAGGGCCGAATACTTGTAAGTCTTGATTATTACGTAATTCACTTTATAATGGTGTTCATGCCGTTTTCACTCATGGTAATGAAAGCGTCGCAAGCTCAGAAAAAAACCGAAAATTTTAAAAACTTGGCGATGAATTATGTTAAGTGCCCGAATTTATCACCCACTGATTTCGGTGCTTTATCAGTATTCTTGCAAGTTTTACAAATGAACACAGTATCGTTCACAATCGATTACAAAAATGCGATCTTCGCAATCATTGGGGTAGCTGGGACGCTCTTTGGGTCAGTTTACACCATCACGGCTGTTACATCACTGTAAAAATTGATATTAGCGGGCTTTCTTGATGTAAAAATTTCCTGCATCATCGATCTTTTTTTTATAACTTCAACTTGAATTTTCGAAATATTTGAATATTGATGAATGCCAGTTGTTTCATATCGTCATTGGTAGAGCAGGGGTCTTCACTTCAGACGTTAAAAGTGAAATTAAAACTTTCTGTGAACCCGCGCTTCACCAACTCACACTGCAGCATTTAGAATTGTACGATTCATAAGAACTTGATGCTATTTACTGTAGCGTGTAAACGAGTAGAATAACGGATCATGGGCCGGGATTACACTACAAAAGTTGCATGAAAGATCTTCATAAAGATGAAGATTTCATAGATAATATTTAGATCATTCTCATTAGATCATCATTTATATTTTCATAGATAATATAAAGATCTTCATAAAGAAACAACCAATAAGCGTATCGGTTACATTCGCGCGAATGTAACCAATAAGCTTATTGGTTGTTTTTTTTTGAAAGATTCAAAAATATATTTTATCAAACTTTTATAAGGTAATCCCGGTCTTGAAGTACATTTCGGTACATCTACAAAACCTGTAAAAGTAATTTTATTAGCTGATATCACACACCAAAGCCTTTTTTTGGGATGCCGACGATTTTCTCCTGAAATATATATGAAATCATATTACTCCAAAATTGTATTTGATTTCCAGGGTTCTCCGTAACTTGCACTGTGAATGTATCAAATACACAGCGTTGATGGTGAATCGGAAAGCACCTCATAATTCTAAATACCACAGCGTCACCTCTCGGTGACAAAAAAGTTTTTATCATTTTTATATATTATAAATGAAATTATTTTTCATTTATTTGTTTTCACGGTGAAATAGATATTTTCTTTAAAATTGTGAGCTGGCCAGGGCAAATGACTCCGATGGCCAAATTTAGCCCGTTGAAGACCCCTTAGGTCATACTGTGTATACTGTGTATACTGCCATACTGTGTATTTACATTGCTCTTTTATTTAACTCTTGGAAGAAAATTGATTTATATTGCGTGCATTGTGTTTCATAATTATTGAAATTTATCTGGGGAAATTTCGGTTCCAGAGCAATTTGCCTGTTTAAATGAGATGTCCGTTTATCCGTTATCCGATTAAGCGAAACCGGCTGTATCTATAAGGTAGAACCATATAGGTGAGGTTAATATCGATGGTTGAGTAATAACTGCGAAAAATATAAATTGAATACACGTAAGCTTAAAAACCACGATGCAATGAATGAAGCTCGAATTTCTTTGGCAAACATCCATGTGGCATTATAGCTTCCCGGAACATTTCTTTATTCTCTCGTATCTAACATATTGCCAAAGAATAATAGAAAAACATATTGTTATACGAGGAAAGATCTCCCACAAGACTTGTATTCCACATAACATGGTGATGGAGACAGAAAAAATATTGAGATAAACATGATAGAAACCAAAGATAAAGGAAACAAGAAAAAAAGTACGGGATAAAGAATAACCAATTTTTGTATATTATACCTTGGAAGTGTATTTTCAGTGCGGAAAGATATGGAACAAGTTCCACGACGCCGAAGACGATGTGGAACCTTAGGATGGGAGAAAGAAAACACATAGCAAAGTGGATAGAATACAGGATAAAAAACACAAATTTATAAAAGCAATTTTCCTTGGATCCGATGGGATAAGGGAAAAGTCCTGATACTTGTGGTTAATCCACTGGAAAAAATCTACAACCGACATTTTTATTGGCCGTTATAAATAAAAGTTCCCTAAAATTGATATTTCTTTACTCGAGTGTATAAGATGTTGAAGATATATACCGTGAAGTATAATAATAATATTTTGAAAATAATTTCTTCTTGGAAAATTTCATTTCTTCAGGGTCTCGAGGGTGCCTCTATGTAATAGATTATCAGAAAGAACTTATTGTTTATAATATGTTGTTTTTTTGTAAAAAAAAGTTTCCATAATGATTTAAACTTGTACACAATGTAATTCAGGAAGTGTGTGTGTGTGTGTGTGTGTGTGTGTGTGTGTGTGTGTGTGTGTGTGTGTGTGTGAACAATAGAAATTTTATGGTTGGTTGTAAAATTGAAATAAAATGTGAAAAAAATAACAGCAAAAAGAGTGGAATTAGGGGAGTTTCGTGCTTGTATGATAGTAATTTAGGAAATATGGTTTACTGTCTTCAATGACAGAAATTTTGACTAATAAAATTTGGAGGTAAAAAATGCCGATAAATGGAAATTTAAAATTTTTGATTTTCCCTTTTTTTGTGCTGAAATCACCAAGTCTTAAATGAAATACGGAGATTGTCATAAAAGGGGTCAAAATCAAAAATTTCAGTTGAAGGTATGTCGGTGAATTTGTCTTCTAATGTAAACAGAATTCTGTATAATAGAGAGCGGGCCATCATAAAAATGTTTACTTTTACATGTAATTCTTTTTATAACCATTTTACGTAAATGAAACCGGCACATTCAAATTACTTTTTTGTCGAATACTTTTCATGTTTTAGTTTAATTTTGTGAATTCAGCTCTAGAATTTTTTTTTCGAACATTTTCTTTTCAAAGAGCTACACGTACAATAAGACGAAAGTACAAGTCACAGTGATCGACATAATAAAAAACAATACAATGTAGACACTAAAATAAAGAAAAACTAAGAAAATGTTGTGGGATTTTACAAAATCCATCCATCACGTCTAGATGAGACACCGATTCGATTGTTTCCGCGTTAGTACGTAGAATATTTTAGTTATTATAAGGCTATTTCCATTAATAATACATCAAATAAAGATTGAAGCGGCATAATGAGAGATCAAAGTGTAAGACTTTCTGTGAGTGTGTAAGTTTTCTAATTTTTGGCTTCACTTAAGTTTCACTTAACTCTACCCAATTGTCAATACAATCACACTAACTAATTAAAAAACAGTTATTTTAATATATGAGTATTCACGTGATCACAAGAAATTCATGAAATAAATCCGTAAGTAATTAAATACAGAATTGCAAAAAAATTCGAATAGATTTCACAATCATCGAAACAGATATTCCATACTTCGGCTACAAAACTCATTTTGTATGTTACTTTGATTTTCTTATTGCATTTATAATCAAAAAATTTGGTGATGCATTTTTTTTAAAATATATATTGTGAAGAATATTCTTATTAGTTTGTGACTTAAACGTATGTTATATACATGCATTTGAAGGTAATATTTCTCTAAACAAATGTTATGAGAAATCTGTGAAAAAATCTCTCTCATGTAAATTTATGAAAAATTCGAAAACTCAATTAATGTGATTTTACCTCGAAATATTATGATGAATTTATAATAATATTTATATTGATACTCTTATCAAGACGTTTTTCGAATGCTTATGTATATAATTTTGCTATGAAACATCAAATAAATTTTGAAAAAAAAGATTTTTCTCGTCATTTGTCTATTTACTAAAAACCAATACAATCTCAGAAATTATTTCTTCTTTACAACTCTGATTGCACAAATTAGAATAACGTAAAAATTCGTCGTTTTCTTTCCTACAACAGAGCATGACCGGAAAAACAAACAACGGAAGTGAAAGAAAAAATAGGAATAGTTTAGAATAAATTGAAGTTGCCTGTGGCATATTTATTACGTGTTTAGAATTGCAAGAATACATTTTATAAAAAAATATATATGTATTTTAGATATTCAAAAATAGGATAATCAGGAAAGATGGTTCAAGATATTAGAATAATGTAGGAGTTTCTGATTTGATAAGCGTCAGAGCCAAAATTTGCATAAATCACGCTATCGCGAAAACGTTAGACATATAAAGGCTTGTAAACCGGTTCTATTTAGCTGTGTGTTTAAAATGGGTCGAAAGAAAGACTTAACAGATCTAAAATCTCTATTAGTGAACCTCAGCAAAGAAGGACTCGCTCAGCTGATTATCGCTTAGAAAGGACAGTGCTCTCGAGCAAGTAAGAATAAATTAAAAAAAAAAATCGTTCAAATGATATCAATTTTCAGAGAAAACCCACAAATAGTGGTCGTAAGAAAATTACTGCTGCGAGACAGGACTTAAAAGATATTGTGAGAGACAAAACCGCTTTCGCAGTGTCAGGTTCATACACAGAAAGTGAAAAGGACTTGTCGTCAATGCGTCCTTGAGACGACTCAGTCGTTGTGGATATAAATCCGGTGTGCCCAAAAGAAAGCCGCTCCTTGCGCTCAAACAAATGTATGCTAGAGTACGATGATGCTGTTAACTCCATAACAAAGACTGTTATGAAGTGACCAGGACTGAAATAAGGCCCTTCTCAGTGATGAATCGGTAGTATGTGTGTCCCACAGTGATCAATGCATCCGGGTTTGGCGTCTCTACCATGAAGCATTCACTAAGAAGTGCATGTAGCGGCGGGCAGTGAACTTTGCTACTTTCGTTATAGTAAGGGGTTGCATGAGCGTTTTTAAATGAAAATAGTTTAAAAATTGTGGACATTTTTTTTCATTCCAGTGAAATAAAATCGATTTGAAAATCATGTAATGTATTTTCTACGCTATTATAATTTTGAATCGGAGCTATACAATCACAGACCCACATAAAAGATCCGACGAATCTTTTATAGCGTTAAAAATCTCTATTCAGATTTAAAACAAAGCTTTCGCGTGCAGCTGTGGTATATATTCTGTTAGGATAAGCAGTAACAACAACTACTCAACCGTACATACACCTCGCACACATTCCTCTACGGAATTTCCAAGGAATCGGTACATGGCGGTATGTGTGTGTTCTGAGCGTATGTGCGGGCCACTGACGTATTTATGTTGTCAGAATTGTGATTGTTTCGTGTTCTTGCTGTTGTTGATATCAATGTTCCATATTTTGAAGTGAAGATAGTAAATGATTGAATTCTCATGTAATGTAAGCATCATATTGAAAAGCTGACGAAATTTTTCTGACAACGGAGGGTCAGAGTTTTGCTTACTTTTGCTGACAATGGCAGTGGGAGGGTTAAAAAAATTTCTGAAAATCAGGTGACGTAATACTTGAATGGCCCCTGAGTGACATAAATCGATTCTGGTATCATTTTTAGTGTCCCCCCTTTCTCTCTCATAAAAGAGAATTAAGCACATTGTGAGGACAAAAATGGCTCATTGAATTGCTGTTTCAAGTTTTTTTCCCCCTTTGAATATTCCTCGACAAAATTATTATTTTTACCAATAACACATTAATTTTTTTCCTAGCCGTCAGCAATCAGTGCCTTTCTCTGAACGAGTTTCATATTCTAAATATCATTACGGAGTCGACATCGGTGCTATCGACATTAACGACGCCCTTCTCCAAGACGAGATATCAATACCCTGGAAAGCTCCCGTACGTCTATTAATAATGATTGCACGCTATTAAAATTCATCATTAAAATGGTACTACCGTTATCTTGTTCCGCTGCTCTTTTGCGCATGAGTATCACATGATCGTTCGGGGTTTTATCATCATATGAAGTGTCAATTAAAGTTTCTTTTTTCGGTTTTATCGTTTTTATATAAGAGCATTTTCTTTAATAGACTGATAAAAGGATGTTCGATGGGATGCCCTAAAACCAGATTCATTCTTTCAGGGATTTGGAAATCGTTCGTTCGATTCCATTACTGTTCGGCTGATGAGAAATAAATCACTTCGTGCATGTATTTGTTATTTAAAGTGAGATTTTTCTACAAAAGTGTTTTTCAACCGGGGTTTGAAGGGATGACGGGAATTCGGAAATAGCAGTAGACTCCATAATCAACACAACTGTTAATTATTAAATTTAAATTATCAGAAGATTATATATTCAGAATTGAGTTACATAATTAATTTGCGTGAACTATTGAATGATGGTTATACAGATGAACGAATTTAATGCGTAATGCGAATGTACGATAAAATTCGGTAGCATTTATAGACCTGCAATGACGCATATTTCGCGGTTATTGTTAGTCATTTAAAGTTCTGTTCGCCACAATTGCTCCCCTTTGAGTCGTGAAGACAATTAAGAAATGCAACATACAACCGGGCGAAAACGACGACCAGAGTGTGTAATCACTGCGCCGTCACGAACTTCCTTACTTAACTCTTGAACCAAGGAATCGCTAAGTAAATAGGCCTGTCAAAGGAAATTGATGCTTTCTTGCCGTTAATACCCAAGGTGTAGAAATTTTCTGTTCTCTGCTAGACACGATGTGGACCTTGGTACGGCTGTTGTAGTGGGCGACGAAAGGCATCATTCCTGACGGAAACGTACTTGACTATCGGAAGATCTTTGTGTACGAAGCATGCTTTAGAGGCGTGGCTTGAAGTAGGAGTTGGACGTAGTCGCAGTACATAAGCTTTCAGACTGTCCAACAAGTCTTGCTTTGAAGGGATGTCTTTGGAACAACTCTCCGGGAAAACGGAGGGAGCATCCATACACCAAGTCTCCTCTTTTAAACTGTTCAATATCCTCTTCTATATCCTTCCATATCCTCTTCCACCTATTAGGAGCAGCACGCTGAGAAGAACTTCTGTCCATCGGATGTGAATATGGCACATGATGGCGCTTTTCAAATGACGATGAAAGCGTTCTACGCAGCCATTAGACTGCGGATGGTAAGCGGTAGATCTGGTTTTTCCAGCTCCAATTAACCTGCAAAAGCATTGAGTTCGTCATAGGTTCATGGAACTCTGGGATTCCCCAAGGAGTCCGCGTCATACAGAAATGAATAAAAATGTTAATATATTCGATGTCACTTATTAGAATCGCGAATAATGTTATTATCTGGGTACTGTTTTCACTTTTGCAAGTAAACGAAACAGAACAATATCATAACTTGGAAAAAAAAAGCGGGTCTTTATTAATTTTTTTCCCCCGTAAGTTATCATTATCAGGCTGCAAAACTATATAGGAGTCTAATAAGCGTCTACCACTCGGACAGAGGCGTACGTAGAAATGGGGACCAACCAAAAATCAGAAAATATTTGACATTTCGGTAAAAAAAATTAATACATCGGAATAAAATACCTTTTATACGATATTTTAATCAATTTATGTTAAATTTAAATGCGTTTTGAAGGGTGGTGACTCAAAATTTCTTGGGAAGAAAATTTTTGTTTCTCCCCAAACCTTCTGTGTCCCCTTCAAAGATCAATTCTGCGTAGGCCTCTGCATACGAAAGCTCTTGTGTGTCCCGTACATATCCCTTTCAGACCCGAGCATTAATTTTTTGTGGAATTTTGAATACGTTTTTTCATTGTTCATATTCAAAAAACGCATTAAAAACGTAAATGTCAGCAATGTCTTTTTTTTAGTTTTTATTTCAAATTTACAATTTTTTTGTGAGTAAATAATTCACTTCGTTCATATTTTTTAAGACAAGGTAATGCAGGGTGTATTCATCTTCCTCTACAATTTGTTTTTCAGAATTATATTGCACAATTTTATTTAATAAATCACACTTTTCCTCTCGAAGGCATTTTCTCCTGGATGCCATATTAAACCCCCCCCCGGAAATTCAACTTTTTGTGCTGATGGAAGTCCTGAAACTTCATATTCACCATATTTCTCTAGCCCAAAACTTAATACAATCCTGTAAGTCAGGGCTTAACTCCCTGAGGTCAAAAGAAAAAAAAAGCTACCGAGACAAAAGCAACCCACACATTTGTGACACTAGGGTCTGAAAGGGATATAGGAAGTAAAGCAAACCAATAAATGCTAGCTCCTCCCCACCAAATATTTTCTGTGCATCTGGGTGTTAAGTGTATCTAATGTGTGTAATTTCTAGGGAAAAAGTCGCTCGATAAGAGTATAGTTAGATGCATTTTCAATGATTTCATTATTTAATGAAATTTAGTAACCTTCAAATTCATTAAAATTTTTTTATCCTAAAAACTCACAGCTAAAGGGTCCTTCAACAAGTTGTTGTAAACCCCTGGATAATACAGATCACTCTTGGGTAAACCATGTACTTCCACCAATATGAACTTCAACACTCGGCAATGTGAACTCAACTTAAATACTCGGACATTTTGAAAGTACCATTTTCAAACGCTCATTCACACGAGTGTATTTGTTGAAGAATGCAGGCGTATTATCATGAGTTAATGTAGTTGTGTCCAAACACAATGATGATTCTTAACGAATATACCATTCCAAGAACTAACAATACCAGCAAAGATTTTTAATCGAAAAGTTTTCGTTTGTGGAATAAATTACGTTAATGCATTTGATATTTTCGGATTTCCATTACCTTAAGCTTCGTCGCCAAAAGAGGGAGAATCTCGAAGCTTCTACGAGATTAAAGGTTTTACAGCGGCATCTTGTGTGCTCGTGATTACTCGTTTAGTGTTATAATAATAATAATAATAATAATGGAGGATTACGCAATCTTCCCCCATCCTTCCTTCCTTCGAACGCGATAGAATATAGTCATTTATGTTCGATAGAACAAAAAGTCAAACGAAGAAAAAAATATTTTTTCTTGTTCGTTGTAATAAAAGAATATAAATTAGTAGTGAAAAGTTTTGAAAGCAGTTTTGAGATTTTGCCCAGTTTCATGATATATTCTTTTCGACTATGATTTATCGGGCACTGAAAAAGCTGGACATTAGACTCACATCAATATGGTTATTGGAGGGTGGTTTTCAAAAGGCGGCAATATTACATTCGTGAATCTGGCGGTTATGCGTAATAACCAGTGATTATGCATAATGATTTTGGAAAGTTCGATAAATTTTGTTCACATTGAGAATTTATTATTGTAATTTTTTTTTACCTGCCAATAAATATATTTATTATTTTGTAACTTCAAACATGTGCTATATAAATGTATTTCAAAGTAGTATTTCTTTAAACAAATATCACATGGAATATATTCTGCCTAACGTAACGTAAATCTACGAAACATTCCTAATCATATTAAATTTAATTGATGTAATTCTACGTTTAAATACGATTTATAATTATATTGATACTTGCGTAGGAAGCTATTGAGAAGCTGCTGAAAAGGAAGTGGTAAATCGTGACTTTGCGCTCGAGTAACGAGTGGCTGTTTTAGAACGTGAGTTCTCGAACAGTAACAGGGGAGGGGAGCAGTATTGATTGAGGATTTAGGAGTAATATAAAGTAGGATGCTGGACGTTACGCATTTTGAATGCATTAAGTTCCGAAATCATAATGATATTTGTTACCAATATGTATTGCCCTCACAGTAATGATTATGTGCATTCCCAATTATATAAAAAAGGGAAATTTATATAATGTAAATAATATATGTGAGTAATTCAAATGTGAATGCCAGCGCTGTGAACGGAGGCTCTGTTTGATTACTCCCTTCGCAGTGGAGGCTCTGCATGTTTTTTTTGTGTGTGTGTGTGTGTATTGCACATTCCGTAAAAAGAAAAGGAAGCAAGACTGCCCAGCACACACTGAGAACGGATGCTTTGTTTCATTTGAAGTCACAGTGGAGAGGCGATGTATATACAAAGTATTTTGTATATATATTGTATATTTTTATACCATTCTCGAATCTCTCCCACTTCAACATGCAAACTTCTTCTTCTAATTACTTGCCCCACAAGACTTCTCCATAATTCTTTAGAAATCCCACGCTGTGACACGTCTCCGGCTCTTACATTGTTACATTCACTCAAATGTAACTGATACGCTTATTGGTTGCACGAAACACTCAGATTGGCCGCTTGTGAAATGGAGCTATCCGATTGCTCTTTTCGAATTTTCTTACAGTTCTTTTACTTACTTTCTTACAATCAGGGCCTTGCAGAAGATTTTCACACGCAGCGCTCAGCTTCGTTCTGGTCATGATGTTTGACTGGACAGAAGTATATTTCCCTTTCAGTTGAGTAACCGAGAGTCAAGATTTGGAAACCAATCCGAATGGGATCTTCGGTCAGCGTGATCCTCTGAAAATGACATCCACATAGCGTATCGAAATGCATTAGGAATTTTGTATTTTTTGTGTGCCAGTATTTGCCTTATTCGTTGATGATTTTATGGTTAATGTTGGACAAAGTTTATATACTCTTCCATATCTCTTCAACCTATAATTAAATTAGCAACACACGGCTTCCGCATCACTCCTAACTTCTGACATTTAGAAAAAAAAAACCTTTTGTGATTCCTTTGAACATTAAAGATTGATCGTAAGTCTTTTTAATACGAACAAGCTCTTTCAGCGATATCTTATACTACTTTCAATATCATTTAATACATAATTAAAGCGGAAAAGTGCATCAGAATTAAACTACCAAGACCATACCTCTTAAATTACGTTTAACCTGAGGCAACTGCAACCACAGCTACTACTGAGAAGCAAATATATGAATCGGGAATTCTGTTTACGTGACTTGGTGAAATAACCGCAGTATAAGAGATAGAGAGTTGGAGTCTTTTCCTACGTGTGTCTCTGAAATACTTCTCCAAGATTAAGAGACACGGTCTATATATACGCACGTGTGTGTGTGTTTCTGGAAGGAACGTGTCTGCTCCTTGAGCTGTTATTGAACGTGAGATGGAAGTAAGGCCCTCAAAGGAAATAACTTCAAATGGAAAATGCTCTCAACAATTCATTGAAGTACACTTTGCTGACTCATATCGATAATTTCTGCGCATTGAAATATATATAATTACGGTACCGCAAAACCATGAAAAACGTAGGAGTTTTCAAGTTCTCGGAGCAACATATATATATGAGAGAAGAGAGAGATTGAATTAATTTACTCAGAAATTTCTCCAATCGCTTTTTACGTTAAGCGAAGCATGCTTCTACTATTGTCTATTCGATTTGAATCAATCGAATAGATTTTAGATTTTCAAAAATTTTTAAAATTCCCTATAGATGACGTAAATACAGTGGTGGCTATGCTGCTGGTATGCACGGCAACCACTTTTAGAAGACAGAGGAAATTATATTGTCAAAAAATTATTTTAGTTCTTTTTTTTTGGAAAATTGGTAGATTTTATTTGGAAAATTACACTGAAATGCCAAAGAAACTGCTACTACTACTAAACCGCACACGCACCTCGTCCATATTCCTCTGCGGAATTTCTAATGAATTGGTACATATTGGAATGGACGTGTACGTGTTGCGAACATAACGTAAAGTTTGTTACCGTGTAATGCTTGTTATGTGTAGTGGTACTATCTGCCATCGTTTTTCTAACTATGGGTGACGTGCAATTATTCAGTAATTGTACCACTGTAGGCCTATAGCTCGCTGTGGCGAGACTCATTTAAAGGGGAGATCGAAGTTGGGAATCATAAAAGCTAGTACGCTCACCTGATATCGCGTGTAGGCCCCCCACCCCCGAGCACTCAGATCAGCTGCAGCACGATGAGGCATGAACTCCACTAACTGGCGAAGGCATCCTGAAAGCAAGTCATACCGTTATTCTCTCTCAGGGCAGTCCACAATTACATAACGGTGAGAGGTGATTTTTTACAGCACGTTGCAAAGTATCTCATATGTGCTCGATAATATTAATGTCTGAGAATTTAGGTCGTCTATGGAGGACGCTGAAGTGTGTGTTCAGCTAGAGTGTTCCTTGAGACACCCGGTACAAACTTCCGACGAATGTGGTATCGCATTGTCCAGTTGGGAATCGTCGGAATGCACACAGAACAAAAGTGGGTGTAAGTGATCGGAAAGGATGGTTTACGTGCTGGTTACCATTCAGTCCTCTCGTTAGGGACCCCATATCATGCCAACTACACACGTCCCATGCCATGACAGAGTCTCTACCAGCTTGAAGAGTATCCTGTTAACATGCGGGGGTTCTATGGGATTTATGGGGTTTTCCTACATACCCGTACACGTCAATCAGGTCAATACAACTAAAAACACGACTCGCCAGACGTCGAGGAGCGAATACGAGCCGATCTCCCCGTTAGAAAGTCAACATAACAAGCATTACACAGTAACAAACTTCAAATTAGGTTCACAACACGGACACGCACATTCCAACGTGTACCAATTCACTAGAAATTCCACAGAGGAATATGGATGAGGTATAAGTTTAGTAGTAGTAGTAGTAGTCATCGTCGTCACTCTAGTGGGCCTCCGGCTTCGAGTCTGACCATCACAGTATTAGGACTTGTAGTTGAGAAGTAGGCTGGTACAGGATTTGAAACTAGAAAGCATCTATTTACCCCATCTTTTTTCTTTCCTCTGTTCCTTTCCTAAGCTAGAGGATATTAATTAACTTTTTTCCAACAAATATTCCATTATTATTTTTTTAACTGTTTATATTCCATTGTAAGTATTACTGCGTCACAACAATGAATTTTCCGATTTCTCGAGAATAGAATTTTCTTTGGGATTTCAGGCACAGGAAATCTCTCGTAAAACATTTCCGAGGACGGGAGGGAAAGAATCAGGGTGGGGGAGGGATGTAATATTGATTTACGACCACGATGTATGCGCAAAATACACAATCTCTATAATGATATGTTACGAAAAATAAATAAAGATGATATGTGCAACTGGGTAACTGAAATGATAATTGCTATATAATAGTAGAATCGGATGATTAAAATCTTAAAACGTGTTAATTCCCGCGATAGCCACTTTTGAGAAAAAACAAAACGTCTTTATAGCTCCATACGTTCATTGCACATTAGTTCTGTCTGATACTTTCACGTACGTAATACTCATGAATCATAACCAAATTCGTATCTAATTTTGAAGGGAAACCAACGTTTCGTAATTCTCCAGGGAATTCATTCCGTTTCAAATGTTATTGGATGAGACATTGATGATAATGTAAGCATTTTCGCTGTCCCGTACAAATAATTGGATTATTATTGATAATACTTTTTTTGCATTACAATGCCGCCATTAGTGGCACCTGTCGTGGGTATTTCGATCGAGAAATTTGTGCTCGAAAACTTTCCATGATTTATGCAAGAAACGGTATTTTATCGCAAAATCGATTCTCTTATGAATACAAAATATCACGCGTCGTTTTAAAATTTTTATGAATATCAAATAACTTAATAAAAAATTTGAGTACAAAAAAATAGCATTTTTTCTATTGAAAGTGCGATATCAAAATTGTAATGAATGCGAAGTCGTATCCATATTTTCCTCAAAGAAAATTTTTATGAGCGATACGGAATATTATGGGCTTTAAATAACCACACACAATATACAGGTGTGATTACTTAATTCCGCCGCATTTTACTGCCGAACCATTAATCCTGGGGTTATACTTCCAATCATAGAAATTATCCAAATAACGTGTATCCTCAGATATATGTCATTCATATTGCAAGGGATTGCATAGTTATCGAAATAAAAGAGAATTCGCTTTTTATATAGACACCTTGTCCTGAAAAACCCAATTAGAAAATTGTTGCTGTGTCTCTCTTGATGCGTTCCTTAAGTGAAACATTTTCAGAGATATTTGGTTTCAAAAATCGGAGGAAAGTTAGGAAAGAATAGCATAAATAGGAGGAAAGAAGCGCTGTCCGTTATTTTTTTATTCATCTGATGTAGCCCCGCGACTTCAAATCGAATCTTCTAGAAATGAGCAAAACAACACATTTCCAGATCACTTAAGGGACCCGCAGCATATTCGCAGATCACTTGAGTGATCCGCATCACTGTTCTAGAGGACTTATAAAATGTCGCGGCAAATTTACAGATTACTTGAGCGACCCGCGGTATAATTTCAGAGCTCTTAAGCATCTCGCGGCGTATACACAGATCACTTAAATGATTTGTGTTCTTCTATATCGTTAAAATGTACCACTACTACTAAACCTGACATGGACCTCGTCCATATTCATCTGCGGAACTTCTAACAAATTGGTACATGTTGGAATGTGTGTGTATGTATAGTGAACCTTCCGTGAAGTTTGTTTCTATGTAATGCTTGTTATGCGCAGTGCTGCCATCTGCGATAAAATTTTAAAACTATGAGTTTTTTCTCAACTCATAGTAAGGAAGTGTAATGAATGAATAATTGCAATGGCCTGTTGTGTTGCGCTCTGCGACGAGACTTTTTAACGAGGAGTTTGGCTCACATTCGCGCCTCGAAGTTGGGTTAAAATGTACCGCGACACATTTTAAAAGAAATGAAGTGGTCCGCACACTCATAAAGGTTGAGCACCGTTGCTTTAGGCAGGTGATTTAGGTTTAGATAAGCGCTGGGGGTGGGATGGGCGCTCTCATTGTCTGAATAATGCCTTGCGGCTGTCCAGCTGGTGTTCGCAGTGTGAGTTCAGTACATTTCTGCACAGCCATTCTGGGATACGCCATTGCACTTCCATTGTGATAGTGGCAGGGCTTATTATAGTTGTCATCTACTCCGCTGAAAGATTCAGCTGACTTCACTTTGTTCACTCGAAGTTTTGCTGCCGTTTCATCCAGTCTCATAACAGTCTCATAATTCGAGACAACTCGAACCATATTACAAGGTAGACAAGCAGTTCTAGACACATTTTAAAAATTATTAAGAAATCAACCAATTGCAAAATTCGAAATCTTTTTGAATTAAAAAAAAATTTCGAATTTCAATCACAGGTGGCATTGTAAAACGAAAAACTCGACATAACACATAAAACGCAACACAAACAGTATGTAATTAATGTTTATGACAATTTTCGTTACTTAAAACGAACATTGTTATATATAAATATGAGTGACCGTTTTAGCTCGGGCTGCATCTTAAACGGGGGAAAGGGTGCTCATGTTGAAATATGGTAGTTTTATGTAACGCAAATTGTCTTTAACATATAATTATGCTCTGCTTGTGTTGCATTTTATGCGTTATGTCGATTTGTTTTTACAGTGCCACCTTGAATGAAAAATTTAAACCTCTTTGCCATGACACGTATTTTAGACCAAACATTACCTTCAAGGAGACAGATATTCTCTGGATATTATGCTAAGGTGAACTCGGAAAGACAAGTCATCTTGTCACCGCCGGGACTCCAACCCAGACCCTCTTGCATACCGAGCAAGCATGCTACCATCTGCACCACTGGAGACACAACCCTGCCTTCCTTATTTCCCGCACTGAGGCATGAGACACTGAAGTAGAGGTAGTAGCCTCTCCCAGTCGCCCTTGGGGGATCATTTCCTGAAGTTTAGAGGCTATTAATGCCTCTATTTTTGTGCCTCACGTCATATTACCACAGTGAGTGCAATAAGCAAAGCAGGGTCGTGTCTCTAGTAGTGTAGCATGCTTGCCCGGTATTCAAGCGGGCCTGGGCTCAATTCCCAGTGGAGACAAGAGGATTTTTCTTTCTGAGTTTAGCTAGGCATAATATCCAGAAAATATTTGTTTCCTTGATATTTTGAGCTGAGAAAAAAGCCATCTATATTTCTCTAAACCTCATCTTTTCATGTCAGTCGTTAGATTTGTTATTAATTTTTGAAATGTGTTTAGGACTTACCACACACATCAGGGTCTACGAATTCGGATTCAGGGGGAAAAACATCGAAAGAAAGTTTTTTACCTACCGGGCCAGGGGCAACCAGTGATAGATGACGTCGTGATTTTCCACCCAACGCCATCGGTTCGGAACTGCCAGAGCCCTATGGCAATATGACTAGAGTATGTGTGTGGTAAAGTATTAATATTCCGTCCACCCTATGCTTCCACCGAGGCCTGTAATGTACTGGGACTTTTTTTCTTTTTTTTTGTGGCCGCCCTGTCTATATGAATTATAATTTTTATAACAAGGAAGCACAACGGATGTCGTACCAATCAAAAATTGTGATTTCTTAACTCCATATTTAATTAATAAAATACCGTTAATTTTAGTTTCTATTTATGTCTTATTTATCCATCAGCAGGTCTGTAAATTCATTCTATTTTTTGCCGGTCCGCAAATTGTTTGTTTCTTTCTATATTTCAGCAATTTTTTTTTTTACATATTTTTACCGGTCCACAGGTTTAAATAAATTGAAGAAAACACTGGTCTATTTAAGATTCTTTTAGAGAGTTAAATATTAATAGCAGTACTTCCATGATCCAACTACCCAAGCTGATTAATATTCGCAGATCCTTGAATAATCACTGAAATACCTTTTCCATGCATAAATTATGGATAAACAAGAAAAACTCTGAAAACACTGCGATTTACGCTCTTTCTTTCAAACTCGTTGAAACCAAAAAAAAAAAAAAAAAAAACCAGCAGGGATTACCTGAAATCTAATAAATCTACTCAGAACTTTTCCCATCGATGACAAAAATCCACTGTTAAAAAAAATATATATAAATAAAAGAATCGCGAAAGAAGCAAAAAGAAAGCTGGAACAAAACTGTGAAAATGTTTTTTTCTTGCTCTCTCATGACTTTTCGCACGAAGAAATAAAAACTATTTCAAGGGGAAAAACACCTGTGAATTAGCGGAAGATTCGATTTGTCTAACGACATCGTGCCAAGTATACAAGTAACTCAATTTTACCAAAGAAGTGTGCTGTTGAGAAAAAAACCCCTTCCAGGAACCGATATAAAAGCTTAAGAAGTGAAGAAAAACTCCTTAAGCTTTTTTCCTACTTGGTTTTTTTTTGGTGGTGTTTGGAAAAAAAAAATTGAAGAGATTAAAGCAATAAAACCTGTTTTAACTGATAGAAAAGTTAGGAAAAAAATACTAATTCACTTAGACTCTCTGGAGTCCCCGGACCCATCCTGATAAATAATTTAAAAAGATTTAAGATGCGTGCATTTACGGGGGTAGAGCTTCCTTCAATCTTCCGTAGATGACGACAGCGACCGATTTGCATTCGTCAACGACTGTTTATCCTATGATTTTTTTTTCTGGAAAATTCTATCGAATTTGATCGGTTGTGGTCTGTCTTTGTCAGCATTCGTTCGGGCTTGACTGTGAGTTTAATTTATTTAATGAGTTTATATACGGGACAGAAAGTGAAATCAGTGTGTACATGAACGGTTAGACGGTAGCAAAATAAATATCGACGTTATGAATGGCTTTCAATTTTTAGGACTGTGAATGTAGTTGGCAGTTTTTTTCTTGAACTTAATTGTATTTGATGAGGGGTAGTCGAAGGTGTGCTTTTCAGTAGTGCCCGTCCGGAAATTCGTGGATGTTGACATGAGGGATAGATGAAGCACTAATTACAACGAAAAAAAAATTCCCAAAAGGAGTTAATGCATTTTCTAAGAAAATTGGAATTCTCTAAGAACTGCGGTATTCAAATTTTCAGATATTGCGGGGCCAAAAAAAAGTATTTCCACTAAGGAGCCGTTCAAGTATTTAAGCAAATTTTTAGCCATTTTTGACCACCTGCCCTCCCCACCCCGGTCAGCAAAAGTCAGCAAAACTCTAACCCCCTCCCCCTTGTCTGCAAAATTTCGTCATCACTGCCCCCACCTCCTAACACATATTAGCAGGAACAGAAACGTACGTGGGAGGGGGCGGCATGGGGGCTCATGCGCATCCCCCACAGACGAAAAAAAAATTTTTTTTAATGCATAAAATATTTTTAAAAAAATTAAAATTTCGAAAGAAAATACCTTTATATGTTACAATAATCCATTTCTGTTAATTTCAATGCTATTTGCAACCGGGAAAAACTTTTCACTAAGTAATTTTCACCATAAATGACATCAAAAAAGTATGATGGCTGTAGATAGTTGTAGACGTATAAATTGAAGAATGTCTAAAACCTAGAATGAGGAATCATTGTTGTCATTTTTTTAGATAGAAACTTTCATTGTTAGGAAAACTGTAAAAGCGGGTTTACCTTTTAAATTTGCAATTCGATGTACACTACTTTTATCCAAAAGTCTGTGTGTTTTCTGGAGTTTAAACATTATCTCGAATTTTAAGAAAATACTGTGCGAATTTTTCTAAAACTTCGGTCATATATACTATAAATTAGTACTCACTATTTCCAGTATAAATTATTATATAAGAAAGAAGTTTTTGATTAACTCTGAATTAGAAAAAGCGGCAAATGACTTGTGACTTTGAAGAAAAATATTGTACCAACTGTGTGCGCAATACTTCTGTGCATTTCCATGCACGTATAATCACGAAAATATAATTTTTTTCCATAAAAGTTCCAATTTTCATCGCATGATTTTTACTTATAACATGCTGAGTTTTCAAACAATTTTCACGGAATGTACAGAAAACATTTCAATATATATACATAGAACATGCTGTACGAAAATTTAAAGCGTGACAACTCACTCTATTCAACGAGATACGAATTTTTTTAGTAAAACATTATTAATTTCGCGTGTGCAAGAAATATAAAATTCATTTTTCATAATTTGATTGCCAGATATACAGGATAGTGCAATTTATATGAAAATTCCAGCTGAATGTCGTGAAAATTCAGAAAGATATACATCGATTTCTAAAATATAATTTCAAAACTTGCTGAAAGTAACTGAATAATAAGGGATTTTCCACAAATTGGTTTGCGATTCTTTCATTTTTGATTTCAGTTGTTTATTTTGGCAGCATACACGCCTGTTATGACAAAGCATTTCCTTTACATAGCATCAGACACGTGCCTTCACTCATTCGCATGATGTGTGTAGTGTTGGTTTTATTTAAAAAAAAATTAAATAATGTGTTCATCACGTATTCCCAAGAGATCTTTACGATCTGTCCAGGGAATTTGTTAATGTACATCCATGCCCGAACCGGAATTTGAGCCCAGACCTGCACAGTCAGAAGCTAGCTCCTTAACCACTCGACTGCCAGGCGGCTTTATTCTCAAAATAATCAAATAACTGAAAATATAAAGGTTTGTAACAGCTGGCTGATACGAAGATATATTTTGAAAAGAGAGAAATTCAACTGCTCCCCTGCGGGGGAATTGAACAGAGTAGAGCACTCGTCCGGCAAGCGAGAGACCGGGGTTCGAGTCCCCATGGGGGCAGAGATTAATTTTCTTCCTTGTGTAATCTTCATCTCCACAAATAACCAGTCTTTCAATGAATCTTGTATTAACAAGTGGAGAGGCCATTTCTATATACATGTGGCCTATGTCATTCACGAGCCATTAGTTGCTTGCTGCTGCCTTCCATTACGGAGTCTTTCAACACATATATACATACGCTCCGAGGTTGAAATATTCTATCTGATTCCATACCTTAGATGGTAGAACACTCGTCCGGCAAGCGAGAGACCGAGGTTCGAGTCCCCGTGGAGGCAGAGATGAATTTTCTTCCTTGTAATCTTCATCTCCACAAATAACCAGTCTTTCAATGAATCTTGTAAAGTTTATTAAGCTGACCAAAATGTTCGGTGGTTACGCATAATCACCTGATTTATCACATTCCCATTGAAGTATCAAGCCATTTGTTTTCGTCATCACACGGTCACTGTGGTCATGAAAGTTAGATTACTTTATTACTGGCTATTTCACAAAGTAGGAATATCTAATTTATATACCGTATTCCGAGAAGAGTATTCTTCATTAGCTATTTGCTTGCACGTCAGACATATATCCAACGAGGCTTGAGGTGAGATCTTTCACGTGAATTTCGTTTATTAATTTGCAATTCAAATTAGAATTATAATAGTGCCATTAAAGTTTCACGAAAACATGAAAATTTCATATTTCGCGTTTTCTAATTTCACGCTCACTGCTTTTGATTAATAGTTGATTTGAAACACGTTTTCGCGGAGAAGTTATTAATCTTATGTGATGTATATTTAAAGTCTTATTATAAGTCGTTCATTGTGACGGGAATGTATTTCGATGATGACATGATTAAACACATTAATATGTGACGTAATCACGAAAAAAAAAGAAAGAGTGGAATCGATGAATATGATGTGAAGTGGAATATATTTTTATGGTGTGAATATGATAAATCATATTATTATACATAATAACCGGTTATTAAGCATAATCACCGAGCATTTTGGTAAGCTGGATAAATTTCCTTAAATTTATCACTGTTACTAGCAATTATGCATAGTATCCAAACATCGTTGGTTAATTTATTAAGTACGAAAAACAACTCACTTATAGCGGTGATTATGTATAATACCCAAGCGTTTATCTTGGCAAACATGATATATCGTACTATATATGATAATTCATACATGTATTGCATCGTTATATAGGGTTACGATTGTAAATTTGTTATCATTATATCGGGGTCGGACTATATTCATCACATATACTGGATTCATTTAGAATTTTTTTCATATTTATCAAATTCATCCATTACAATTGAGTATTATGCATAGTGACAGATAAAAATTTCAAGTATATATAAAATTTACCAACGACACTTGGTTATTATGAACAATCGCCGGTATATTTGCAGTGTTTTCAGTATTGATAACATTTACTAACGGCGCTGGTGCATTATGTATAGCAGTCGGTAAAAGTGATAAATTTATAAAACTTACGAACACGATTGGTAAGTATGCATTGGGACCCTTTCCTTCTAAGTAGACTTTCTTGTCACCCCTGTTTTAATCAATATGCTGAAATTTTAAATACCCGAATAACCAAGAGTTATTGTCTGGGTGGATGAAAAGTACAACATGTCTTTTACTGTGACGGAGTTATTTTACTGGTTTTTATTCACACGTCAAAGTTTCGGAACTACAGAAAGTAAATTCCATTTACCGTATCTACTAGAAGCCACAAACAAGCCAACGAAGCTCAGACACTGGGATCGAAGTCAGGCATCGTCAACGGTATCGAAAACGGAAAAATTCTGACTTAAAACTGTCACATGACAACGCATTTTTGAAATTAGGATACCTTCCATGTCATAATTTCGACGAATACAAAACACACACCAAAGGATTACAAGAGTGAGTCCGCTCGTGAAGTATGGCAACAATTCCTTTTCTAAGACGGACCAACGCCATGTAGTATATCATTCTGCACCCTGAAAAGAATATTGTACAAGTAAATTACACCTTGGAATCTTTCTGTGGTCTTTATTACCGCGTCATATCATCAACGTTAGATTCTAGAATGATGTTTTCGTCCTCACAAAAACCCATAATCGTTCCGGAACCGGGAGTAACTCGGAATCATTGAGCAATAAAAACCCAAAATGAACGAAAAAGGGGAAAGGGACAGAGCAATAAAATTCTAGGATGAAGCGCTCTCTCGAGCAGAGATAACCATTAAAAAAGGAAGGTAGAAAGTACCATTCCCTTGTAAAATGCATTCCATTGGATCTTCAGGTGGAATCACTAATATAAATTTGAAACAAATGAAAAGAAAAAGAAGTAAAAAGAGAAATCGGATTTATATCCGGTGGATGAGCATTGGAGAGACATATATTCTTTTTTGTTGGAAATGGAATACCAGAAATGGCAACGAATTGTCATTTAAAGCAATAAGAATTCCGATGGAATTTGTGGAAAAACAACCAAAAACGTACGAGAATCCATGTCTTTTATTAGCCAAGAGTAAATACGAATTGGATGTTGTAAAAAAAATGAAGATGACAAAATTGGCTACAAGCGATCGAAACATATTTATTGTTGTTGCAATATTCTCTGTCCGTTCAAAGATTGATTGCCACTTTTGGTACTTTTTTTTGCTGTTGTTGTTCACTTATATTAGTGAGCGAAATATGTACTAAAATATAACAATGAGATCGAGTTGTTTCTGATAATGTACTATAAATATTTATTTTCTGTCCCGTGGAAGTTTATTATTGGGATAGTTGGGAAGATTGATGATCTGACACATGTGCTGCGGAATGGATACTTGGAAAAAGCCTTCTGTTTAAGCGATTCTTGAACTGGAATGATCAAGTGTAGTTCTTACCATACGTACAAATTTTTGTTGGCGCTTTTGAAAAGTCTTTTTGAAGGATTTTTACCCGAAAGTCTGTTTTGACAATTTTTAATGAAGTCGCTTTTAAAGCGTAGTTTTGCGTAACACCCAGTATTTCGTTCGAAGCAACAATTGTTGTTCAAAATATTTTATTTAAGGCATTGGTGACTCGATAGTTTTATTCCATTCATTGATGTTCAGAATATTTTATTTCAGGCATCGATGTTCAAGAATTTTGTTTTTGGCCATTTTTATTGAATAATTTTATTTCAGGCATCGATGTTCAAGAATTTTGTTTTTGGCCATTTTTATTGAATAATTTTATTTCAGGCATCGATGTTCAAGAATTTTGTTTTTGGCCATTTTTATTGAATAATTTTATTTCAGGCATTGTTGACTGGATTATTTAATTTTAGGAACTGTTGAGTGAATTGTATTTATTTGGGCATTTGACTCAATAATTTTATTTCATTCATTTATGTTCAAAATATTTCATTCATTTATGTTCAAAATATTTCATTCATTTATGTTCAAAATATTTCATTAATTTATGTTCAAAATATTTCATTCATTTATGTGAAAAATATTTCGTTCATTTATGTTCAAAATATTTTATTTTAGAACTTGTACCATTTTGTTTTAGAATTTTTCTTTCAATGATGACATAATAAATGATAAATAATGACTATTTATACATAACCTTCGTAACATTAACTCCTCTCAAGCTTTACGCATAGCTTCAACTTGTTATTTTGCTCCCCCAAAACCTTTTTTTATTTTTTCAATAACCTCTGCTGGATGAAGTATTTTATTTCATATTGTGGAATAAACAATTTTTTTTCGGCCCCGTGTAATGTCAAGGAAAATTTCGATCTCTGAACCTAAGAGCACGAATGTGTCAGAAACTCAAAGCATCAACATTTTTATATCCTTAAAATGAGTAGTCTATGAATGAAATACGAAAATCGATGCATTCATTGTATATTTTAAATCGTCCGCCTAATTAAATCGTCCACATAATTTTAATATTTATGCACAAGAAACCATTATTACAGATATTGTCTTAAAATAAAATTGTCAGAAATTCTTTACCACCGTTCCATTTGTACGGAACCTTTCAACATAGAACATTTCTCCCTTGGAGCGTATATGTATATCAGTTTCCATAGCTTAATTGGTAGAGCACTTGTCCTGTCCGGCAAACGAGAGACCGCGGTTCGAGTACTCGTGAGGCCCGAGATGAATTTGAAATCATTTGAAATCATCATCTCCAAAAATATAAACAGTCTGAAGGGATCTTGTATTAACAAGTGAAATGGAGATTTTTAAATACACAGTTCTTTGTCTCAATGAATTTCATCTTCCTCAAAAATGCTTGTGCATTACTTTACCGCAAAGTCTACACTAGGGGTCTTCAAAATTTGAGATACGGTGGGCTAAATTGAATTTTCCCACGAAGCCCGCGAGACGCTAACTCATGTAATTTAGCGAGATCTTAATAGAAAGGGCAAATGGGGGGGGGGGGGCGAGTTAAACTGGGACAAAAATAATTCAAGATTTTTATTTATTCTGAAATTATTTTTTCAGTAATTATCAGTTTTGATTAGTTCTGAAGCAATTTTTTCACTAATTTTGAAAAGATTTCTGATGAAATTAGTTAATTCTGAGATTAATTTTAATCTGAAATCACATTAAATGATTCTTTTATTATTTATTTCGCTAATTCCGAAATTTTTTTCCTTCTCGATATATCTTGGAATAATTTCTTTCAATAATTATACAATTACTCTTTTATAAATTGTGAAATAATTTATATTACAAATTACGAAATTATTTCTCCCATTGATTGCTAATTTATTTTTTGACTAATTCTGAAATTATTTGTTTCAAAAATTATTTCGTTTATTATAATTACAAGTTTTCAACAATTATCGAACTATCTTTCACTTACTCTAGAATTATTTATTTTATTTATTCTAGAGTTGTTTCTTTCAATTAAGAAAATATTTCTGCATTAATTCTAGAATTAATCGTTTTTCAATGTTTTCAACAATTTTCTTAAAATAATTGGCAAGCCACGAATAAATGCTTTGTGGGCCAAATGTGGCCATCGGGCCATGCGTTGAAGACTTCTTTATATAAAGAGTATGACAAGAAACCTTTGTTATACAGACATTGCCTCAAAACAACATTCTCAAAAATTCATTTCCACCGTCCTTTGCCACAATGAATTTCATCTGCCTTGAAGATCCTTGCGAATTATTTTACTGAATACTGTACACGATGGAATCACGTATCACGCTGGGAATTTTAAAAGTTTTAAACATTCTGGAATAGTTTTAATAATAGGAGGCGGGAGAAGATATATTTCTTGGTTTTGATAGTTGCAGTGTCTCCCATAAGTCATGTGAAATTTCGTATCTAGGAAACAAAAGATTCTAAGGTGAAGAGAGAAAGGTCAGCTCGTCGCTTTCTCTCATGTCTTATCTTTCCCAAGGAGGGTGGTCTTTTCTCTCATTCATTCAAATACAACTTCCAATAGCTGTCTGCGAAAGAAAAGAGCCTCATTCATTTCTGAGATATCTCAGATGGTCGTCCTTCCGGATTTAATAAAGGCCCCGACCATGAAATATATATCTCACGAGTGCATCTGTTTCTCGTCTGGAATTTATAAGCTTTTCAAAATTAATTTTCTCAACTTTCCGATTGCATATTGCAAATTCCTGGAATACAATATATCGATTATCATTATAATTCGACATTCCACCTACGCGCCTGACTGATAGTTCCCCCGATAAACACAATGGGAGAATAATTGTATGCCTGGTGAGTTTCATCGATTGTTTTGAAATTTCCTAACGATACACAGGTGTCCACTTTTATCGTTGTCCAGTAGCTGATTCCTAAACCATTAGTCTTGCAAACTACTGTCCAAAATAAGTTTTTACTCAGACATTCTAGAGAAGAAGAATATTATTCAAAACAAAATTTCAAATAACTTTGAGTCAAAAAAAAAATTGAGCATAGAAAAATTTACGATACTTAAATTTTATATTTTCCTGTGTCACATAAGTCATAGTTTTTATTCATGTACTGACATTCTTGATCCCTCCTTACGATCGAAATTGATGAAAGGTTGAATTTTTGGGACTTTCAGGCATGTATAGTTCAAAGTCACTGGAAAAAATGTCGAATTGTCTAATTACCCTATGCTTGTCTTGATCCGTAAAATGACTACAATTGCAAGTTAATCATCAACATTCACATACGTTATCAATTCTTTAAATTTCATCATAAGTTACGATACTGATTCCCAAACTTTAGCAATTTGTAATTATAATAATTGATCTTAGCTGCTACATTATTTCAATCTGTTCTGGAATCAGTATCAATATAGGATTTCTAGACCATGTTCAAAGCCTGATTTACAAAAACAGTTATATAAATATAAATACAAAGGCTGCAACAGACAAAAGGCTCAACGAGGTGTCTGAAAAAAAGATGCCCATAAAAAAATGAACGTATGGAATATATATCTAAACTTATTAAAAGTACAGCAACCCAATAAGAGTAATAAAAAATCAATTAATTATAATAAAATACAAATACACTGCCATAAAAACTATGGTTGTCTAAAAAAAATTGTATTTATGCCACTATGGGGATCCGATTCCTGGTCTCTCAGAGGCGGATCGAGTGCTCTATCAGCTCTTAGCTACTATAGCTTAAAGCTGCGGAGACAGTTTTTAACTGCAATGATTATCCTTTACGAAACGCATTTGCTTTTATACTACAGTGCCATCTAGTGAAATTTTTGAACTATTTTCTTAATTTATAAAAAAAAACCATTACGTTATTTGTTATGGGTATGCTTTTCTCAGCCACCTCGTTGAATATTTTGCCTGTTGGGGCCTTGTATTTGTTTTTGCATAAATCATAATGCGTCTCTGCGTCTCATGGACTTTTCTTCCTCCTTGTATTTTCTCTACGGAGAAATAATTCCGAGTCCAACTTAAATTGTAGTACATCGCTCCGAGAAAGCAGACAGGCCATTCAGACCTTACATAACATGAAAATTCAAGCACTTACCATCTTCTCTACAGCAATTGGAAGAGAGATGGTGGCACCAGCAAAAATACGAAACAATCACAACTTTGACAACATAAATAAGTTAGGGAAACTCGTGTTATACACACAAAACCCGTTATTGCATGTACCGATTCGTTAGAAATTCCGGTGGGAAATGTATACGAGGTGCATATACGGTGAAGTAGTAGTACATCGCTTTCTACAGCGTTATGATCAGGATGATGTCCCATAAAAGAGGAAAGAAAACCCTCTCAATACCTCGTTGAGGGGTAAATATGATCTAATGATCAACAGAGTTTTGAAAAAATAAAGAAGATCCAATTCTTTCCTCTCATTAATCTTTAAACCAAACTGATCAGTTTTTTCCCCTAACAAATCAAGTTAATTAACAAAGTACTCATAAATCAACAGAAAAAAAGTCCAATATATGAAACGTCGAGTCACAGAGATAGAAAATACTGTCAATATTGATTAAGTTATCTAATGCATTAGAGAGATCACCATAAATTAATTTATATCGCGCATTATCTTGTTATCATACCATCATCAGAAGAAAAAGAAAAGTGTCTCGTAGATTGAGGATGACACGATAACACTTCAAAATACCTTATTCGTCAGACAAAGACGATGTAAAATAAGAAAACGTTAGTAAAATGAAAATGAACGTGAACCGAAATAGTAAAAAGATCGTACAAAGAACACAAATTCAGCTGTAAATTCAATTTCACTTAAAAACGTGTTATTCATGCATCACAAACACAAATTCTTTATATATTTTTATACTTATCTTCACATAAAGAAAATGAAAAAAAAAAAAAAAAAAAAAAAAAAAAAAAAAATATATATATATATATATATATATATATATATGGTACGATTCAAAGCACTTTAGAACCTGACAGAAAAGTTTCCGCTTCCAGTTTGAAAAGTAAATTTGAAGCCTTACCTTGAGGCGGTAAGTCGCATATCCGGCGTCGGAAATTAAATGAACTCAGAAGCTTATTCAACACATTTCGTTTCAGTGCAATGAATAGAAAAGAAAGAAATAAAGAAAAGAACAGTAATAGAGAAATAATAATAATAAGAGGAACAGGTCCATTCTCTACATTATTTTTTTGTTCAAGGATAAAAATGTTCTCGGAGTTGCCTGAAAGCTTTTAAGGATCTGGACGCATTTTTGATTTTTATAACTCTTTTCTTTTAGTTTTATTTTTAAACCTTTTTACAAAATAAAAAAAAATTAAAATGAAGGAATGAAGAATTTGTGTGTTTTTTTTTTTCGTGAAATGAAAAAAAAAAGCGGCAGTGATTAAAGATTCAAAAAGAAATACCGCAAGGAATTTAAAGATAAATATTACTGTGCAATTTATAACCTACTTGGTAATGTTAGCAGAATATTGGATGAATTTCTGTTCTAACTTGTGCATTATTGAGTGAACACATGGAGCTGCTTAACAAGCTGCCTCAAGTACAGGCTGTTCATAATATAACTTTGCCAATGCATTAGCCTCTAGTGGCCGCGAAGATCAACTAATGCTGATGAAATTCGAAATACATGCAGGGATATATTGTAATTGCTGTCTTGTTCCTTTGAAGCTGCTGTTGCCACCTTGGCTGCCAGTTGGCGTGGTTTGGGACCACGACACTGCTCTAATACTTTTTTAGTCACTACTACTTGTTTACCGTACATGCACCTCGTACACATTCCTCTACGGAATTCCTAATGAATCGGCACATGCCGGAATGTGTGTTCAGCGTGTATGTGTGACCCTAACATATTTATGTTATCGAGTTGCTCTCGTTTCGTGTACTTTTTGACTAAACTACGACCTTGAAATATCAGGATTACCAATGGCAATCAAACGGTTCTGTCAGGGTGATGACGCTGGCTGGTACCGACTCCGGCATGTCATCGGACAGCCCCGTTTACAATGTGCAATATTACGGTAACATTGGGATTTCTAGAATCCGCTTGACGACATTTTTTTCCTCGTAGGTAAAGAAATAGGGAGAAGGAATTGGGAGAAATTCTTGAAGCGCGTTTTAACACCCTTTTCCCATTTCCCATATAAACGAGGCTTACATGGCCCTGGTTAGAAGTGTCTCCGTGTATGTACTCCAGAGAATGAGAACAAAAACAAAACTCTCGCGGTTATAGTGACAGCAACAAAATTCTGAAAAATTAAAATAGCAGCATTCTTTTCCATGCATTGCAAAACGATAGGCGCATCAAAAAACCATAAATGGTGTTGTGAAACAGGAGCCGTGGTGCTATAAATGCTGGCGTAGAATGCAGTCAAAGAAAGAGGATCTCATTAAAGAATTTGTTGCACTAACCGCTCAGTCGGGAACTTCCGTAATTCTGCAGGGAGTTCTTGACGGAGCAGTTAGTTTTATTTCTTATTCTTGAGTGCATACTCAAAAACACCTATATCTCAATTTTCGTTCGCATTAGTTGATTGTTACTGACGCTAGGTGCTCGTAAACTGGCCTAGTTATATTATGACTATCCTGTACGTACCAGTCTTATCCGAAAATATAATTTTTTATGAGTAATTTCACTCCTCTCTAAAATATTTAGGGATATTTTTGTAAAAAGAGGGGCATTTTTCGCTTTATAAGTGAGAAACGGCTCTACTAAAAAGAGAAATTAGCTAAAACTTGAAACAGTATTGCCTCTTCAACAAAACTCGGAGGGTAAAATGGAATTTTGATGCATGAGTCACTCATTTACGTTAATTTTGACGAACAGTGGTACGTTTATAGTAAACATCAGTAGCATGTCCGCCAATACAGCATAGTCCAGGACTTGCCCACGACCAAGGAAACGGATATCTACACGCAGATAATGGCGACAAATTTTTGCTTTAAAATGAATCCACCAGCATTATCATCGTGTCATATTTTGTCGTAACGACTATGCGGAAAGAAAAAACAATGCAAATTTTTGGCAAGAAATTCTTACTTTTATTGTTGGTTTTGCGGATAGACGATTTCTCAGATTCAGAAGAAAATTTCACTCCCATCCAGCTGAAGATAAAAATCTAGACAACAGTGATAAATAAATTCTTCTCGCTGTACATTTGCATTGAAATTATTAATAACATATATTTATTGAAAAAAAAAATAGATATCGACAAATCACCAAGCACGTGTTATCGTCTTGAACCATTAAGTCTCTAACCGTTTACAAAGAAATTATCAGCGCAGTAAAATGAAAGCGAATCCTACCGGGTAATAAGAAAAATTTCCTTTGCCATTCAAATCTTCAGGCGGAGAAAAAAGTAATTACTTCTTCTCTAATCAATTTAATGGGGACTTGATTTTTCTTTTTACTCGTTTTAACAAAGAAAAGGCAGATAAGAAACGGAGGGAGAACCAAAATTAGGTGCCTCAAGTGTCACTTTCTTATTTTTTCATTACTTGGATCCTCTCATCCACCAGCGATTTCAGTTCCTGCGAAATGTCAAGTGTTCTCGTATGTGTATATATATCTACACCAATCTTTTTTTTTTATTTCATTATCTGCATAATTAGTATGCTGCAAACTCTCCCTCTACATCACTGGAGGAGAGACGGATGGTTTAATTTCGTGTTCGTTTGATGTGAAGATTAAGGACCACCACCAAATAAAAAAAAATAAGGTGTACCGTTCAGCTATGGTTGGTCTAATGGAAAAGACTGACATAAAAAAAAAGGAACTATTCTCGCATGCTTACTGATTACTTCTTTTAAAAATTATTATTGCCCGATTGTATTTGTTTGTACACGATAACTATTTGAATTGGAAAAAAAAACCGCACGTGAATGTACGATACTTTGCATTTTGGTTATCATAACGGAAATTAGGGGCACCGTTAATTAATCTCGCTTGTATTAGATAGTGTTACGTTAGAGGTGTTTTTCATGGTGACGCCTGACATTTAAGAACTAATGTGATGACACTCAACAACAAGTTTTGACAAAGTTTCTGCATCCGAAACAAAAACAGTAATTTCTTATGTAATTCGGTGAGCTCAGTATGAATTTGACAATAAAAAAAGATTTAGATCGGCTATTTTATTACATTTACATTTTTAAATCAAATCAAATCAAATCAAATTTACTCATTTTCAACATACAGAGACAGATAATTTTTTAAAACATATTTAACATTCCATTACAGGAATAAAATTATACAAGAAATATATAGATTATTAAAGATATTGTCACCTTGTGTGCGTCTTCTTTATGCTGCGAGTGAGTGGATACCGAAGCAATACAACTAACTGAATTTTCTTTATCAACTAAATCAATAAAAACAATTTTTGCGGTGCATAAATACTCTAAAGCGCAATTTCTGGGTCAAAGCGCACGTGGGTGAATGGGGGGAACGAAAAAGCAGACACAATAGCAGCGACAGTCAATGGCACACAATTAGTAATTAAAATATTATTACTATCATCACAGCAAAACGAAAAGGCAAGAATAGAAATACTCAATCTATGGCAAACCCGATGGAATGATGCCAAAACTGGAAGAAGTGTCCACAAAATAGTACCTAAAGTTTCATACAGCGCAAAAAAATTGGAGCAGAGAACTTGTATTTTTTACAACCAATCACGTACCTTTTCCAAATTACCTTCACCGCTTTAAAAAACGAGGAACAGATCATTGCCTTTGTGGTGAAATCGGCACTCCCATCCATTACTTGACAACATGTAAATTGACTGCACATCTAAAGCATATGGCTGTGCCCGCTGCTAAAAATGCCACACTCTGGATCAGAGAGATTTTTAAAACCAAAAGTAGAATAAATAAATAAAGTCAAGAAAATAATTAGATGGATAGAAGACAATGAAGACAAAGTGATCCCACAGACACCATATTAACCAATAGCACAAGTACAAACTGCACCACCTCGCCGTTCACAAAGAAAAAATAAACTGATCAACTATAAAGAAGACTGACTGATAGCACAAGAACAGTATCATGCCGTGGAAATCGAACGATTTAAATTGAGGATGAAATCGATTATGAATTTCACATCTGATTTATTATTGATTTCAAAATGCGATTTAGGATTTTATATTCGAATTAAGATTTAATATAGAATATAGCAGAAGTTCTCAACCTTTTTTGACTCGCGGATCCCTTTTTGGTATATAATTTCTATGGCGGAGCTCCGTCGGCCTATTTTTTATTTATACATCAAAAGTTAACGATTTATTTTCATTATTAAAAAATACTTAAAATTATTATTTTTTAATTTACTGGGTTTTTTTATTTTCGCCGAACGGCCGCGGAGTCCCTGAGGATTGCACACGTAGCACGGCCGAGAACCACTGGGATATAGGATTATATGCTTGATTTCCGATTGTATACGTAGATTGTGATCTCACAACTGATTTTATAGTTGTTATGATTGTAATGTATTTTTTTTAATAAATTGCCAGAGGTTTATCCAGTCCATGAGGACAATAAGCCGATATTACCACATGGCAATGTGGCCTGGGTATCTTTTCGTTTGACGGTGGTTCTAACAACGCCGATTTCGAAAAGATGCCAACATCATTATAAACTTGGTGGCACTTGATGGTATAGTTCCCTCTTGTTACAACGATATTTTTGTTCGGCCAACAGAATGTAATTATACCGAAGTGAAGTTTTACTGTATTTGATAATATTTCGATCCAAGTCGTATTTTGTAGTTAATGTATGAATAAGAGGAAAATAACGCACATCGACATCCAAATTTTATCTACGCTATATTATTATATTATTGTGATGTTAATAAAACTTTGGTAGCTTTTTAATATGACAAAATTGAAAAAATAATTTCAAGTAAATATTTTTTTGTAGTCATATTATATTAAGTATTCTCTCGTACAAAATCCAAAAAATATGTAAATTTTGTGTTATTTATAACTTTATTCCGAACCGCGTCTCCCGTTTCTTCGGCGATCATAAATATTCAATTACTGTTAATCACGTTAATGTCCTGTCATCTTATTTTCCACGTATGCTTCTAACTCTACTCAAACACGCTACTGCCGACGCCAGTGGCGTAGAGAAAGCTGTATTTTGTTCTCTCTATATATTTTCGGCTGGATATCATAGTTCTTTCGTTGCTGTCCATTGGTCCGAATCGTCGAAAAAGATTTATGGACGTCTCGGTGGTCGAGTTTCATCCACAGTATAATTTTTTTTTTCTCTATTCGTTCTCCTAACATGGATTTACTTTCCTCACATATTTTTTTTTTTTATCATGTGATACAGTTACGGTTATTTTTTCACATCTCACGTTGTTATCTCTTCTCCCGCTCCAGGAAACTAGGCACTTATCAGCTCCAGTTTCCACGTGGCTGCTGCTGTTCTTATTATCTCCACAGAGAGACTCTCGCCCCATTCATCTGGTCAGCCCTGTCAGCAATGTTCCTTGCCTCCTTCCCCCACTAAAAAAGATAGGGAACATATTGGAAACGTTTTCACACTTATGTGATTTCGAAACTTGATATCTCTCGAGATCATCACCACCCAATTTTCTGTGACACGGATACTCTAATTTCTTTCTCAAACTATACAATTTTTATCGGGTTGTGTCTCTGTCAGAAGTCCTTGAGAGTGACTTTTCAATGACCTCTTAAAATCTCATTAATCGGAAAACGTTCGTCCGTTTCGAAATACTGGCTACTTGGAAAATGGCTACTGCTACTTAATCGTACATGCAGCTCGTGAACATTCTTCGAGGGAATTTCTGACCAATTGGTACATGCCAGTATGTGTGCTCTTATTGTGTGTGTGGCTCTAACGTATCTATATTGTCAAACTTATGTGTGTTTCGACCTCAAGTGGTGCTGCCACCTGACTTACACATTTGAAGTGGCTTGGAAATGAGCTTAGGACTGATTATTTGTATCCTGTGGGTACCGTGTTTGCCTGATCTATGAGGAGAAACATTTATAATAGGAGACAGACTCGCATTCTAAATTGCAAAACTATAGAAAACCAATTGGTCCTGCCACCATTATGCCATCAGAGGAGTTCGAATCTGGATTTTCACGTTGAGAATCCAGCTAAATATCATCACTTAGAAAATTACTATACGAATTTGAAGGTGAATATCGAGAAAAACAGTTAATTATGATTATCTAAGACACCTAGAAAATGGGGAAAACATAATCCTCAATTTTTGACTAAAAAGCTTTTTTGCTTCTCCAAGTGACGTTTAACCGTTAAAAGAAAAGCCGGATAGGGCACAGCAAAAGGCTATAGCGGTAACACTGACGTCAGAATTCGCTCAAAATTGGCGGGTGAGTCAACTAGTGAATGAATTTTAGTTAGTTATTTCAAAAATAGTCCCATGATTTGCTAGCCAGGTGCATTTTTTTGGGTGGAAGTAAATTTTAAACAGAACTAAATTCCGAATTAGTGAAAAATTTTACCGGTAGGTGTCATTGCAGTAGGAAAGAGCTAAATCCTCATACCGTACTTTCATTGCACTATACCATTTGTGGTGTAACCATGTACCGTAGTCGCATAACAAAATGTATGGGTACAGCTGACATTATCCTAACCTGTGGTCGTATTTGAAATAACATGTGTAATGTTTCAGTTCCGCAGTGCTTCGTGCATTTTGACAGCAGTAAAGTCTTTCAGGTGACTTTTCAAAACGTCGCGATATGTAGCTGCTCTACACAGGTACTGTAATGCATGCGACATTATCCATCGCCACTATATGGTCTTGTGGGCACCGTGATGAACTCACAGCTCGAGAATCCGAGTTCGAACTCCATTGACCGCAAATTGGTCGTCTAGTGGTTGTTTTCTGTGTGTTTTCCAGCTTCCATGGGGGGGGGGGGGGAGATGCCGATCGCAGATCACCCATTTAAAAAAGTCTCTACGTAGAGAACCACGAGGTTCAGTATTATATAATTCACGTATAATACAACAGGCAAAATAACCAACCGAGTTGTTAATCCTGAATTTGGAAGGTAGATGGCAGCACCTCTCGAAAACATAACGACTAACGCCTGTGAAGCAAACATGACGTCAATTACACAGGGCACTGACTTCCGACGTGAACCAGTTCGTTAGAAGTTCCTCGGAGGAATACTTACCTATGTATTACGAGGTTTCATGTGAGGTTCAGTAGCATTATCTATCCGCAAAGTTCTTTTGACTAACTTGAGAATTTAGTAGAGTTCAGACCATACAAGCTTAGTTACCCCAATAAAAATTCGTTGATACCGTTTTTATTTTCGTTATTTTCCTTGGAAAATAATGCAGTCACTTTTCTGGCACTCCTATGTGAGAATTATCATTATATCGCTACTGTGACGTCTTGATAATCAATAAACATCTTTATATTCAAAAATGGGAATCGTGCAAGTGCGTGATGAACCTTTAAATGCCTCAGTAGACATGAAAGAATTCCTTAACTATCATCTTTCAAGGAATCATTTTCAAACTTCAACATAAATAAGTATGTACCTATTCTCAAATACGTATTACATTGAGAAATGTTTATTTTTAGCAACGAATTATTTTCGATGAACTTATCAAATAGCCTTACATTTGATTTGAAACGGAATTTCTGATCAAGATTTTACTTGATAACAACATAGCAGGACTTGTGTACATACGACCTACGCAGTGACGTGATTAACTGACTTTTTCGTATTTCTCGAATTCTGGAAATAAACATTTGAAAAAAACAACAAAAAAAAAAGATAGATAAATGCTTCAGCTGCTTCATTTTTCGGAGAACGTGGATAAAATGCATTGAATTGCTTTTCTTATGAATGAATAGGTAGGGGATATAACCACTACTTTTCATGTTTATATGTATAATAACCATTGAAAATTCATTTTCTTTCAAAAGAATTGCCTTTCTTTCCATGAAAAATTCATTTCTGAGTTTCTGTCTGGAATTACAGCA
Source organism: Pholcus phalangioides (assembly GCF_987345545.1). Classification (NCBI taxonomy): domain Eukaryota; kingdom Metazoa; phylum Arthropoda; class Arachnida; order Araneae; family Pholcidae; genus Pholcus; species Pholcus phalangioides. Next base: position 103,938,834 of record NW_028301608.1, on the reverse strand, counting down.
CTATTTTGTCCTTATATACACAATCTAACATTGCGTAGGACTTGAAAATAATCCGAAGTTTTATGCCTCTCTGATGGAGAAGACATTGGTTAGTTTCTGCTTCCATCGCCATTTCAAGATTATGTTCGGTTAGTAACTGCAGCAACAGGAGGCAGTAATGGGACATATCGGCCAACTCTTCATTCTTACCCATTATCATCTTCCTTCAGTAATGTCTCCAAGGAACTACTACGTGTTCTCCGAACTATCTAAGCATCGACGCTTCCGACTTCCAACACCAGGTGGACAAATGGCTGTGCCCCAAAATTAGTGTTATCCCGTGTCGATTTTAAACGAATAATGTATTAGAGCTCGCGGTTTTTCGAAGATTTATGAAATAACCGATTCGCAAATTATTATACGCAAACAATAAACATAACGTACATGGATGAAGTTAAATATCTTTACGAGAAATCAATTTTCCTCAAGATCTTATTAAGAATGTATCGTAAAATATGTAGTGTGGTTGTATGTGAATTATAGAAATTTCCCAGAATATTATTAGAGAGCTTCCAATATTTGATGTTGATACTGGCTTCTCATAAATAAAAAAAGGTAAAAGTAATGAATTAAATGCGTATTTATAATGGATACACAAACTTTAAACATTTTGAAATTGATATTCCGTATGAATACTCATTACGTAGATCTACGCTCCCTGAAAATATATATATTCATCAGAACTATATTTCCTTAAAGTATGTTCATCATAACAATATTTTTCGAAAAGATTTATCAGATGTATATTTTCTGAAAATATACTTACCACAGAAACATCTAAGTTTTCTGAGAATATACATTATTAGTGGATCTATGTATTTGAGAATATACTTTATCAGTGAGATCTATGTATTTGAGAATATACTTTATCAGTAAGATCTATGTTATTGAGAATATACTTATCAGAGATCTATGTTTTCTGAAAATATACTTTTTTTTCTTATCAGAGAGATCTGTTTCTTGGAAATTGTTCAATGAATCTATGTTCCGTATGAATATTTTCAAAATCTGCATTTCCTAAAACTTTTCAAGAAAACTGTATCCACTGAATATGCTTCCCGAATCTATATTTTTGAAAAAATATTCCCCGATTTATGTTTTTTTTAAAATATATACATATATTCACTAAATCTATATTCAGTCAAAATATTCAGCAAATCCCTATGTTTCCTAAAGATATCTATCAAATTTACATACCATGAGAAGACTCCCCAAATCGACATTATTCTGAGAATATATATATGTACAAAATCTACATTCACCAACAATATTCACAAAATACGAATTCTCCGAATTAATTTTTTTAAAATCAATTTTCACTGAAATACTTTACATAATTTAAAAAATATATATATATTATTCATTTTCTAATATTTGAAAAAAAAATTCTTCATTCTAGAACATTTTGAATGCCCACATTCTCCGAAAACGCACACTATATCTACATTCTCTGACAATATTGGCATAATCCACATTTTCTCGGACAAAATTCACATAATCCACATTTTCTTGGACAAAATTCACAAAATATACATTCCCAGAATTTTCTTTTTTCAAAATTAGCATTCCCTGAAGATATTTTTTAAATCTAAATTCTCTGAAAATAAACATTATTCGAATCAGCACTTGTTAAAAATATTTAACAAACTATACGCAAGTGGAATATTATTACATCTCCATTTAAAAACTGAAAATTTCCACAAAATCATAATGCACATATCCTTTTCAACTACAGTATTCTATCCTGAATTCGAAATAATAAATACAGTTCGTATATGCATTCCGATCAATTTCAATCATCACAGAGTTTTTAATTAGCTCACGTACTAAGTATAATGCCAAAACTATAATTGACATAAATACCGTCAAACAAGAGAAAAAAAACACTATCTCTGAGTGAAAGTAATTATGCAAAATAGTGAATAAATCCAAATCGAAATAAATTAGAAATGCAAAAGAAGACAGGAATTTCTTCCACTTTCATAGGTGCAAACCTTCATTTGTACAGAGGACTTCACTTTCTTGAAGAAACTGCTAGGACGTGACTTCGGTGCAAAAAAAAAAAGTGGAAATAAAAAGCAATCGAACGTTCGGGAAAATTTAAGAACCTCAACAAAATTGTTATCTTCGCTTTCGTCTCTTTCTCTTTTGTACAAAATAAAATAAAATAATTTCTTTTTCCTTCCACCGAATTCGACATGAAAGGAGAATAAAAGGAAAGAAATACTGTGTGTTTGTGTTGCGTAATTCCTTCGCTGCGAATTCTTATCACGGCGGCGACGACGTTTGGAAAATACAAAACAGAACATTATTTTTAACGAACCCGAAGGAAAAATTCAAAAAAGAGGTAGGAATATACTTACATGTGAATTCATGTTTTGTTTAATCATCTGAAACCTCATTTTTTGTGCGCTGTCTTTGAAAATATCTCAGAAAAAAATAAATAATAATCAAAACGGATCCATTTAACTTTCACTTTTGTAATAAGTATGAAGCCTGTTCTTAATTACGTTTTCTGAGATCAAATGATTCATCTTTACAGAAGAAAAAAAAAATCACATTTACGAGCTCAAAAGAATTTCTTTTAAAAAGTTACATTTTTTGACATGAGAAGTCTTCTAGTAGAAAGTTCAAGTACCATGAAGTTGCAACTTGAAGTGGATTCACTATTGTGGAAAATTTCGGTTTTTTTTAGTAGACATATATATGAGAATCAAATGACGGGAATGTAAGGAATTCTTTTACATAAATTTCAATTAGCTCTAAAATTTCTGTTTTTTTTTGATTGAATATTATATCATGGTCTGATAATGAAATTGATTTGCCTGAATGAGCGAAATTGAAGAAATTAAATCCTAACGGTTTATTAATTACCATGATTTTAATTTAATTAGTTTTTTTTTAAATTTTCACTTTTGTTAAGAATTTTGAATTGGAATTAAAGAGGATGGAAAGATTTGAGTTTACTAGTCGTCTTAAATGTTTATTATGTGAATTATTGAAGGATTTCAGCAAAGAAATTGTTCGTCAAACATTATGATGTAAGAAATGAGAGCAATTTTTATGGGATGATTGTTTATTCTGATATCTTTTAGAAAGTTGAGTTTGACATTTTCCCATTGTTTATGCAGTTTGGGTGTTAAATAACAGTTGATTTCTGATTAAACAAATAACTTAATTCTTGCTTTGATGACTTACTTTCTTTCTTCCAAACCGAGCAATTACGGTTTTACCACCATGAGCAATTTACTACCGAGTGAGTTGTACCGGGAGTTTGAATGGGTGTGCCTAACAGTCGCATCTAGTATTGAGTTTGATTTTTCAGTGCTACTATTAAACCACACATGCACCTCGTTCATATTCCTTTGCGGAACCTCTAACGTATTGGCACATTTTGGAACGTGCATGTACGTGTAGTGAAACCTGACGTGAAGTTTGTTTCTGTGTAATGCTTGTTATGCGTAGTGGTACCATCTTCCACCAGTTTTTCTAACTATGAGTGAAGTGTAATGATTGGATAATTTATCGTTGTAGGCCTGTTGCTCTCTGTGGCGAGACTTTTTAATGGGGAGATCGGCTCGTATTTGCGCCTCGAAGTTGAGAACCACAGGAAACCAACTTCAGCCGACCACCAATGCGAAGGCGATTTTTTGAGTGGTCCGAAGCTTACAGGAATTCCTCTCTTGAAACTGAAATAGATTCTTTAGTGCTGCCATCTATATTTCGAAGTGTGTAACTGAATTGTTGAAGTATTTGTACCATTGTAGGCTTTTTGCTGTCTGCGGCGAGACTTTTCAATGGTGAGATCGGCTCCATTCGCGCCTCGAAGTTGGGAAGAAAACCAACTTCAATTTTGATGACTAGCTTCTTGATGCTCGTTTGCTTAAAGCGCCAATGAAACCATATTTGAGACTGGCAATTTGAGTTTTTCCAGACTTTTTTCATGTTCGATGGAAAAGGAAAACGATTGAATGGATGAAAGATAGTTTGATCTCGATCTATCCACCAAATTAGTGGATATGTTTTCATTTTATTTAATTTGTTTAGATTCACCCAAAAAATGGTTTATCTTCTTGCACTAGACATGGTTGGCTGTTATTTTTTGTTCTGTTCTCATAAGTACAAAATATAAGAATAACTATAATAATATTAGACAAATTCCTTGCGATATCTTTGTCAGGGAATTTTGATTTCATTGATCCCTGTACAGAGAAATTTTGTGCTGCTTGTTAGTTATCTGTTCTGCTGATTTCTGAGCTCTCTGTCGATTTTTATTTTTCCAATCGAGCGCACATTCATAGATTTGGAATCTATAAAACCAAAAGAAAACCTCTTGCTTTTCTGTCTCCATCGTATACATAAGATTCATCCAAACTTATCGATCATAACTTTTTCGCAATTCTTTTTTCTCCGGAGCTTCCTTCCTGAATGAATCCACGAGATTCTATAATGTATCGATAGCTTCTACGATCCCTTTGGTTCGTTACAGTACTATTCCCCTCCGAAATTGTTGATTTCATCTACGCTAGAAAACACTGTCCCACATAACCTTTGTCAATGGCAGAACATATTTCTTACGACTTGACCCAATAGAGTTGGATCTTAAATGGGTGATTATAAAGTCGAACCCCCAACTTATCGAATAACGAGAAACAGACCATTTTATTCGTTAAATCGGGGTAAAACTGATCAGGAGCATGAACACATTCGAAACGTGTTTAAATTAATGAGCTAATTTTAAAAGATACTGAATTGGATGTTAGTATTACAACTTATTTCTGACAAAAATTGAAAAATGTATAAACTTGAAAACAAAGTTAAAATGCATAAAAATTTTCCTATAGAAGTTTGTTTTGCACGCGCGAGCTTCGAGCATTTTAATCAAATTCTATCAAAATTGTAATTTTTAGCCAACCAAAAAACGCTTTCTATTCAGATGAACCCCCATCATCTGCTTGCCAAAATATAGCACATAATTGAAGTAACTTCTTTGCTATAAGTAATCCTTTACTAAAATCTAAACACGCGGTCAGCGCAATGCTTTACGTATTGGTGCGCATCAATTGGCCGCTGAAACATTCCTACGAGCATTTTAGATGGCTTTATTGCCACTCAAAAAGGAACAGAGTCCTGCTCTCCTCCCCCCCTTTTTTTCTGTTTGTTTCTGGAGAAGAACTGAAGGTCAAATTCCGGGAAGCCAAATCTTTCGATTGTGGTTTTAGGTGACAAGAAATACGGAAAAAATTAGGAAAGTTCGAAAATAATTTGTTATATCGAGGATTTTTATTCGTTAAATAGGGGTTTGAGTTTTATTTTCGTCAGAATTTTAGAAAAAATCGTTAAATCGAGGAGTTAGTCGTATCGGGGTCTGACTATATGGATCAAAGCTTTTTTATCATAATCAAAATAAAATTGATCAATAAGATTTGTGCAAAAACTTATGAAATTTTTGTCTTTATTGATGCTTTCAGCGGCATTGACGAGACATCTCATTTCCTTAAGGGTCTATTATTTTAGTATTGGCAAGCGCAGATGTTTTGCAAAGTTGATTTCTTAATGGGACACACTTTTCTCTTTACCCCCTTACTTGAAAATTAAAGAAGACCTACGGTACTTCATTAAAAATATATGGCATTTTGAAGGGGGTTTAGTGATTTCTACCTAATCAGGGAAAGGGTAAAACAAAGAATTGGAAGATAATATGAAACAGAAATCAATATGATAATCCCGAGACTAAAAAATCGAACCAGAATCAATAGGTCTGATATATCTTCCATATTGTTTGAAACCAATGGTGTTTTTTTTGCCATAGGAAATCACATGAAGTCACATCGGAGAGCTTCGGAAATCGTTCCAAAGTATCCTCTGTCTTACAAAGGAATAGAAGAATAATGTTCAGCTCCAATCACTGTAAAAGCCCATATATCATTCCCATATATCATGAACTATCAGTAAAAATTTTTCAAAACCTGATAGTCATAGCACGAATACCTAAAATTCTTGTTATAACAACCACTTCATTTTTGTGGATCAATACTGGGACGATAGGATATGAGAGAAGGTAAAAAAAAAATAATATACATACATTGTGGAAAGAAAAAAGTAGGAGGTTGGCATGTGCCTTGAGGTAAACCTATCATTTAGTGGGCGGACGAAATGCCATCGATCACGTCCTTAGGATCGGAATATAGATCTTCAGCAGCTAGTAATTGCAGTAATCCATCTTCAGCGTTTTTGACTGGAGGCAAAATACAGAGCGAAAGTCTTCGGGTGAGCAGAAATATTCAGAATTTTTTTTCCCCTCTGTTGTTCAGACAAGCAGCAGCAGTCAATTCCCGGGAGAGATCCCGTTAGTTTTTCGCCCTCATTTATTTATTTATTGTTTGTGCTCTTATTAGTATCACGAGGGTGGAAAAATAGGATAATTTGTATATATTTTTCATTTACTGTTCCTTCTCTTTAGCCCTGGTTATCGTTGTTAGAATAACCAGCGGCTTTTTTGACTGAATTTTTGATGAAGTTAAATACCGTAAATATACAGGCTATATACATAATAACCTAAATTATTCGATATCAGTCACAAAATCGAGGAAATGTAACAATGGAATATTTTATTTTTCTGAATAGCGATTAATATAATCTTACAAGAGATTTCTGGATGTAATTATTTTCGTGCAATTTATTTTATACGTTTGAATGTTCTTATTAAATCACGACCATCAGTACTTTGAAGGGTTTCCCAAAGAGTACGCAGAGCCATGTTTCTGTAGATGCCGATAGAGATTATCAAGGCAAGTATTTTGCTATGTAATATGGAAGAGGGTCTCTAAGTATACCACCATAGTCCATGGATTGTCATAGTTAAAGGCCCTCTATTGACGCGATTAATTTGCTTCACAAAATAATCGCGTTAGACAAAATAGCGTAAAGTGAATTAAATTTAATATTAATAAGATCGGGATAAAGGATTTTCTTCAGAAGCATAAGGAAAAGTAAACCCAACTTCCAGCAGCGAAATGAAATTTTTTGAAAGAACTAATTATACAAACTTATAAATAAAACTCGTCAATTTGCAATGAATAAATTTGATTAATACTTTTTGCTTTTGTCTTCACTACTCCATATCGATTTTAGTGTGTGAGTGTGAATGTTTTCTTTCCTGAAGGGACTGATAACATTTTTACAAACTGAAAGCAGTCATGATTCAGCTGACAAGAAGCATTCTTCGTCTCTTCATAAAAAACTCAGCAAAAATGACAACTCTAAATTCATCAGGATCAATTTCGATTGAAATCCTGATGATATTGTCGATTTGTTACCAAAAGATGTTCATTAATGATATTTGGTGGGATGGATTTGAGCGTTTGTTCCAAATTTGTCTCATCTACATCAACAAATCCAACTGATTTTATTTCAATTACGCCATATTTCTAATTTGCAAGCCCCTTTTCACAGGATTAAAATCAAACTACAGGCCAAATTTTGCTGGTCACAATTTCTAAAAATAACTTTTCAAAATAGCGATATAAAGAAATCGCGCACAGCGAGGGATGTCTGTATGTTTTAAAAATCTACCCATGTTGAATATCAAAATACTCGGCCCGTTGGGACACCCTGTACGTAGCAGCATATTCGTTCCTTGAAAAATCTACGACTAGGAGGATTTTTGGTGATTATAAATGATGAATGTTTACTCACTTGATTATGAGGAGGTTTCTTTTGTTAATTTTTTAGGCTGAACAGTGTTCGTTGGTTCGTTGGAAGGAGGGGGGGGGGGGGGTTGTTTGGTGCATGATTTTAGCTTTAAATGGTTTTCAAGATAAATAAAAATTTTCAGTAAAAAAAATTTGTATTCACTTGAAGTCGCGTAAACCGGAGCTACTTTTTGATAGTTTTTCATGTTTTTGTAAAGTTTCTAGGAGAAAATATAAATATATTTTTTTAAAAAATGCTATTGATCATTACTTATCTTTTAATTCGATCATTTTCGTCGCACCACGCCCATTTCCTGCACACGAGGGTTCATTACACCGGGACTTACAATTTATTGCCGATTCCTAACGGAGGCCTTTTCATATACTCACCGAGAGGTTGGTGCGCTGACCCCTTAATGTGGGACTCCATGTGGTAGCAATCTTTTTCTGTGGTCATGCCACCATTTCCGTTGTACCCGTATGTTAGGAAAGTTTATGTCAGGATGAACTGGGTATCGAACTCGCGACACTTCTAAACATCCTTTGGTAGTTCAGGAGAGTATCTAATCGACCTGGGCTACCGTGCCCTACTCATCTTTTAATTGTGAAAATGAGCCTTTTAATTAATTATATTTTGAACAATATTTCTGTAAATAAATGTCACAAATTTATCTGTGCTTCTTGTACAATTTTGTGACACGCAGCTTTCCAGTATTATAGTCTATATTTTGACATGTGTGTCAGAAAATTTCACTTGCAAATAGTTACTTTTTAGAACTATGAAAAACAGAAGAGGAAAAAAATATTGAATACTTTTTTGGGTATAATTTCGGCAGTTATATCATGAATTTTAATTATATATACAGGGTGCATAGCAAACGGAGGACAAAATTTTACTGGCGAACCGTGGATTCCAGAGGCATACTTCTAATTAGAAAAAATTTTCACGTAAAGTGTAATACTCAGATATGTCATTCATGTTTCAAGGGGCTGTATAGTTATTAAAATAAAAAGATTAACTTTTTATACAGTCCCCGTGTGTCCCAAAATCCAATTAGAAAGTTGTTACTCTTTCCTGATGCCAACGAAAAAAAACAAATTCTATGTTCAATTATTCACTGAGATATTCGAATTCGAATAAAGGAGGGAAGTTGGGAAAAAACAGCTCTAAATGCAAAAAAAATCATTTTACCTGCATTTTACGCTGCTTTGCCCCAAATTTTCTTCGTTTTTTTTCAAATTTGAATATCTCAATGAATATTGCACTTATAAACATCTAACTGTTTTGTTGGCACCAGGAAAGATAGGGCAACAACTTTCTGATTCGGCTTTGGGGCACACGAGGACTGTATAAAAAGTTTATCAATCTTTTTATTTTAATAACTATACAACCCCTTTAAATATGAATGGCATGTCTGAGTACTACACCATCTGGAAAATTTTTCCGATTGGAAGTATACGGATCAACGGTTCTCCAGTAAAATGACATGAATCCGGTTTGCTATTCACCCTGTATAGGTTTAAATGAACATATCAAAACACAGCTGAAAGAAAATACAACAAAATAATTATGTAGAAGAACAAAAAACTCAAGATGCAGGCACAAGTTTATAACAGTTATTCTTCTGTTGGCAACTTATTTATTTCAGGAACATCAAAAATGGGTCACTTCCCTGCCTTCGGAGTATTTATTCTCTTCACTATTTTTTTACCTTGGTACCAGATTTCGTTCTTCTCATTAGGCCATCTCTCCTGTGTTTTTCTGATTTATCCATAGCATTCAATAAAGTACCTCGTTTGCCAACTTTTGTAATCATTCCAAGATAATGTTTAGCCTCATGAACCATAATAACATGACCTCCCCCCCCCTCACTTTTCTATCTTCCTCCCTGATCGCAGGAATGACATTGGCTTCTGATATAGAGTTCTAAATAACCAACCGTATGGTTTCTCAGTCCATACCCTACGGGATTTCTAACCGTAAACACCATCACCGGGAAAAGTCAATCACGTATCCATTGGCATCTCATGCATATTCAATAATTTCCGAGGTTAAATGTCTGCACAGTGTTGTGATGGAATCATATAAAAAAAACTTTTCTTGCAAATTTTTTTTTTTAATTTATAAACACGGTTAATTTCCATATTTTCAAAAAAATGTATATCACATAATTCTATAAAATAGAGTTATTTTAGATTATGAAAGAAATTAAAGTATAAAAAAATATTTTATATAAAATATAGTATGAAATTTTGAAATGTTTAACGACTATACATATTCGAATGTGAAACAGAATTTTGATCGGCGTTACATTTAAAAATAAAATCCAGCTATTTTTTCACTGTAAAGTATTGAAATAAATTTCTTGCATTTTTCATATCATCACTCAACAGCCATATAGAACAATAAAACAAAAATTTATACATTTCCGTGAACGCGAAATTCTAATAAAACACATAATATGAATGATACCATATCTTTTCTAAATAACAATTCACATAAAGACGACCTCTCATTCATATACTAGAGAAAGATAACGAGCAATACTGACGGCCATCATCCAGAAGAATTCCCCAAAAGACCATTAAGGAACTAAAGCTTGATACATAACATAAACACCAACTCTTTTATTTCTATTCTCTTCGAAGCATAACAATTGAATACCGTCGCTATTTATTTAACTACCCTTTCAACACTTTACATGCATTCAAAAAGTAAATTCCTTCCATATTTTATCTTTATCGCAAAACATATTCACAAGAAAAAAAACATTTATATATATATATCGGTAAATTTAGAAAATATGCGTGTTTATAAGCATATAATATGATACTTTAAAAAAGAATAAAATTTATATAGTTAACAAAAAAAAAAAACCCCATTGATTCTTTTAGGGACTTAAAAATGAAAATATATGTTTTTTACACTAATATTTAACGATTCTTTACGATCGGGAATATTTCTTATTTTTTTCTCATGGATTTTCTCCCCGACAAATTAAATTCCAGAAAAAAAAAACCCCATTTTTTTCCTTTCTTTTTTGCATACACGCTTTACACTTCTGTGTAAAGCTTAACCACTGAGAGAATAGAGTATATATATTTTTCCCTATTCTGAGGAAAAATTCCAAATAAAATTTTTGTTTCTTTGTATTGGAATTTGGTTTTTTTTCTCCCTTCTCCTGTGTGCTTCCAGTTGGATAGACTTTAGGAAAAGAAATGTCCTTTCTCTCAATTTATGCTTTTTTTTTTTATTCTTTATTATTCTTTCTCTATTTCGTTTTTCACAGTTTTATCGTATTTTCTTGCATTTGAGCGTAACAGAGAAAATAGAGTTCCTTCGGGATAAAAAGAGTTTTCTCTGTTTTTTTTTTTTTTTTTAATAGAATTGCTGTTCTACTTTGTGTTTAAATACATATTTATTGTTGTTTTTTTACGATGTTAAGACGGGCTTGTTAAAGACTGAGTAAAATGGTAAGATAATAATGGTAACGATAATATTCAAATGGAGAAACAAAAAAAAATTCACATCATTATTGTTTGGACATGCAAGAATAACTTGCGCTAGAGGGAATCAGATATTCAATGTCATAGTTACAATTCTTTTCATTATTTGATCGGGTTAAATTGTTGATGACAGATACTGTTTTAGTGAATGATTTTTTCTATCTTGTGAAATGTTATTGCAAGGAAAATTCGATTTGTTTGTGAGCTACTGTTGTTGTGTTATTTTTCTCCGTTTTTTTTTTGTATTGCATTGTGACATTTCTGTGTAACTCTCCTAGTGAACCAATTTGATGATTCTGTACGCCACCTATTTGCCAATCTTTTTGCTGCATTGTAATATAAGGGCTCCGGCCTGTAATGCTAATAAACTCACATTCAAGACTTGAGTAGTCATTTTATTAGGAAATTAATAATTTCAAAATAATTTCACGCTTTACATATTTGCGTGAAGCTTAACCACTGAGAGAATAGAGGTAACATTTGTTTTTCTATTCTGAGGAAAATTTCCAAGTAAATTTTGGTTCCTTTGTATCAGGATTTGGTCTTTTCCTTCTATGCTTCCAGTTGGATAGACATTAAAAAAATGAAATGTTCTCTCTCCTACAATATGTTTTTTGAGATTTAGATGGCTTTTTTCTCAGCCAGAGATATCAAGGAAACAGTTATGTTCCGGATATTATGCTGAGGTGAGCTCGGAAAGAAAAGTCATCACGTCTCCGCCGGGACTCGAACCCAGGCCCTCTTGCATACCGGGCAAGCATGCTACCATCTACACCACTGGAGACACATGAATCTGCCTTCCTAATTTCACGCACTGTGTCGTGAGGCGCTGAAGTAGAGGCAGTAGTAGCCTCTCTTAACTTCAGGAAATGGCCCCCGGGTGGGACGGTTTAGAGAGATTTAGATGGCTTTTTTCTCAGCCAGAGATATCAAGAGTGGTGAGATCTACCATCTACACCACTCTGGTGTAGATGGTAGCATGCTTGCCCGGTATGCAAGAGGACCTGGGTTCGAGTCCCGGCGGAGACGTGATGACTTTTCTTTCCGAGCTCACCTCAGCATAATATCCGGAAAATAACTGTTTCCTTGAATATGTTTTTTATTCTTTACTTTTCTTTCTCTGTTTCGTTTTTCACAGTTTTATCGTATTTTCTTGCATTTGAGCGTAACCGAGAAAATAGAGTTCCTTAGGGATAAAAAGGGTTCCTTTTTTTGCTAGGATTGCAGTTCTACTTTTGTGCTTCAACACATATTTATTGTTGTTTTTACGATATTTAGACGGACTTGTTAAAGACTCAATGAAATGATAAGAAAATAACGATAATATCAGACCAGGAAAGAAAAATTTTGCAACATTCTTGCTTCATTTGAGCGTATGTAACATTGAGAACTTGAGCACTGACTTTACTAGCAAATAATAATTTTAAAAATAATTTATTGGTTATTTGTTGTCTGATAATTATGGGATGCGGCTTTGAATTTGAATTTGTTGTCGCTTGTTGCTCTGATCAAGGCAAAAACTACGCTTGGCAGTCAGTGTTTCAATTTTTCTTTCTCAGGAAAATTAATCCACTTATCAGGTGAAACGAAATTAAATTAAGTGCACTGAATGTTAATAGGCGTCGCGATTGCTGCAGCTGCAAGTACATAGCTCGGACATCAGAATATGTGCTTAGTAGTGGTTCTGGTTGTTGTTGTTGGAAAATTTGTATTATTTGAATTATTGTAATTATTGTATTATTGTAATATTTAATCTTTTAACCTTTTCACTGTTATTGACGAGATATCTCGCTTTCTCAAAAGCTTTTCATTTTACAAATGACAAGCCCAGATATTTTGTAAGGCGATTTGCTCGATGGAACACTTCTTCCCATCCCCTTTGTTTTAACCCCTTTACGATTACGGACTTAATATTGCGTCCAAACGCCAGTGAAATAATTTCAAACAAGTTTTAAGGTAACTGAATAAATACCTGAAATATTTCTGTACGTGATGTAGGGATTAGAAAAAAAATGCTTTTTTTCCCCGAATTGCGCCCGAACCTTGGACATACCTGTTTTTCATACTTTGGTACACCCTACATATATTTATTTACATTTTCAAAATTTGATCTACGTATATACAGCCTTGTGTGTTTGTAAATAAAACCCAAGATATTTTTTGTTGTGTTTAATAGTTTTCGCTTTATTGCTATTTTCTTACTGTGACTAAACTATTGAAATAGACTGTATACCATATTTTTCCTCCAGTCTAATCGTATGTTTTTCAAGAAATAATTTTTTTTATACAATATTGAACCATCATAAAAACGTAATTGACTATACTGAAAACTCGCCGAATCTTCATAGCTTTAAACTCCTTATGATCCCGGACGTAATATTGCGTCTAAAACTAAAGCCAGTCAAAGTTCTCTGTGTAAATTTCTTTAGTTTTTAAATGTTTCTAGTCTATTTTTACCACTCGAATCTTTATAATAAAAATAAAGTTTTCTTCTTCTTCTTTCTTTCTCTACTCCTGTTAACGATTTTCTTCGACACACATAATGTATCTTTCTGATTTTTGCATGTAAGAGCGAAAGAGAACACGTAAAGGGTGAAAAGAGACTAAGAAAAAAAACCTTTTATCTATCTTATCTATTATACATTTTTACTATATATATATATTACTTTATATATATAAAATATATATATATATATATATATATATTTTTTTTAATTTCACTTTTTTTTTTAACGTGGAGTTAGGTTGGGACGAGGTTGCCAAAGTTATCGCCGATTGGTCAAATAAGGATAATCCAAATTTCCCACCAAAATCTCGTTAAAACAGTTCAAAATACTGTTGAAAATAGGAAAAGTATATTCTATAAACAGAAAAGCAGCACTTTTACGGGGGGTTTAGTGATTCCTGTTATGCCAGTTGAAGGGTCAAATTTATGGACGTGTTCATTTAAGCCACTAGATGAGTTGTGACAGGGACCTAAGAGTTTCACCTCCAACGACTGGCTGTTGTTTGTTTCTCGAAAAAATTCCCCAAAAATATCGAAATGTTGGTTCTATTTCGTTTTGAATGGAGTGATCCCTATGTGTCGGTGCAAGAGAATAAGGAACAGAAGACGCACGAGTGAGAGAGACGTATAATTGAATAACATTACAATGCTATAGCTTTCACCGGGAGTTCAGAAAATCGTCTTATAACTGCGAGAAACGTATAAGTGCGAAAGTGTATAAATAGTGATCACTGTATTTGTTTTCTTATTTTGCTTCAATTCTTGATGCGTTCTTTGATACGAAAGAAATGCATTAATTTCTAGTTAATTTCTAGCTCTACTTTGAAGTTGAAGAACGTTACAGTTGAAATTAATATGTTTGTATTTATCTTTTTAACCCAATGACTAAAATGGCTAAATTATGGGGTGTCAATCAATTTTTGACTCAATTAAATGAATGGCAGTTCGAATTTGGTAGTGTGATTAGTTTTTGAAACCATAACAGGTATATCTGTTATGGTAAATGTGATTAATCGGTTACTATGCGTACTTTCAAATCGTCTTGGTAAGTAAGATAAATTTATCACTTTTATCAGGGATTATGCATAATAAAAAAGTTTCGGTGGTAAATTTAATACATACTTGAAATTTACCGCCTTTATCCGTGATTATGCATAATACCCATGTGCAATTGGTGAATTTGAAATATGAAAAAAAATTCAAATGAGTCAAATATGTGTGATGAATGTCTGACGCCAGATATAATGATAGCAAATTTTACAATCGTAGCCCGTTATAATTATACATTAAGTATATACTATATCACATAGTACGATTTATCATGCTTTCCAGAGTAAACGCGACGCTTGAGAATTATGCATAATTGCCGGTAAAAGTGATAATTTTTTTAGAACTTTCCTCACTGGTAAAAGGGGTTAACTTAGGGAAACTTATCAATTTACCAATCGGCACTTGGGTTTTATATATAGTCGCCAGTAAAAGTTAGGAATTTGGGTAAATTTATCGCGAAGTTGCAAAAATGCTCGTAGATATTTAACATAATAACCGAAATTGTACATAAATAAACGGAATTTTCACATTTACCGTAACATATCTATCAAACAGAGAAATATTTCTGTTCGGTTCAGGTATAAGTATTCTGCTTTCTGAATATAAGATATTCTGCTTTCTGAATATAAGATATTCTGCTTTCTGAATATAAGATATTCTGCTTTCTGAATATAAGATATTCTGCTTTCTGAATATAAGATATTCTGCTTTCTGAATATAAGATATTCTGCTTTAATTGTTTACATTAGTACACGGAGTGGAGCCGATTAGGAATATACAATTTGAATAATATTTTTCGGAAGAAATTACATACAAGCATTTGCCTTGAATAGTGTTTAATTGAATTATCAAACTACAGGAGGATCTACATCTAGTTCTGATACATCAAAAGCACAAGAAGCATACCATTTTTAAAACAGGGAATGCTTATTATATTCGATACTTAACTGACTTGATCTTTTATTTACTTTCTCTACATTGA
This sequence comes from Pholcus phalangioides, assembly GCF_987345545.1. Lineage (NCBI taxonomy): Eukaryota > Metazoa > Arthropoda > Arachnida > Araneae > Pholcidae > Pholcus > Pholcus phalangioides. The sequence continues at coordinate 103,923,056 of NW_028301608.1, read as the reverse complement.
AACTTCCAACCGAGTTTTCAGCCGAAAGTAAATAATTCAACAAAACATTGCATAAAAGCTATGAAAAAAATTTCATATATTAAAGCAGAAATTTTACGTATTTCATATCCAATTCTGAAATTGCAACTCATATAATTTTTCCCCATTTTACAAAACTGCATTTGAACCATCTTTTGTATTTCAAGTCACCGTATTGTGTACCAAGTTCAATATTTTTTTTTTGACAAATTTCCACGGGAAAAAGCGATTTTCTTTTATGCAGGTTATATCCGAAAAGTTATTAAATCATTCCTGAAAAGCCACATTCTTCTTGCAAAAGAATTATTCTTTTTTTTTTCTCCTTCATCGTTTCTCCCCTAGAAAGAAACATAAATTTATGAGCATGAAATTTAACGTCATGAGTCATGATGACTTATGTGACTATTATTTACGTGACGCATATTTCATTTTAATGTCTTTTTTCCTGTGTTTTTGTTACTGAAGCTTCATTGACGCAAACATAACATTTAGGACGTGCAGAATTCTTTTTTTATAAAAAATGCTTAAATTTTTATCTTTTATAACATACATAGCCACTGAATGCTGCGTTAAGAAATAAATCGCGCGTCTTTCACTTTGTCGTGAGAACATTTTCCAACTATATAAGTATTTCTAATTCCTTTTAATGAATCATAGAATTGAACACTTATTATTATTTTTTTTGTCTCTTTTGGTTGAGGCCTGCTTTTACTTCTTATCTTAGGCAAAAGCCTTTACGGTACATGAACTTCTAAAGGTTTTCGCCGAAGATAAGAAGTAAAGTCAGGCCTCAGCTAAAAGAGACAAAAGAAGAGAAAGAAGTGTTCAATTCTCTGATTCATTAAAAGGAATTAGAAATACTTAAACGGGGGGAAACGCTCTCTCGACATATTGAAACAGAACATTATTAGAGTCTAATAAAATCTAAATTTTTGCGGCTTTTTTTTTCTCATTTTTTTTATATTACGTCTCACGAAGGTGCCGAATAGGACACACAATATTTATGAGGCTACCACATACCACAGTTTCATCAACGGCACAATTAATTAATAACGTAAGGGCACCGTAAGAAAGAAAACAAAAGAAAAAAAATGTGAGAGAATGAGCATTAAAATAATTTCGAGTGGTGGACAGCGCCAATAATAACACCTGAGGGTGTATGAAAATATCAGTTACATTATCACAGGTTTTAAATGGTCACGGTACTAATTATATATGAAGGTGCTGGAGAAAAAAAAAAATTCAATACGCGTTACTGCAGGTTCGAAGAGGTCAATGGCATCAATATTATTTTGCGAGCCCGGGGTCGGGAACATATTGAGTATAAAAGAAAACATTGCTCAATAAATACTTAATCTATATTGTGCCGCATCGATTATTTTATTTTATTTAAACGCATCCATTAACAATTAATCAACCAAATGTAATTTTTCCAACATAATTAATTCCTCACCCCATCTGCCCAAATTGAACATAAAATATTTAGTTACTACCAATCACCATCATGCCTGATTTTATGTCTTTTCAGGCCTTTTACGTCATTTTTTTTCAGGCCTCACTATAAGCACCTAGTGCACTTATTTCTCTCCGTCTAACTCAAAATGCCAACCAACTCGATAGCTCATTCGAGCGCCTTTGTGCACTTTAAGTAAAATTAAAGACTCATTGACAAAGAATAGCTTTAAGCACCTTAGCACTCTCACTTTAAATTTAAGATCATGTTCACAAGTGAGTATAATATCTTACAAGGCAATCGAGAAAGTTAACATTTTTTTTCTTCTTTGATCATGCAAACAACCAATTTGATTGATTGGACGAATCTTGAAAAATATTTACTTGTGCCTTGCTCTTTGGCGAGTCATCTGAACTGGTAAAAACTAGATCTTAATGGTAGTGATTCATAAGGTGAAAATGTAAGTATCTTTTTCTGATGCCAGAGATACTTTGAAAAACAAAGCACGTTATGACTGGAGTGGCTTTATGTCATCATTATGCTTTTAAATATTGGCATCAATGTTGTTGATGGAGTCCCAGCAAGTTGTATTCAATATAAATAAAATGAGTGGGCTGTGAGATTTTTCAGCATGGGAAAGAATATAGGAATATGCTAACTTCAAATTGAATACTTTGAAGGGGAGGATCTGTGATCAGCAGAAAATAATTATTGGCGTATTCAAGAAGACTTAAATAACAATGTTTCTGAAACAATGTTAAACAATAACTTTTAATAAACAAATGTTTTAATGACATGTTTTGTTACAAATGTTCAATAAACAACGTTTTTTAAACTAATTCAAATCACGATGTGTCGCAAACAACACACCACTATCAAATGTCTCCTAAACAATGTTCAAGAAGCAGATGTTTCCCAAATAATGTTGAAACAATAAAATCTTCTAAATAATATTGAAAGGACTGAGAACTACGGTCTATCGCTATGGGCAATTTCCTACTAATAGAGTTGTGCCAGAGGTTTGTGTACCTAACAGTCAGAGTACGTATCTAGTGTTGTGAGTGGATTTTTAGTGCCGCATTTACATTCTAATAATGATTGAATATTTGTACCGTAGCAGGTCTGTATCGAGACTTTTTAACAGGAAATCGGCTCGCATTCGCGCGTCGAAGTTCAGAACCACAGAAAATCGACTACAAACGACCACCACTATATCGCCGGTGGGGTCCGAACCCAAACGTTAGCATTGCGAGTCCGTTACAATGACCACACGACCGTCCCACAGCGTCACTACATTGAACTGAAAATTGTATTTCAAACAATTCTGATTTGGCAAATGTTTCCTTAATAATGCTTAATTGTTATGTTTTGTTGAAAATGCTGAATTAATAGATGTTTCCTTAAAAATATGTTGAATTACACGTTGTTTCCCTAATAATTTGGAGGTAGTAAAATTCCTTAATTAAGTTGAATTGACAGCTCCACCTTTGATGCTGGGGAGGATGCCCCCTCGTATTCCCGCCATAGTTGAGTTGACAGTTGTTTCCCTAACAATGTTAATGAATATGCATGAGGAATTTTACTATATTCCTTAATTGTGTTGAATAGATACATGTTTCCTTAACTATAATGAACTTGTATATGCTGCATGAACGATGTTGAGGTGACAGGGGCTCGACTCAAACTATTGTGACCTGACAAATGTTTCCTAAACTATTTATGAGCAGCACATTTCCCCCTCAACTATATTATAATGACAGACTTTCCGTAAACAATGTTGAAGCTATAAAATTTCATAAACAATGTTGAAGTGATAAAATTTTCTGAAGATTGCTTGAGTGTGATACAATTTTTTTTTTATATAAACAACTTAAATATCACCTAAACAATATTCAGAAAGCAAACTCTTTTATGTAATGCCCAAGCAACAATGCTCTCTACACAATGTTCAAGGGACAAATTTTTCCTAAAGAGTTCTTAAGTGGTGATGCATTCGCATCGAATGAATAAAGCAACGAGAGTGATTAAATGGACCAAAACTCCCAGTTCAAATCTCGTCAGCGATTACCTTATACTGTAGTATATATATCTTCTATAGTTTTACTTGGTACTTCTGGAAGTGATAGCTCTACTACTGATGCCCAGCAGGTGTTAATAGAGATATCATTAGATTGATTCGCCAGTATTACCCGTTTCGTTTCATTGCATCTTTACATCAAGAATATACGTCATAAAAATAATATCGTCGATTTCTTCCCATATTATGATGGCCTACTACTTCGAGAGACTCCATCAACTACTATCTACGTAAACTATTCGAACGTTTCTTCTAATGGTACAGTAGAGTCTGGAAAATCCGAGCCCCGGAAGTTTGAGTTTCCAGATAATCCGAAGCACAGAAAATTTTCGAATTTCCTTCTTGAAACCTTCTCTCTCTCCCCCCCCCCCCTAAAGAACAGAACGTTTTATTTTTTCCCCGGGAATATTACATAGTACGAACATATTATACAGTAATTTCAGTTTGAAATGGACTAGCCAGCTCGATTACGGGTAACCGGTGTAATAAAATATTAGACTCCCTTGAATGGATGTGTAGACCATTTTAACTCTCGGGGGTCGCTCAGAAAGAGAAGCAAGTTTGACCATTTTCTTTGTAATGTAATGATGGACAATGGCATCGTCTCCTATAATTGGTTACATAAAATCATTGGAAAGGTAATTGAAAGCTGTCAGTGCCTCAGCGTCGTTCATCATCAATCCCATCTCCAACTCTACTCCCAATCCATCTTTGCACCTCTTCAAAACATTATTCATTTTTTGAAACACATCGTACGTCATCTATATCTTATTCAAGAACAATAATACAGTAAGGATGCTAGTGCTGCTTTTGATTGTGTGTGTGTTTTCTAAGTAGAACTAAGGGGCCAGCATTACACTATAAAAGTTTGATAAAAGATCTTTTACAAAACTTAAAAAAAACATCCATAGTTACATTTTACATTCACTCGAATGAAACCGATGTGGTTATTGGTTGCATTTTCCGAGTTTTATAATTATCAAACTTTTATAGTGTAATCCTGGCCTAACATTTGAAGCATTTTTTATTGTTCTTCGGATAATTCGAGTTTTTTGATAATCCGAGGTGGCCTTGGTCCCATATACCTCAGATTATCGAGACTCTATTGTAATCGAGGCAATGATATCCATCCCGAAATAATGTAAAAATAAGTAACTACGCACAAGATTAAAACTGAAGTCCTTTTACTGTACAACCTTTAAATTTTAAACCGATGAGCCTAGAAACCATTACCAACCTACCAAGTATAAAAATTAAGTGCAGATCGCAGATGTGTTCTTTTCTTTTCAAGAGGTATAATACGTATCAAAACATATTAACATTTTTTTTTTTGCATTTATTTTATAGTATTATTTTACTATCACCTGAAGCAATTTATTGTGCATACTGTTTTCTAGGTAAAAGTTTCAAAAAGTAAAAACCGCCGTATGTCTGTGTGTGGAATTTGAAATAGCCTTCCATCATACTTTACCTACTTCCCCCATTTTTCTGTCAAAGGACACTACGTGAACGATAGGCTGCTTTTACAGAGACCCCGACCAATGTCCGAAATGGCCAAAAAAATGTTCTACGGCTGAATTGCCTTCAGCCTCAACAACGAATTTCACGAGTAGTTTGGCTTCGATGTTCCTGACAAAGTGTTTTTCATTATGTTTACTATTTTACAACCGTTTTACCAATTTATTTATACTCAAACATTAGAGAAAGCCTGAGAAGAACCTTTTTTGTAATGAGATACAATAATTATATAATGCTTCTGACAGTCGATAAATTTCGTTATAAAACAGCATAGTTATGTGGAATCGAAGCTTGTTGTAACAACCATTTGTTATTATTACCGTTACATTATAACGACGGGTACGATAAGAGATACTGACCCCTGGTCTGGCAAATATAATTCTCCATCGGGGTTCCTCAGAGGATCATTTATTTTCTCCAGAATAAAAAAGAAATCTTTATATCCTGTCCCAGGAAGCACCATTAGAATTTCGCGAGCAGCAATTTAGTGCCACTGGGGTTTATAACAACTATTTTACATTCAATGAAAACATTAATATGCATAGGATATACATGTATATACAAATAATTATGCCACACATTCCAATTAACAATTCACGAGCAGGTGTTTCGAGAGGCTACTACTTCACCAAACAACTATGGCCGATCGCTATATTGCAAATTTACTGCCATTAATGACATGGGTTGGAAATGAAGGTGCTTTCTATAGGTGGATGTCTCAAGTTTGTAAGGGAAAATGTCTTATCTATATCTTCACTCGGGATTAAACAGCAAACTTCACGGTGCTAGACGAGCATTTTACCAAACCGCCATTCGGGGTGTTTGGATAGGATGAAAACTTCAATTAGAAAGAAAATTTCAATGCCCATACCACCCATATCACACTAGTTATAAATTTTCAAATGTCTTCGACATCGCCTGCCACATTATTGCTATGATTTATTTTATATTATTTGTTTTCGATGCATGCATAAGGTAGAATATGAAGTTGGCTAAAACATATCATATCAGTAAAACAATCATTTCATCTTTAAACATAAAACAAAAATCTATAAGTATCAGGTCAGCTGAAATATACAGGAGTGACGAGTAGAATTAAGTTTAAAATATTTTCCCATTCATCCTATGTTGTTTTTCATCAAATATAAAGACCTATAAAGCCCATCCAATCCAATACAACGTTTACCCAGCCTCTTTTATGCAAAACAATGTACAATATCCGTGTTTTTCGTTTGCCAAAATTGTGCTTGTCCTTAGCCATTGATATTGAAGAATTCGGTGCACATAGGTGCTTGCATTAACTATTGCAACTTTATTCTTTTCCAACCAGATGCATTTTCCCTGAAACTGCTTACATTATAACAAAATGAATAATACAGTCGAATCCCGTTATGACGAACTCCAAGAGACCGGAGAAATCACTTCGCTATAACGAAATTTCGTTATAAAGGGGAATCCCAGGTTTTTGTATTTTATTCCTATGTAAACTTATCTGGAGGATTAGAAAAGTGTTGGTTAAAACGAGATTTTCGCTATAACAGTATTCGTTAAAATGGGATTCGACTGTATTTCTATTCCGTCAAAAATGAATTGCAATTTTCTATTCCATCCAAATATGAATTCTCTTAAAAAAACGTCTTTTATTCTTCAAACTCTCGACATAACGATCCCCCGATTATACGTCCGATTTCCATCGAACGAGGGGGGTCATCATAATAAACGTCGACTATACGATGTGTATACTTGGTGACTCAAAAATTCGTCAATAGTTTAAAAATTCATAACATGTTGAAAGAAATGGTATATTTCAATGTGGTTTATATACGAAAACGTTATTCCCACCACAGATTATTAAAAGTAGTTCAAATTTTTGTCGATAGAGAGAGAGCTGTACGGAAGCAAATTACTGGAAATCCGGCAAATCGGAGTCCTATAACATGTAGTGTATGCGACTAACAGCTCATTCCTAGGTTTTCCATTTATTGGCAATTACATGAGGTTTTCATTGCGATGTTGACATTGGTGGATGAAGCACTATTAGTTGGTTGTTTTACCTCGGTCACAAATCGGCGGCTGAAGGAACGGATAATTAATTAAATGACCACTAATTCCATCCAAACCAGTCATTCACAAGAATTACAATCCAATCAAACAAATTATATTACGAGAAAACAAGGCGTTTAGGAAATCTAAATTAACTTGGTTATAAAATAACATAGTTATGTAAAAACGGTGAACCGCTTTTTAGTGCTTCCAAATTCACAATCTGGATGAGACATATACGCGGTATCTCTTCGTTATTATCAAAAGTGTGTAAGCGCCGTCACCTGGTATGAAGTCGATTTCTGTGTTTGAATTTACTAGAATTCGAATATACGCAATTTGTTTCCCCTGGCATTTTTAGGAAACGTGGCTGATGTGAGGGAGAGAACAATTTCAGAGATAAAAGAACTTGGTCTCATCCGGGAAAATGTAATGGATACGTTCAGTTTCAGAACCAGAATCCACTAGATGACAACTTACAGAGATCTCAGAAATTGATTTAAGAGAAAGGACGTTATCTGTTCTTCCTCGAATTCCTACTGTTGGAGAGGAAAAAAATAAAAATATTGTAAAAGAACTTTATTACTTTTACGATTTTTATTTTCATTCTTTACTTTTATGGTCGACTTCACGTTCTCTTGTAATTTATGGCTGTGTTTGAAGTACTTTGAGAGATCTGAGAGTCATTTATTCTCTTTGTGGGCGAAACTAATCTCTTTCCCTCTGATATTCCCAATGCCTTCTAATATAACCGAATAAGTAAATTAAAATGATCGTAAAAAACGTTTTTGGAAACAATTACGTTGACATGAATCTTCCAAACTAATTTACAAAACTGTCGAACTCATTAATGCAAAATGAAAGCCGTTAGTTTCTATTTAAGGAAATTATTACCTCCCACGTGCTGTTGTGTTTAGCTTGAAAACGAGGGAAAAATCTGAGTTTTATTGAAATCCGTAGAATATTAATTATTTAGCTCATTAATATATCAGTTCTGAAACATTAATTTATGGAGAGAAATATTTTCGTTTTGGAAGAAAGAGTTAATTATGTTTTTCCGCGACTCATACAACAAACAATGTTATGATCCAAAATTGGAGGAGATGCGTCCAGCTTTTACGTTTATTTGAGATGGAAATAATTTCTGTCAAATACGCATGATTGAGATAATGTGTGTTATCGAAAGAGCTCTTTTTCATTCCGTGAATTTTTCATGTACGTTTCAAACAGTCTGAATTAAAATTTTGGTTCTACTCTTCACAAAGTAAGAAAATTCTGACGTAATTACTTAACAAAGAAAGAAAATACATCGTGAAATAGGCAAATAATAAATTTAAAATACACCGATATATAATTCGGCACTCATGGGTGCCGTTTCCAACGTAAAAAAGACAAAGAGGTTCTGAACACAATGACAAACGTGGTCTACGGGGTTAGAGTTTTTTTCCTTTTAGTTCAATGTATAATTCTCAGTTTTGACTTCAGAGTTGCTGCCATTTGATGTTCGTAACGTCATATAATTAACTCTTTGAATATGGAAGTGCTGTTTCATTATGAAATTGTTGTAGGGCAATGGAATGGAGGACGTTGATTTGATCTCATTTACTAATTATTCTTGAAAACTCTAAGATAGGTCAAATAAATCTAAAAAAGATGGGGGAAATCAAACTTTTTGAATCACTTCAGATACGGAAAAATTGGATTTTCTGTCTTTACTCCAGCAATTTAATTGGTGGAGTAAACACAGAATAGTAGTATAATGTACGTCGGTGTAGTATTAAATTTATTCTGAAAGAAATTGATTAGGTGATTGTAATATCAAGATAGCACAAATGGGTTATAGAATAATCTAGAACATATTATCACGCTAGATTGATAATGGAAGAAACATATAAATTTCTGTAAATCTGATTAATCCAGTAATTATGCATAATTACTTATCCTTTTGAAAAGTTCTATAAATTTTACGAGTTTATCACATTTACCGCGCGTGATTACTTAAAATCCCCAGCTCATATTAAAAAATGGATAAATCATCAATGAATTCCTTGAATTTACCGGACATTTCACTCAAACCTCAGTCTAGGATGATGGAATGATTCGGACACACGAGCAGAGGTTCAAAAGGTAGTTCCACAAGTTCAGACTATGAATAAAGTCTGGTCACGTCAGAAGACGATTTTTCTTTCAGAATACGGCCCATTGCCAACTTATTTAAAACACTTCGGACTCTCCAACAACAAATTCTGTAACTGGGTGGTAAAGGGGACCTACTGGACTATTTCAAGCAGTGCCCGTATACCAGCGATGCTCATTTTCCACAAGTAAATCCATCTTACATAAACATATGGAAGAAACAAATCATTAGGTCGCAAGTCCTCACTAAAATGATGGAAAACTTTATAAATTCCATGGAAACCCATATGCATATATGGCACACCAAGAGTAGACCTTCTGCTAGCCTACCTCCAGACTCGGACACATCCACGACTTCAATCCTGTCAGATTACTCGCCGCCTATTACTCGAAGCAGATCCCTGCTACGGAATAGACTATGTAATCAGAATTCGATAATCTCTATATTATAGTATATGCTCATGCAGCGTATTGCATGTCTGATGACTAGCCATATGTGATTGGGTTATTTGATGTGTACACATTTTTGTTTGTATTTCTGTCTCTGAAATGTTTGGAAATTGTGGAATGTTAATGGATGCACATATGTGTACTATTTTTTTTGCATGTATGTATAATTATTATCTCTGAAATGCTTAGAAATAGTGGAATGTGTATGAGATACACATATGTACTATTTTATTTGCTTGCTGTTTTACTGTGCTTGTATGTATAACTGTTTCTGAAATGTTTGGAAATTGTGGCATGTGTATATACACTGCTGGCCACCGTAAATGCAACGCCCTGAAGGAAGCATGCAAATAATATGAAATTTACAACATGCATTAGCGGAGGTGAGATATGCAAATGATTAGAATTTCAGCGCAGACGCACATCACGCGCGCCTGTGACGCCACTTCAAAGCGCTATTTAAGGCTTGGAGATTTCGACGATTTGAAGTACGGCAATTGTGTTTTTCTTGTGGTTTTTTCAAAAAAACGATCAATTATGCCTCCTAGAAAACAGCGATCATATTTTGATCAAGTATCCGAGTTCGACAGAGGAAGGATAGTGGCCTACCGAGATTGTGGATTATCTTTCAGGGAAATCGGTAGTCGTGTTGGACGAAACCAAGCAACTGTAATGCGGATATGTGATCGTTGGATGCAGGAGGGTACGACGGACCGACGTGTTCGATCGCATCCACCTCAGTGCACCACTTCACGTGATGACAGGCGTATTGTGCGTATGGCAGTGACGGATCGCTCAGCCACATCACGAACCATAGCACAGCACATTCAGTCAGTACCGCATCATCCAGTGTCTGCGCGTACCATTCGACGCCGTTTACAGCAGAGTGGTCTGTCCGCAAGACGTCCATTGCTTCGTCTACCCTTGACGCAGAACCACAGACGTCTCCGCCGCCAATGGTGCGATGAAAGAAGGATGTGGACGGCACAATGGAATGAAATTGTCTTTACTGACGAGTCACTCTTCTGTCTCCAACACCACGATGGTCGGATTCGAGTCTGGAGACACCGTGGAGAGAGGATGCTGAACAGCTGCGTTATACACCGCCACACTGGTCCTGCACCGGGTATTATGGTATGGGGCGGTATTGGATATCACTCTCGCACTCCTCTAGTACGCATTGCCGGTACTTTAAAAAGCCAGCGCTACATCTCCGAGGTGTTGGAGCCAGTTGTCCTTCCTTACCTTCAGGGCTTGCCCACAGCCATATTTCAACAGGATAATGCGCGACCACACGTGGCACGCATTGTCCAAAGGTTCTTCGGCAATCGCCAGATTGAATTGCTTCCCTGGCCAGCTCGCTCTCCGGATCTTTCGCCGATAGAAAACATGTGGTCCATGGTTGCTCAACGATTGACTCAGATTACATCCCCAGCTGCCACACCAGATCAACTTTGGCAACGCGTGGTAGCTACTTGGTCTGCTGTACCCCAAGAACACATCCAAAGTCTCTTTGAATCAATGCCGAGGCGTGTGGCAGCGGTGATCTCCAACAATGGTGGCTACTCTGGCTACTGATTTTGGCAGGAACCACACTTCACAGAAGTCTATAAATTTAATCATTTGATGCTTGGTCAACATGCTATCTACAAAATAAATATTGTTGCGATATCTCTTGTCTTTCTTGGTGTTGCAATTTGGGTGGCCAGCAGTTTATATATACACACTTATATTTTTCATTTTGCATATTAACTATACTAAAAATATGTTTCCCCAGTGATGGCTTTCGGTTAGAAGTCCCGTAGGATACGGACCGAGTCATCACACGTTTAGTTAGTTAATTAGTCTAGGATGACGGATTCGATCGATAATGTTGGCTATGTTTTAAAATGTTGATAAATGGGAAAAAAGCTGACTTTACAGGACTGATAATAATTTGTGTACTCAGATAGCAAAATGTTATAAGTCACTTTTCCCAAAAAATTGGGTTGTTTGCATTCCAGTCTCGCTCGTTAAAATTTTGGAAGGTATGCAAAATTTCGTCTTCCTCTTTCAGTTTATGAGGGAACAACGGAGGTAAATCGTAATATGACACTCGGAACCGAAGTTACGTCCACTTTAGAGTTGAATTTTTGCACCCAAGTTATACGTGAATAAAAACTTTAAAAGGAATGCTAATTTTGACAATTTACTTGAATTTGAATCACGATTTCTAAAAATCTGGTCATAGTAGCATTACGAAATTTTGATATGATATTTTGTTATACAGAGTGGGCAAAAAGTCCGTAGAAATTTTGAAAATTCTTAAAACCAGAAAAATAATCGAAATAAAAAACGATTTACACGGTTAGCATCGCTAGGTCACGGGAATTTTTTCAAGACAGGAAAAAAAGTAACTCAAAAACAGCTGATAGGTACGCTAGGGTACACAAGTCAAAGAAAAGGTACGCAAAATAACGAAGAGAATGCCTCCAAATTGTTTATTACAGTAGTATTGGTTCCACATGACCACCGCCACAGGGGATAACATATTGCATTCACCGACAAAGCTTTATCCTTCGCACTCAGCATTCTTGTTCACATACACGGTTTATAACGGTGGACTGGTTGTGCATTAGGTGAGCAAGTTCTTATACCCGTCTCATTTGCATATTTCCACCGAAGTCGCTCGTACCAGCGCCACCTATCGGCTGTTTTTTTCCTGTCTTAAAAAAAATTCCCGTGACCTAGCGAAGCTAACCCTGCAAACCGTTTTTTATTTCGGTTATTTTTCCGGTTTTTATGTTCCGGCTTTTTGCCCAGCCTGTATATATTGCCGATGTTATAAACCAAAATCTAAGGTTTATCACATATATTTGTTTAATTACAGTGCTTTATAGACGAAACGTAGAATGAAATTTCCCAAAATCCACACGTGCATCAACAGATTTGAGTGTGACTTATGAACATATCACACAATCCTGTAAAATTTAATTCATGGCCTGTAAAATTACTAGCTGAATGTACTCTGAAAATAATAAAACATTCCATTGGTAGAATTTTTTGTAAACGTGTTTGGGGGGGGGAGATATGACATGAATTTTACTTAATTTGACATAAAAACGAATTTTCCTAAAAAATGACAGAGATAGTCCAAAAGGTATTATTGTTTTCATCGTTTTAGGACACTTGCAATCAAAATTTTTCATTAAAGGTCACTCCAGTACCATTTTAGAGAAAAGTGACGAGAAAGGTAGTCGGGTACCTTAAGTAGTGCAAGAAAAATCAACAAAGTCACATTTTCGGAAACTTTTATATCCATTTGGAATTTTGTGATTCTGATGAGAATTTCTCAGAAATATTTTAGTATTATGATAAATTGTTAATACATGAATACGAATGCAAATACAACGCCACAACAGGCAAATGCCCAACCGGCTATATCCGTTGTTACCCATATGATGCATTTCCATCGCAATCCTGCATAACTTGATAAAATATTCACGAAAAAGATTCCTTTTGGATTCCGATTTCGATATTTCGAGCAAAGAGCAAAAAAATAGAAGATATTGGAGCATAGTAATCATTGTTATACCCATTTTTTCTTTATGTTAAGTTGCACCACCACATCAAGGAAACCTTCTACGTTATCGGATAGAGCTCTGTCACATCACGAAACTTGGCGTGCAGACTTGTGTAAAATGATAGATGATGAAACTATTCCAGTGAAGTAATTTTCACATTAGTTTAGGATTCCATGAGCACTTTGTAATCTGTTCCGTCTTTTGCGCAATACACGAGGAGGTTGGTGTAAGAAAAGAAAAAGAAACATTCCTTTTTCTTACACGAGACTATGTATTTGTAATATAAGGTAATTTTTTCACCAGACTCACGCGAAGTTGTAGAAGTAAGTTACATATGTTGAATGGATTTCATAAGCTTTAAGAAATTTTTCTCCGTGGGATTGCGTGAAACTAATTATCACTGTTTATCAATAAACAGTGATGATATTGATCATCTGATTTATTTACTGATGTTGCTTATTATAATCACGGATAATGTTATCATCCAAGTATTATTATCATTTTTGCAAAGTACGGAACAGACATATACGAGTATCGTAAGATGGAAAAAAAATTCGTTTAATTATTAGGATTTCACTTTACGTTATCGGCTTTTTTTTCCCGATCTAGTTATTTTTTGCATATTTAACCCTCTATTTGGTCATACGTAACAAAAGCAACATAATTTTCTTATAGTTTTCAAATAAAGGCATTGCATATTTTGAGGCCATTTTAGCATCGATGCTTCCAAGTACACAACTCCTAAGCATTCGATTTTCTAACAATGAAATTCTTAGAATTCGATTTTTATTTGTGGGATGTTCATGGAGTTTCCAGCAGAATGGCTGAAAGGCACACGTCTCCTATTTTTTGACAAGAAAAGCAAGAACGATTTTTGACCTTGGCATTTTGGAGGGAAATACCATGTGTGGAGGAGATATATTGCTGTGCATTCTTCAACAATGATAGGAAAGTAACTAGGCAAACAAAGACATTTTCAATTCAAAACTACGTAAATCATATAAATACAGTATGTTCCCTGAAGTGCACTTTTTTTTCTAATATTGACATTATTTTTTTTTGTCGTGCAATAGCTTTCAGGGTACCTCATTTGCTTAATATTAAAAAAAAAAAATTCTCCCCTGAAAAATTTTCTCTTTCGGATATTTCAATGCTTGCTAAATAAGGGTTAACTTACCCTATTGGTAATTACTTATAATGAATTCATACAGAAGATTTGATAAGTTCATGCTGAAAACGAGAATTTATCACACATTAAATTGAATTAACCACATGGTGTTAAATAACCGAAGGTGTTGAGCGTGTTTCTTGTGAGTTATCCGGCGAAGATGACACGCTTTTACCGGCGTATTTTCTTATCAGTAGTTTTTAAACTTAAAATTAATGTTTGAATCATAATCAAATAAATTACATATTTCAACTCAATATAAAAATTCATTTTTATTGTATAAACTCTTGGTTGCTTACTTTAACATTTTCGAAAATATTCAAACGTTAGCTGAGTTCGAAGAAATTTCGAAAATGTTTAAAAAGTGGTTATGAAATGATCGGATTATTTTATTTCAACAATGTTTCTCCAAGGCAACATTGGCTTCTTCATTTTAACAATGTCTTTGTGTTTATGTTGTGTTATGTTAATCATCATTGTGTCTTTCGGAGACACAATGATGGCCACACACACTCTTCTTAATAATATCCACTTTTCTTAATTTTATACTATTCGTTCACACTTTTCAAATTCAGTTTTTCTGGAAATCAGCTAGTTTGTAGGCAAAAAGGAAAAGAAAATACGAAACAAGCACAACTAAACAATATAAATACATAAGGATTACACATACACTTACAACACACATTTCGGCACACACAATGATTTATTAGAAATTTCGCAGGGAATATGTATACGAGGTACATGCACGATTAAGCTAGTTCTAGTAGACAGAAAAAGTCAACTGCATTTGAAACAATATGTCAGAACATAAATTTGGATGTAATGAATTTCCTGCTTTAACGTGGTGGATGTAATGAGGAATCCCAACCAATGTTATCGAATTTATCTCAAGAGATGAAACCAGAATGGAAAACTGCAAAAATGCTGATTTTACAGGAGCATTGAAAATAAATCCACAGATTTCTCCATCCGTTTCCTTAGATTATCTACAAATGTTTATGAATATTCAGATGCATTTCGAATCTGTGATAAGTGTCGAGGGGGGTCAGTCTAAGGTTTCTGAATTCGTCCTTTATATGGCATCGTCATCCGCAGCAACAGATCATAAGCTCCGACTCTCATATTCTAATGATCTGATATCGGCAATCAATATAAATCAAAAATTGGATAATCATTCTATTCTTTTCTCTTTACTAAAAGATTATAAATTTGTAATGAAGAATGTCGTAAAACTACCAGTAAAAAATAGTTACTAATAACAGTGTATTAACCCTCAGCTTGCTTCGATCATCCAAGAATGATCAGTAGTAGCGTGCTTAATCATATATGGATGATCACATTTTTCTTTTAAAATGAAATTCTTTAAATGACGTGTAGAAGGCGTGCACATATTTGTATATACATATATAAAGAATAGGTTCAACACGGAAAACAAAAAGAATTGAAAATTTAAAAAAAAACCAAAAATTTCAAAATTCAAAACTCAAAGCCAGAGTACAATGCTTAAAGCAGCTGTATACACATAACTAGAAACATGCAACTGAAAAATTGGAACACAGACAAACGAAAAAACAAAAAAACCCGAGAGCGTAATTGGAACAATGAGGAGGTCTTCCTTAAGGGGAAACCCCCCCCCCCCACATGGTCCTAGAAACAAAAAAATGTTTCTGATGATGGTAAGCCAAATATAGGCATTATTTTACCATCCGTTCTTCCGGCATTTTCTTCAAAACAAGCAAACTTGCTTCAAAACTTAGCTGCGGAAGTCAAAAACATGAGGAAAAAGCAAAATTAAGAATTACAAAAAAAAAAAAAAAAAAAAAAATCACTAGAAAAACACGAAAAATATCAGTTACACAAAATTTAGGAGCACTGCCAAATAATGTGGTTGATTATTTGATCATTTTTGTCGAACCACGGTCAATTTCTGCAGACGAGGGCTAATTAGACCGGGACCTACAATTTATTGCTGATTCCGAATGGCAGAATTTTTTTATACTCACCGAGAGGTTGGTGCGTTAACCCCTCGACGTGGGACTCCCTGTGGTGTCAATCTTTTTCTGTGGTCATGTCGCCGATTTTGTTGTACCCGCGTCAGGAAAGTTTCTGCCAAGGACGAACCGGGTATCGAACTCGCGACACCTCTAAACATCCTATTGGATGTGTGTACATTGTAGAGCAGTGGCAGAGTGCTTGCCTAATCGCTCTATTTTGTGGGTTCGAATCCATACTCTCCTCTTGAACCACACCTTTCTTTTCGAATATATTCAATTTCAAGCCTGTGTGTGTGTGTGTTGGTTTGATTGCTATCTATCTTTCACAAAAATCAACTGAAAAAAAGGGTTTTCCCGGAAAGCTTTACTCCGGTTAGTCCCGTAACCTAAGGGTAATTAAGCCGGTGAATTTTCCGTTCCAAAAACACACACAGACAGACTTATAGAAAAAATCTCAATTTCCAAGGATCTGTAAGTACTTGATATTTTTAATTACCCAAATATTTTTTGTTCACTATTGACTCAGGTTAAACATGTTCTTTAATGCAAAGAAATACTTCCATGAAAAACCAAAGCTGGATCACGCTCAATAACGACCGAATCATTAATCAACGCATTACATAACAGATACAAAGGACTTATTAGAAACGTATGAATGAATAAAATGTGGTTCGTTTCCATAACCTTATGAATGCTAATCAAATTAGCAGATCCTAAATAATTATGAGAAATTATCGAACTTTTTATAGGTATGTGCAGGTACGTTTCAAGTCTGATATAAAGTGAAAGCAATAAACTTCAATGAGAAAGACATTGGCGCAGGACACACACAGTTAAATGAACCAAAAGCATTAGATACAGAAACTTTACTTCTTGGTCATTTTTTTTCTGTGTTTTGTTCCGTTCTATGTCCAATTCTTTAACTAATTTGATAATATACATTCTCTTCGAGTCTGGATCAGCGGTTCTCATTTGCTTCTCTCTCTCTCTTTGATGGGGGGGAACTCTAATTATAGTAACTAATTGAGGAAAGAGTAGGGAATTCAATCTTCTAATTGCCGGTCCTGTTCTCTCTTAATTAATTAATCGATATAATTTAGACTGTCGGTAGTTTTCGCTGCTGCAGGGAGCTCGAGCGCATATTTTACTAATTTCTAATCGAAATGAAGGTGTGACTTTCATAAACGATACGCAAGTGAAGCAATTAGAAGAAGTAATTAATTAACTGCACGAATAATGGTACTGAAATTTTGTGATTTTCAATTACCGGATTAAAAAATTTCACAATTTGGACTGCAGTGTTGATTTAGAATTATCATTATGATTTTTTTTTTTTTGAAACTTACATACAAATCATATAAAGTACAATCTAATAATTATCCAACAGCAATTTTGTTGTAGACAGACACGGAAAGGTTTTCATAAGAAAAATGTTAAAATTTTTATTTTTTCAGACTAGCTTACCCGTCGCGCCTTGCTGCAATCTCAGACAGGAGTGTACTCAACAACTTCCGAAGGTTTCATGGCGATCGGTTGAATGGTGTATAATAGTACATAGTATGTTATAGTAATGCATAAAGGACAAACAGACATACATTCGTGTGTGTATATATATATATATATATAGATAGATTTCCGTTGGTCCCGGTTTCTCATTATCATATAATGCGAAAGCAATATCCCTATATTCATACATGTCATTTACATGCCATGTACTACATAACGGGAAAAAAACTAATTTAAGTTTTCTCAGTAATTCAGCAGTTTCAGTAATAATTAGCAAATTCCTCATAAATTCATTTTTTAGGTACAATCATGTCCCGTATTTAGAATCGTATTTTTCCCGTATTTTTCATTGTTGACATACGGTTACCCAAAGATGAAGGTCGAATTTTTTATGTCGAAGGTCGAAAATTGCAATAATTTTTTGGTCAGTTGGAATAAAATTGCCAAGTCTACCTGCGGATCATCACCTGTGCCATCGTCGTGGACTACTACTGGGCCGCGGACCATAGGTTGAAAAATGCTGCTATAGAGTATGTCTGGGATGCTCTTGGGAGGCAATTGTAGTGTAGTTCTTCAACACCCCCCCCCCACTTCCCAGAATGATCCAAGAACTGAAAACGTTGTTGGAGGAATAGACCAATTGTAACACAGGGACTTCTAAACAGGCTGATTTCCAGTATAAAATCACGTTGTGTGACCCGTATAACACAGTGAGAGGGCACTATACCAGGGCTATATTAGTAATGGCTCTCTCGCCACAGAGCCCCAGGTCTACAACGGCACAAATATTCAAAAATTACTCTTCATTCGGAATTTGAACTATAGGTGGTTCAATTAAAAACTGACACAAAACACTATATACGCACTCAGACTGTTAGGTACACACACACTCGTACTTCCGGCACAACGCCACCGGTAGAAATTGCCCATGGCAATAAACTGGAGTTGTACTCGGTTTGAAAGAAAGGAAGAAAATAAGATCTGTTTCATCTCTTTGATGTTGTGCTTGCCGCCTTGGCTCAGTGGGCGTGGTCTCAGAGCTGCTATGTGAAATAACAGCCCTGATACTTTTTCTCTTTTTTTCTCGCAGACCATATCAGCTTTTAAAACGTAGGTCATCGAAGAAGATTTCATATTTTAGTAGCGTATTTCCCACAGCTTTAAGTCAGAGATTTCTCGATATAGTGGTGTTTTAGCGTCAGTGCTATGCGCGTGTGGTATTTTTATTATCTTTTTATAACCAGTAGCTTACCCGTCGCGCGTTGCTGCGATCTCAGAAGAAAAAAATTCAAGGAAATGAAGGAAAGGGGAAAAAAAACTGAGCCACAGAAACCTTCGCGGGAGTGTACTCAACAACTTCCCAAAGTTTCATGGCGATCGGATGAATGGTGTAGAAATGCATAAAGGACAAACCGACAGACATACATTCGTTTATATATATATATAGATAACGTTCTGGTGTTTCAAAATAAAATTCTTAAATAAAACTAGCTATTACATGACGTTATTAAACATGCATGAACATAAAAGTCCCCGAAACCGTAAAATTTCTTACGCATTATCAGGAACACTCAATACTCATCATTTATTCATTCATTCCAGAATTTTTGAATTATATTTTTTCCCTGATAGAAATGGGGTATATCATATTCTGACAAGCATCAAATGCATCGTGGAATTTCTAAGAAATTATTTAGAAAGACATTTTTTCAAGTCAAAGACTAGACCATCGTTTCGAATATTAACTATTAACTAATACTGACATCCCGTCCATTATTATGATTTTATTTTGCGTGTCTCTAGACTTACGCGAAAAAGAGGCATCTGCACTGAAGCTAAACAACGAAAAGCAAAATTTCATTTCATATTATGAAAAATTTTAAGATATGCTGATATATATTATATTCTCATGAGTAAGTACAATTTGGATTTCTTTCAAAAAATTTGTGGCTTGATATAGAAGCTGTTTGACATTTATTTAGAAACTTAAAATTTCTGGCCGTCAATCACCTTAGATATCGTTGAATAAAAATGAAAACGAAATTTCAAATTCACAACTGTTTTTCACATTTACGAGTAATATTTATGAGTAAAATAACAGACAAACTGGTGTTATCCTTGGATTTGCTAATGTTGGAAGTATTAAACAAGCAGCAAGCAACTGTGTAGGGATAAAGATGACTGTTTTATTTGGAAATAAAAGCGATAAAAGCAATTTGCTAAAAGGAAAAAAAACCACTATTGTTGGCATTTTCGGATGAAAATGTCGGATGCATTTTTACAGAATTTTAAAGCGATCTATCGTGGATGTCGAGTTCCACAATAAAATGTAGTGGAGATGGATCAAAAATTATGGATTCTCATTAAGAACATAAAGACAGGAAAACACACAAGATACATGTATTTCATACATATTATATAACATAGCGCCTGCCCGGGTTACCTATATAGGCTTAGAATAATAAAAATTATTGTAGAAGTATCCAACCATTGACAAGTGACGAACCTGTCTGTATTAGAAAAAGATTTTGTCTTGCATCAAAAATCTAAAATTTTAGATATCGAATATCTAAAACTCAAAGATCTAAAATCTCAAAGATCAGAGATCTAAAATATAAAAAAGATAAGAGATCTAAAATATAAAAAAGATCAGAGATCTAAAATATCAAAAAGATCAGATATCTAAAATATAAAAGATCAAAGATATAAAATTTCAAAGACCAGAAATCAGAGAACTAAAATCACAAAGATCAGAAATCAGAGAACTAAAATCACAAAGATCAGAAATCAGAGAACTAAAATCACAAAGATCAGAAATCAGAGAACTAAAATCACAAAGATCAGAAATCAGAGAACTAAAATCACAAAGATCAGAAATCAGAGAACTAAAATCACAAAGATCTAAAATTTCAAAGATCAGAAATCAGAGAACTAAAATCACAAAGATCTAAAATTTCAAAGATCAGAAATCAGAGAACTAAAATCACAAAGATCAGAAATCAGAGAACTAAAATCACAAAGATCAGAAATCAGAGAACTAAAATCACAAAGATCAGATATCTAAAATCACAAAGATCAGATATCTAAAATCACAAAGATCAGAGATCTAAAATCTCAAAGATCAGAGATCTAAAATCTCAAAGATCAGACATCTAAAATCTCAAAGATCAGACATCTAAAATCTCAAAGATATCTATAAGATCAACCTAGATATCAATAATCTTAAGATAAATCAATATTCAGAGATCAAAGCTCTAACCTGAGATCGAAAGACCTGAAAATCTGAAATCTAAAATCTAAAAGCTCTAAAACATTTAAAATTTAAAAGGTCGAAAATCTTGTCTTGGAAAAAGATATTATTCACTTGAAGAAATTCAAGTGAATGCGCACCTCAAGTCATTTTTGAAGCATAATAACCATTGTTGCCAGACAATTTCTTATGTCCGTATTCACCGACAGAGTTTAAACTACAATCGCAGGTTAAAGGATTAGCGATCGACGCGGATTAGTTAAAATCCTCAATTTACCAAATCCGTTTCGATCCTTTCACCTGCGAGTGCAGCTTATAGTGTGTTGGTGAATACGGCCGTTAGTCTATTTGGGTCATTGCCTAGATTTCACAAAGTTTTAATGTAGCCAATCTCGATCATGCCACGATCTATTTGGTATTTTTTGCGAAATTTGGCGGAGATCGGACAAAAAGGTAATATACTTGTATTAAAAAGATGCAGGCCAAAAAAAATCAATATTACTCATTTATATTTCATACACGATACACTAACCCAGAAAGCTATTTACGCACTTTTGGAATATGCCCTAATAATGATGTTCATCCAGCATATAATACCGGAATAAAATACAAAATACAAAACTATTCAGCATATTTTACAAAAAACTGAAAAAATAAATAAACTATCAGTCAATAATTTCCATCTCAACAAATCATCCCGATACTTTCTCACCAAAAAATATACATAATCAAATTTTATTTCAACGCATGTATTCTCATGTGCGTGTTTATTTTTTTTTAAAGCAATGAATACATACAAATACGTTTGATATAAATGAAAATTATATCTTTTAAAATCGATAATTCGTTACGTTTCAGCAATATATCTGTTTCGTATCCTATATGACACATAAGAGATGCACTAACATATCTAGAAAGCTATTCACGCACCTTTTTTTAATAAAATGTATCCTAATCATAATTTTTATCCTGTATATAATCCCATAATAAATACAAAATACAAAACTATTCAGCATATTTTACAAAAAACTGAAAAAAAAAATCAACTATCAGTCAATAAAATTTCCATCTCAACAAATTATCCCGATATTTTCTCACCAAAAAATATACATAATTAAATTTTATTTCAACACTCATGCGTTTATTTTCTTTAAAGTAATGAATACATACGTAATACGTTTCATCTGATCTCATCTATTGATTTGATTCGAACCATTTCCTCAAACCAAATATTTCCCCAGCAATTATTATTACCTAAGGCATGTAGACAATTTTTTCAATATATATATATTTCAGTTTTTCCTTCGAAAACTTTTCATTACTGTATTTTAAATACTTTTATTTCTTTATTCTAGAGAATCGATAAAGGGGGAAAAAAATGGAAATAAATAAAAATTATATCTTTTAAAAATCGATAATTCGTTACGTTTCAGCAATATATATCTGTTTCGAGAAAGTTATCACACTTTTCAAGTGATAGGATATATGTTTTATTATTATTATTTTTCGTTTTATTTTTCAATATCACATTTTATTTTAGAGAGAATTTCGTTTCCTTTTTTTCATATATATATATTGAATTTCCTCAAGAGTTCGATTTCTCTTCTTATTCGATGAAAGTGAGCTTTTTTGTTGCTCGTAAAGGAAATTTCCTTGGAGATTGAAAGGAAGTGATTTGTCGTATAGCGAGCACTTCTTGTAAATGTTTGGCGGTAGTTTTTCTTTTTATATATTATTTATTTTATAGAGGGCTATAGAACCATCTAAAAATTTGGACGTTTTGTATAAGGATCGTTATACTTTAAAAATATATAGATTTTTATTTTTTGATGATACTTCACTAGCAGCTCTTTATTGCTTTGTTTCCGTAAAGTACAGTAATTTCTTGAGCACAATACGCACATGTGAATTGTGCGTCGCTTTATATCGCTTATTTTTTTGTAAAAAACACGTTATTTTCCTACATTTTACCCAAATGTAGGAAAAAAAGGGGGAAAAAAAGAAATTTCGACCCGAATATTCCGCCTGCTCTGACCGTATGAGTGACCGAGTGAGTGACCAAGTGATTGGGTGAATGACTGTATGAATCATCATATAAATGGGTGAGTAACCATATGAGTAAGTGAGTGTGAGCAGCCAAGTGAGTGTGAGTGATCAAGTGAG
This sequence comes from Pholcus phalangioides, assembly GCF_987345545.1. Lineage (NCBI taxonomy): Eukaryota > Metazoa > Arthropoda > Arachnida > Araneae > Pholcidae > Pholcus > Pholcus phalangioides. The sequence goes on along the minus strand of NW_028301608.1, from coordinate 103,899,717 downwards.
TGTGAGTGATCAAGTGAGTGTGTGATTGCAAGTGAGAGTGTATGAGTGACTATATTATACGTCCACTAAGTTAGTGAACGTATGAATGATCAAGTGAGTAACGGTGTGAATGGTCGAGTGAGTGACTGTATGGTTGAGTGAATAGCTATATGAATAATAAAGTGAGTGACTACGTGGTGAGTTAGTGACCGCATGAGTGAGTTAGGGACTGCATGAGTGATGAAGATAGTGTGCGATTGGCAGCATGCGTGACCAAGTCAGTGACCGTATGAGTAAGTTAGAGTGAGTGATTGTATGGTTGGGTAAATGACCATATGAACGATCAAGTGAGTGACCGTCAGCACTTAGTCGATCATACTGTCACTCACTTGGTCACTCACCCAATCATGTACTTGGTCACTCACCTAATCATGTACTTGGTCACTTATGTGGTCACGCACTTCGTATCTCATACGGTGAACACGTAGTCACTCACTTCGTATCTCATACGGTGAACACGTGGCCACTCACTTCGTCTTTCATACGGTCAACACGCGGCGACTCACTTGGTTGCTAACAGGGTAACTCATACGGTCACTCACTTGACCTCTCACACGGTCCAGGCCATAGTTTCCCAACCTTTTTTGTCTCATCGCCCCCTTCTTCAGAAATTTTTTTCTCCCATCGGCCCCCTACGCAATCTAACCCATAGGATCCTATGTTATACTCGTAGCTTTTACCGCCCCCCCAGGAACATTCCATCGCTCCCAAAGGGGCGTTAACGCCCACGTTGGGAATTACTGGTCTAGGCAGTTAAAATGTCCATGGCGAAACCTCGGGGGCAGAGTTTCCGCAAACCAAAAAAAAAAGTATAATCCATATTAACTAATTTTACTCTCCTAGACCAGCGGTTCTCAATTTTTTTTGACCCACTGAGTCCTTTCCAGTATATAATTTCTATGGCGGAGCCCCGTAGGCCTATTTTTTATTTATTCATCAAAGTTACTGACTTGTTTTCATTATGCAAAAATATTAATAAATCTTTTTTTCAAATTTACTGTTTTTTTTTATTTTCCTCGAGTGGCCGCGGAGCCCCTGGGGGTTCACACGGAGCACCGATTGAGAAGCGCTGTACTAGATTATGAAATCGTAAGAAATGGAAGGAGTTATTGGATACGGTTTTAAGAAAAAAATTGCGAATCCTTTCCTCACGCTCATCGTCTCACGTCTCTTCGTTTTCTGTTTTTCAAAATAATATTTTTTTAGGATTTCTTTTTTTTTTAAATATATAATACAGTGAAACCTCGATATAACGATACCCTTCAGACCATGAAAAAATATCGTTGCAGCGGGTTTAGTCGAATTTTTAGTGAATTTTTTTTTGAATCGTAGCATTATCATCAGGCGAAATCGAATCTATTTTTGTCCCTGTCATTTCTGATCTGGTTTGTTAGCAACACACACGATACGATCAAATGCATGTATTTATTCGCAGCAAAAATTTAGAATAGATTAGTTTATGGGCTAGAGTTAGTTGTTCAAACACGTAAAGTGGTTTCCTGCAAATCACTTTCGCGTGCAACATAGAAAGTAGCGATACATGGCAATTTCAAAACCTCAAGAGAATAAACGCTGGTGAGGAATTTAAAACTATGATTGAGTGAAATATATAATAAATGTAATATATATTACATATATAAATGATTTTGAGTGAAATATAAAAATATCAGGGATTTCAAAATATCCTCAAAAATATCGTTATAGAGTGATTTATAGTTGTAAAGAATTCGCGAGGACCCGGGTTCGAACCCCACCGTCGCCACAGTGGTAGTCGGCTGAAGTTGGTTTTCTGTGGTTACCAACTTCAAGGTGCAAATGCGAGCCGATCTCCACGTTAAAAAGTCTCACCGCAGAGAACAACAGGTCTACAACTGTATATTATTCAATCATTACACTTCACGCACTGTTAGAAAAAAATGGATGGCAGATTGCAGTAAATCGCCCGTAGATGGTGAGAGACCTGAGTTGTGCTCGGTTTGAAAAAAAAGAAAGAGAGCACTTAACAAAATTACACAGAAACAAACTTCACAGAAGGTTTACTACACGTGCACACACATTCCAACATGCACCAATTCGTTAGAAGTTTCGCACAGGAATATGGACGAGGTGAATGTCTGGTTTAGTAGTAGAAGTAGTAGTAACGAATGTCGTTATATAAAGAAGGGATGTAATATTAGACTATAGGGAATTGCAAACAGGATTCGAAAAAAAATATCGTTATATCGAGTAACGTTGTAGCGAGGTTTCACAGTATTTATTTTTATTCAACATTTTAAAAGAATTGCTGCAGATGAAACACAATGGTCGATAATCCGCATTAGGAAATTCCAGTGATTATGTACGGGTAATCCGTGGATTATGCGGAATCAGTTATGCTAATCGTTTGCGACTGCAAGTTAATCAATAATTTATGCTTGGTAAAGTTATGTGTGGGCATAACTGGCAAATATACACATAACTTTACACTGCTAATATACGTCGTCACAAAATGAAATTTACGACTATTACGACATTTTTTTTATGCTTTGTTAGATGCGAGGTAATACGAACGCTGTCTTGCTATGTAAAAGTATTTCCCGAGGCTCAGATTCATGAATGTCAACCGATTGAAGCGGGAACTATTATTTTATGCCGTCTTACAATTTACTTCTGGCTGTTAAGAATCTGATTAATGAGAATTGTGTATGGTTTCTGGGTGCGTATGACCTCCTAATCCTGAAAAGAACACTTTGTAAGAATTTAGGACTGGCTTTTAAGGCAATAAAAACGTCACCCGTTAATTTTCTTTCTCTTTTTAAGAAAAAGGCTAAAAGAAGGCTTAAGGAATGGATGTACGATAAGAATAATGTAATAAGGACTTCATGTACCCCCCTCTCTAACAATAGATTCGACGCTGTGATCTTCTTACCGCACTCATTTTCAAGAGAGAAGCTCTACATGGCTCCTTCACCCCTTAACCAGATCATGACCCAAAGCTCTACGTACCGGAAAATTCCAGTTATTTCCTTCGACTGGTGAAATGGCGGTATATCGGCAATTGGCTGTAGACCAGGCATCTTCAAGCCGTTCTTCGCGAGCACAACCGTGCTCCCTGGGGTGCCTAGAGTGCTCGACACTCCTATCCAATTTCGTACACTTGCTCAACGTCTCAAGTAAGCACCTTGTACAAACTGCATTGAAGGATCGAAATCATCCTGATTTCATGCTTTGGTATGCCAAACTTGCCGTGAGAGTGCTCTTCTTTCGATGATGGGTACAGTCAGTGCTCGCGACTATAAAAAGGTTTAAGACCTCTGCTGTAGACCATAATAGTGTGTGGCAAGAGGGAGAAAGAAAAGAGCTTGGATGATTTAACAAATAGCTTGCCAAGATTTTTATTCCAGTTTTGAGATAACATTCAGAATTTTAAAATCAGTGACACGGTCAATAAGCCGCAATATTATTTTCAAACAGCTAATATAAAATATACCGTAATTTAGTTCAAAATCTTGAAGTTCTTATTAAATCAGTGTTAATTTGAATAAAAATCATATTCTGTTGGAGCAGGAAAGTAAACAAAGGTAGCGGAATTTTCTCAAATACTGTATAGGCCTATCATATATTTTTGTTTTCCGCGATTTATGAAAGAAAACTGATATATATTGTGTATAAAAATCTATTTCGAGAATGACTTTCTTGCAGTGATTTTCTAGAATATCGATGAGCCATCAGTCAGCTGCTGAGAAGTATTGCCAAATAATCCATTGGAATCTATTCGGTCGAAGTATTGGATTCCAGGGAAAATCATGTACCGTATATACAAGTGTATTTATCGTCGGTCACCGAACGCAATTGATATTGACATTTTCAAGTCCGTTTTCCGTCTAAATGGGAAAAGAACAGTTCACTGCTTTAAAAATATAGGTTTTCTCTTATCTTCTGCTTAAAATGAAACTGGAAATGTTCGACGAGGTCACTCCAGGAGACAAAATCGATTATATAGTGAGGTGACCTCGTGAAAAGGTAATGATCGACTAACATTGCATCAAGTGGGATCTTTGGAGAGACAAAAATCATTTCATATACTCTGGATGACGTTATTTATACGGGAATTTTAACCACTTTACGATCAAGGACGTAATATTGCGTCCGAATGCCAGTGAAATAAATTCAAACAAGTCTCCCTGTTTTCCTTCCTTTCTCCTCATCACCACGGAACTTTGTTGGAACCCTATGAAAAAATGAGTTACTTTTACATTTGTAATGTATCCTTCTACTATATACATGCACATAAGAGTGAAAAAGAACTGGTAGGTGAGGGGTGAAAAGATAATCTACTTCGTATCTTACTCTCCTATCTGTAAGTATTACAGATAAGAGAGAGATAGTATCTATTATAATGTTGTTTTTCTTAATTTTCTACTTCTCTTGCCTACCTTTTTCTACCATGCGGTTAGGTTAGGACAAGGTTACCATATTTATTGCTGTTTGGTCAAACGGAGATCATCCGAATTTCTCGCCGATCGCTTGTAAGCTAAGTGGCTAATTACAAGGTTTGGCGACTGTTTTTGAAATTTATTAGGTTTCTTTTTTATTGTGTTTGAATTGATTTTTATTTCGGCAACCTCATACAGACACATGCATATTTTGTTAAATTACGCTATACTTGAGGTTTTTTTAGCAGTTAGCGATGTTTTAGTGGTTAGTCTGTTACTATGCTTCCTTGTAACTGTCAGAGATAGGAATTCTCTTGATACTGTAATTGACCCTTCAAATTTTCGCGTTCCAAATTTGAATTATTCATTTAGTTCATTTAACTAATTGAAAACGGATGTCTATACTGCTGCCAGTTATAACGATATGTAGATTAAGTTTGCGTACGAGCTCATTAAATACATATTTGCTACTGACATCTTTGCAAGAAAAATCATTAAACATATTTATGTATATATATCTGGAATTCAAATATAGAGGCACCACTTAAATAGCCATTTTTTTCTGCAGTAACACTGGAAATTTCGAGCAAATCTCCTATTTAGAAAAGTCTCTCTGCAGAGAGCAACAACAACAATCCGACCATGACCCCCGCTCTGTCCCCATAGGGCAGACATCTTCAACCCGTTACTCGCGAGCACCACGGTGCTCCCTGGAACATCCAGAGTGCTCGATGCTCTTGTCCGATTTCGTGCTCGCGATCACGTGGTCAAAGCTAAAATTTAAAACGTTGTACAAATTGCATTTACTGATTGAAATCAATCCTAATTTCATGCATTCGTATGTAGAACTTCCCGTAAGGGCGCTCTTCTTTTGATGATGGATACAGGTAGTGCTCGCTACTAGAAAAAGGTTGAAGACCTCTGCCATAGGAGATATGAGCTCGTTATTCAAAAGAATATGAGTCAGGGCGACCGCAGAGAGCAGGCGAACATTGAACAAAATACTTACATGGAAATTCAAGCATTTACCATATACACTTCAAAAATATGGAAGGCAAATGGCAGCACTAACAAAAAAAAAAAAAAAAAACGAAACAATTTCAACTCTATTTTTTCTTTCTTTCAAACCGAGCACGATTCTGGTGACATCGCCATGGGTAATTTACTACCTAGTCAGTTGCGCTGGAAGTTCGAGTACCTAACGGTATGAGTGCTTATCTGGTGCTGTGTCTGATTTTTCAGTGCTACCATCTATATTTCAAATTATGAGTGAAGTGTGATGATTGAATATTTCTACCGTTGCAGGCCTGTTGCCCTCTGCGGCGAGACTTTTTAACGGGAGGTCTTTCTTGCATTCGCGTCTCGAAGTTGGAAACAACAGACAATCAATTTAAGACATCCTAGTACGTTAAGACTACGCATGTACATATGCACACAACACATCCCGCATACGCGCGTACCGTTTCTTCAAAATCAGACTTAAAGAATATGTACAAGGTTCATGTGCATTTACTTAAATACGTAAATTAGTATTGAAACTGAATAGGTGAAATGCAAAGAAAAATAGGTAAGACGTACGAATCATAGTTTGTGTTTAGCAACCATTAAATTTTAATATTGCGTGTTATCAGTTTGCATCGAATGATTCTACTGATGATTAGGTTAATATTGAATGTACTGTTGATACTTGGAAAGGTGATTCCAGTCTTAGACTTTAATATGCATCCAGAATTGTTATTTTAGAGAAAGCAGCAGAGAGAGAGAGACAGAGAGAGTGTTTAAATATGCCGTTCTATTTGCTTTCATGTGAAATGTTGATTCTTCAACGGACTACAAAGTCCGAATCACCACCCGAAATTTCCCATATCAGCCAATCAAATTCATAATTACTTCTAAATCTGTACACTTCTTGGCAGTTTCATTACTTCGGGGGGAAATGCGCGATTTAATACGTACTCACCCATGAATCAATAAGTTAGGCTCACCTTTATGTTTCTAAGCAAACTTCACCGAACGACTTCTCGCTCTAGCGAGCCCGAGGAAATGAAACACGAGCAATTTAATCGACCTAATGGTTTGAAAGTACTGCTACTGAAATAATATACGAGCAGCGAAGGTTTGGGGGGCTTGGTTCCATTAGGAAATCATCATTACCGTCATTACTTTCGGGCCACTCATCAGAGCAGTAATGCTTCACATATATATATATCCTCGAACCCCCCCCCCCTCTTCTGACCCATTTCGGTAACGGTAAGTAAGTATATCATACCCCAGAGGCCATCTTCAAACCAGTATTGTGGTTCCGTTGAAAGCATCAATAATGTTCCGTTATTTATACTTTCAACAAACCGCCTACGCAAAACCATCCATAGACTCAAGTCTTGATAATTCTTTCATGTTATCTGGAGCAAATTTTGAATATTCTCTTTGTATCCAAACATTACCAAGTTGAAATTCAGCACACGATGTGACTGAGCATTATACCTTATAAGATTCAAACTGATTTCTATGGTTTGAACTTGACTGTCCGTTTCGTTTTCATTTGAGTGTAATATTAGACATTTAATTGGTCTACAAGGATTTCCTAACATGGAAAAATTCAGCTATTCTTAGTTAATTTTTGGGTGCTGATTCCAGATCGGAATTTAAAAATTGACCACACCACGTGCAGTTTTTTGTTATATTGAATGTCTTTCGAAATTTACTTATTTAGGCTATACTAGTGAAATGATAATAGATAATCATATTTATATTTTTTGAAATCTAGAAATTTGGGGGAATGGCAACACTGATTTTGCAACTGGATTCTCCGTTTTTATACTTGAAAGAATAGAAAAACCTACGCTTTATGTTAATGTACAATCATCATCAATGGTACATCAGAGTCCTAAGACTACTTCACCAAACACCAATTCTGGCCATATCGCTGTATTACAATTTACTGCCATTAATGAGATGGGTTGAAAATGAAGGCACTGTCTATCGGTGGTCGCCTCCAGTTTGTTAGGGAAAATACCTTACCTATATCCTCCCTCGGATTCGAACCTAGGACCGTGACAGCAACCTTCACGGTGGTCGACGAGAATCTTACCACCACGCCACTCAGGCGCTCAGTTCTAAGACTGATTCGCCCCCATGTTGAGAAGCCGCTACTCGTTTCTGTCTTGGGGCTTTGTTCTTTAATTGGTTATATAGCTGGTACATCCTGCATCATTTAGTAGCGTTGACAACCAGGTGATCCTGGGCCTTCCCCTGGGCCTTTTTCCTGCAATCCTGCCCTCCATCATATCTCGTAGCAATCCGCCGTGACGGAGAGCATGTCCCACAACCATTGTATACGTCTGTATTTAATCCTTTTCGGGATTTGGTGACTCTCTCCAACCTGTGTTAGTACTTGCGAATTTGACCTTTTCAATGTTCAGCTTATGCGCTCCATGCGCTTCCAGCACCACATCTCCAGCGCTTCTAATCGTTTCGCGTCTCTCTTGTTTATGGCCCATGTCTCTCCGGTGGACCACACATATACCTTAATCAGGCGTTTTCGTAGTTTAATCGGTAAGTTTTTGTTCGTTAACAATCCTTGTTTAGCCCGGAATTCTTGTTTAACAAGGCCGATTCTAGATCTTATGTATATGCTGCAGTAACCATCTTCCGTGATCAAACCTTCAGTCATGTATGCGGAAGAGGCGTATGCGGAAGTGGGTTGTATAGGGAACTTGGAGCCCCTTCCAAAGACGATCAGATATTTAAAATATTAGTATTAATATATTGATAGTAAAAAATAAAATATATAAAGATTAATAGAATGCCTTTATCAGCTATTTTTTAATCAGTTTCTGTTGACAAATATTTTCTGTAGATTAATAACTCAAAATTACTCAGGAAGAAAATCCTGTTGGAACGCCGCTTTATCGAAACTTTCTGTGACCCCCTCTTAAGTTGATCCTGAGCACGCCCCTGAGGCTGATGGAAAACATCATGGCTATGGACAAATCTGGCCTAGGTTTCTCTTCCTTGAAAGAAACATTTTCCAAAATTAAATGAAACTAAAAATATTCGTATATAAGAAAACTATCAGGTGATTTTTTTATTTTCACGTAGAATTCCCCTACATAAAAATCATTCATATCTGCAACGACAGGGTTTTTTAGAAAACCGCAAAGAGGAAAATTAGAAACAGCTTATTCAAGACCTGTTCGGTTTGTACAAAAGTCTTGGAAACCGAAAGCTTCCAAAATACATTTTGATTTTTTCCCCTGATAACCTGGGAGTAGTCAGTGATGAACAAGGATAAGGGTTCCAGTAAGACATTCGAAGGCATTCTATGGAGGAGGCAGATGAGGCCCTTTAATGATGAGTGATTACGAGTGGTTTTTGCAGAAGAACCAGATGGTACAAAAAGAGAATTATTTTTTGTAAAACGTCAGAAAAATGCGTATAAATTTCGTTTTGTGTACTCTAGATATTATATCTAGGAGCATGAAGAAAAAAAATGTTTTTGTTATTTCAATACGATATAAGTTATAATGCACGAGCATGATGAATAACCATCGTAATAAATTTATTATGATTTGTTATTAAGAATATGCCAATTATCTCTATTTTCAAGATGTGTAACTTTTTCATAGTGTATATGTATTTTAAAAAATGACTCATGTATACAAAAAAAACTATATGCGGTGGAGAATTTTTACATTTGTATTTGAATTCAGCACTCAAAATTAGTCTAAAAAACTTATTTCACTCTTGTTATGGAAAAAAAGTTACAAACTGTTGGCCAAATTTATGAGATAGTGAATATTGCTGAGTATTTCCCTTCTACTTGAGCTAAATCTGAACATTCTCTGCACTACTAAGCAAACGGTTTGTTTTTGTAAAGAAATTTTTAAGAGTAATATCCGATTACTTTTATAATCTCCGATTTCTAAGATATTTGAAGTCAGAATGAGAGAAAAACAACAGAAATGAAGGGAAAAGGCGTTTTCATTAACTTGTATGCTGGTTTTTTTTTTCCAAATTTTCTCCGATTTTTGCATTCAAGCATATTGTGATTAGAAACGTGGAATTTTTTTTTGGACTAAGGAAATACAGAGCAACAACTTCCAAGCTGGCTATTTGAGCACATGGTGTGTCCATGTAAAAAAAGTTAGTTTTTTTATTTCAATAATTATACGACCCTTAATATTATGCTTTAATTGTTATATCAATTGTAAATGAAACAGCATAAAGCAATTTAAAACTAGAAAAAAAAACGTATCAATATTGTTCAGAAACGCTTTGTCGAGAAACTCCACTAGTAGGAGGAAAAGAAAAACGTTGCAATTTATAGAAACGCATTTGTTAAATATGAGAAAATACCTGTTGCTTTAGGAAGGGATTGTTAAAAATAGAAATAAAAACTTCATTGTCTCTTCGAGAGACATTATTATAGAGGGAAAAAATCTATTGTGCATCTTTGGTAGGCAATGAAAAAGCGAAAAAAGAAAAAAAACATTAGAAGAGCACACTCAACCTGAGAAAATCATCGTTAATTTTGGATGATATTTCTAAGAAGAAAATTAATCATGTGTTTTGAATATCTTTTTGCCACAAACAAGATATCGTCATCGTGGGAATCATAGTTGGAATGGAAGAAACTTTATCTCCAAAAGACATTTTTAAATAGAAAAAAGTCATTGTGGTCGAATAGAAAATTTTCAAAGTGGTGTGAAAAGCATGTCTCCAGAAAATATCGTAAAATAAAAAAAAACCGCAAGTATTTTTTTCGGAAAGACATTGTTAACGCATAAAAAAAGCTATCATTATGTTTTTGGAACACATTATTGTAATGAAGGTCATTCGAAGGTTTTTTTTAATAACTGGCTGTTGCGAAGATATATTTCGGAGAGAGAGAAAATTCAACTGCCCCTGCGGGGAATCGAACCCACGTCCTTTCACTTTCCGGGTGAACGCCCTAGACCACTAGACTACAGAGGCACAGAGATAAAAACCTTCGTATGGTAGCGGAGAGTGACGTCATCCTTGTATAAGTCGCCATCTGGTGGCAACGTCAGCGTTGTGAGCTTTTCCTGAGTCTGGTCCGGCCGTCCATGTACGGTCCATTTCAGTGTACACGAGCTCCGAGGAAAGATTGAAGATTCTGTGCCTCTGTAGTCTAGTGGTCTAGGCCGTTCACCCGGAAAGTGAAAGGACGTGGGTTCGATTCCCCGCAGGGGCAGTTGAATTTTCTCTCTTTCCGAAACATATCTTCGCAACAGCCAGTTGTTAAAAAAAAACCTTCGTATGGTAGTGGAGAGTGACGTCATCCTTGTATATGAAGGTCATTGTTATTTGGAAAAGACATTTGTGAAATGAAAAAAAAAAGATCATTGCTTGACCACTTTTTAAAAATCTTCGATCTCAGCTAATGTCTACATGTTTTCAGATATGTTGATTTAATCAAGAAAGAAACAAATAAAAAGTAATTTTTATATTAAATAGAATTAGGAAAACAGTAGTGGTAACACTTTATTCAAAAATTTAACTTATTTGGCTAATAAAACTTATTTTATTTAATTAAAACAAAATGTTTTTTTAAGTGCAAAAACTACACATAAGCAAATACACCAAGTAGAAAAATATTTACTTATAATTAAAAAAAATGTGGTCCATTCCAGTTTTAATTAGCCAACTTTATTAAAAGTGTCAAATAAGAGAGATGACACTGTCTGATGATATTTCATTTCCAGATTTTTGCGATTATGGAATCAAGCAAGAATATGAATATGCATGTGTCGTGAAAAGGTCTTATACGGTAGACAGACACATTCCGGAATTATAAAATACATTTACTGTTGTCTGGAAATTCAAATGCCACCAGCAGGAACTACTAAACACTCTCCTCTCAACTACATTATTGGATTAACGCGTGTCACAACCGTGTTATCTCACACGAGAAGCGCTTTGCATACAATATATCTATCGTCTTTGGAATCTGCGAGCGCTTTTGCCCGATACATATCTAATTTACTCGTATACATGCACGGCTCTGCATTGAGTGCCTTCTGCGAAGACATTGTTCGCAATGCTATTTCCAAACCTCACCCATCTCGACATGCATAACCAAGACAGAGTTTAATTTCAAGCATGTCTCGACATTTCTTCTCCTCTCGAGGACAATACATAAGCAAGGTGTGTCGAAACCGAATATTCTGAGTGAGTTCGAATATTCTGAAATTAGTCTTTGTTAGCAAATGTTTAGTGACTGTTCCCGACAATGTTTACGATGCATTCATTTTTTAATACACGCCCTGCATTTTTCTTTCTGAATTTAAACCTTTTTGACTGCTGTTCCAGTTCATGTTCAAATTGCACAAAATTTTTGTATGTGATCACCAGAAGGGAGTGACTGGTTACTTGAACAACATAAACAACCTTTAAATTAGCAGGAATTGAAATATACAGAGGAGGGAAACTTTTGAGGGGAGACATTATTTATATGGGAACATTTTTGAGGGGATATTAAACAAATGAGGTACCCTGAATGCTATTATGTGACAAAAAAAATTATTGACAATATTTGAAAAACATGGGATGTTGCACTTCAGGGAACACGATGTATTTAAAGGATATAAACGAAGATTTGAATTGTATAAAATTTCATTTATTGTTTGCCCCAAATTACTTTTCTATCGTTGTTGAAAAATGCACAGCAATGTCTCCCCCCACACGTCTTTTCAAAACGCAAGGGTCAAAAGTCGTTCTTGCTTGGCTTGTCAACAAATAGGCTTGTGTGTACCTTTGAACCATTCTGCTGCTAATTATAGAAGCTTCATGTATGGCTCACAAATAATACTCGAATGTATAGGAGTTGCTTAGAAGCATCAATGCCGGAACGGGCTCAAAATATACAATGCTTTAGTTAAAAAATATAAGAAACTCATATTGTGTACTTGAGAACAACACTGCCTAATAAAGGGTTAAGAAGTTTCAAAAAAATTGCACAATCTTTTAATAGACATAAACTGACTTTATTAAATTCAAATAACTAATAATTATGGTTACGGGAAAATGTAATGTACCTTATGACAAAAAATTGGGAAAAAAATAAATTTATTTTTAGAAGCACCAGCACAACTAGAAATTTTAATTTCCAGGATTTGCATAAAATTAACTTGACATTTTTTTTTCTAAAAAAAGTGCTGCGCAAACGCAACGTCAGCAAGCGATAGGTAAAATAGCTTCAAAAACTATCTATTAATCATTGTGAAATTGATACTGGTTAAATTGTAAAATTGGTAGTACATATAATATAAAGTAAATTTGATTTACGGTCAACTAAGAAGGGTACAGTTTACTCCAAAGCTAAAAAATGTGCTATAACTTTAGAATAACAATGTTTTTCATTGAATCACTATCCGAGACATTCTCGTATCAACGTATGAATGAATGACTACCATAGCTTTCTTGTAATTGGTTTTTAAACTGCAGATACAGTTATATATCGTATAATACGAGGACTGCGTCCGTTAAACAAATCTCAATTTTTATTGCTTAATATGGACCACTGTATATATATGTATTGTGTGAAGAAATATAAAAGTCGCAATAAAAATAATTTCTAAATAATTATCCACAAAAAAGAAAATCTAAAATTCGTCAAACATAATAATTGTAATTTTTCCAGCGGTTGGCGTCGGAAAAGAAGTCACCAAGTTACAATTCACCTTCAATTCGCTTATAGATTCCTAACCCATTCACGGTATGGGACCGCACTTGAGCAGGACCAACGTGTAAATTTAAGCTACGCCTTTCATGTTGCAAGGGGTTTCATAATGTTCCGGGTAATGTCTCTCACAAGTCCTTGAAATGAGCAGAGGGTGAAACAAAATGCAGGATGTCACAGATTTGTTTCACAGAATAGATATTTACACGTATTTACAAGAAGAGATTTAGATGGTACGCGACCTGCAAATAAAGTGCAATCGACAGATAAGATCTTGTGCTTTCGATAAAATCTAAGCAACTGGACATAGTTCCGTTTTAGTGACGACACTAAAACGGACGACACTATACGACGGGGAAAAAAGTAACCTTCTAAAATAATCTCAACAATTCGCGTGACATCTATACACTTCTCCTTTGACATCACGACATCGCTAACGTATAGCCGTCACCAAACGTGCCAAGTTTAACGTTAATTTGGCGAGATTTACAGAGAATTGGGTTAATGGTTATTTACAAGAGAAAAATGACATAATACATGATAAATAATAATTATTTACATGATTTTCGTAACATTGTCCCCCTTCTTTTAGGATGGTTCATCCCGGCAATTCATTCCTCAGTGCCCGCACTTGATCACTCACTATGGTAAAGAGCTAGACTATCGAAGTAGACCACATTGCACTTTGAAGATGGAGTCCTTTGAATCCGAACTACGACATCATTCAATTTCTTCACGACTCTGATGGGTCCATCCCATGACGTCTGGAGTTTCGGGCAGAGTCCTTTCCAGCGCTTCGGGTTCCAGAGCCACACGGTCTCCCTCCTTGAAGTCATGAGACGTGGCCTTCACATCGTGGCGGTTGTACTTCCTGTCGGATATCCTGTCTCTGGTGATTCGATGCACATCCTCGAGGTGCTTCTTGAATCACTAGACGTATTCTTTCGGTCGAAGAGGAGCATCTGGCGGTCGTCCTTGAGCCAAAGATCTCGTCCCGTAAGCATCTGCGACGGTGAGAATTCGATTCTCTCGTATGCGGTTCGGTTTACGGACACCATGTGCTCAAAAATCCAATTAGAAAAATTAGAAAATTCCTAGTCTTGAAAAAAAAATCCCTTGTTTTTAAGTGAAAATTGGTTGAGATATCTGAATTCAAATACGGAGAAATGTTAAGAAAGAACGGCATAAATCAGGAAGAAAAGCGTTTTCCGTTAGTTTATGCTGTTCTTTCCAAACTTTTCTCCGATTTTTTTTACTATTATTTTAATGACAAGATGTCCGCATAAAATGTTAATTATAATATTTTAATAAGCATGCAACCCCTTGTAACACGAATGACTTATCTAACTTCTCTCAACGTTATTTGGATAATTTTTCTAACAAGAAGTATGCTCCTAGGATCAACGGTTCACCAGTAAAATGCGGCAAGAGGAGTTATGGAACCAGGAATCACCCCTGTATAGTGTTGAATTGTAAGGCAATGGAATAAATATGGTAGCTTTTCTAGTTTTTAATTGTTTTATGCTGTTTTATTTGCAACTCGATAAAACAGATAAAACGTAACACGTATACAGGCTGCATAGCTAACAACTCATACTACAAAACACGCCAACAATTGATCCCAGAGGTATACTTCCAATTAGAGAAAAAGTACCCAAATTATTTGTGGACCACAGATACGTCATTCATATTCCAAGGGGTTGTATAGTTATTGAATGTTTTTTTTAATACATACACTCTGTGCTCAAATGCCAAATTAGAAAGTTGTTTCTCTGTTTTTTTTGAGGCCAACAAAAAAATTTCACGTTTCTAATGGCAATATACCCTGGAATGCTTGAATTCAAAAATCGGGAAATATTTGAGAAAAAAACTGCATAAACGGAAAACTTTTTCTTCCCTCATTTATGCCCCTCCCCACTCCACCTAATTCTAGAAAGCGTCATAGTCCATTTAGGCCTTTCTTTTTGTTTGTCCTGGAAGCTTTGAAAAAATGTTTTTTACTGAATATACTAAAAGACCATATGTTTTTATGAAAGTATATTGTTTTATTTATTTCTTAATTAATGTTAATCTTCTAATCTTACCGAACTATTTAGTATACACACATTGTTTAGTAGTAAATATCTGTTGCAGAATGTTTTCTGAAGATGCAAATTAACCCTTAGTAAGTCCGTATATATATATAATCTCCACCTACTTCTTATACTTCTAAAAAATTCTTCTAAAAAAGTGCATGTGGCATTATAATTTTTTGGGCTTACCATTATATGAGTCCAATATATTCGATAAAATAAAAATTTCTTCATTCATTGGTATTCTCAAAACAATAATAAATTACAAAAAAAACATTGAGAACTGCGGAAGAAGAAAATTTCGCACGAAGTGGTTAAAAAAGGAATGTGGTTTTTAACCTCCGATATAGCCACATAATCAACAATGGTGGTTTTATAAGGTTTGACTGCAGGTCTACTCATTTTTATGGCTTTTTGCTCCTCCTCCTTGGTGGTATATCACTCTTCTAATTGCTAATATATTTGGGAAAATCAATTATCATTATTTAAAACATTATTTTCTTTTATGGTTAAATTTCGATTTTCAGCCATGATGTCTACGGACCAGTAGGTTCTCGCATTCACTGTGAGACCAGTAACTTTTATTTTTAAATTCCAACGCTGCCAATATTGCTTATGACGAATTCCTTAGCAAAACATTTGTGAATTTTAGTATTATGTTGAGGCATGCTAAAACCAGTATTGTTTAAAATATAGATACAATCCATTTTTATTGATCAATACATTTTCAAAAAAAAAATTATTAGTGCTCTAATTTTAACTAAAATGGTAATTCAAATGGCATGCCCTACCATTTACCTGACCAAAGCCATACGAAAAACTGATTTCAAGCCATCGCGACCATAGTCCCGATTACAGTACTAAATAATCTGTACTCCAGATTATAACTTGGAACAATAATTTTTGAGTCCAGTCCTATAACCCAAAGTAAATTTAAATCATATTATACAACTAATTATGTACACATACCTTGTGAATATTAGACAAGAACATTAACTAAAATGATAAAACAAACTTGAATATGATACTCTCAAATTCCCATAAAACGTTTAAAAATGATTTCACAATGTGGGGGTCTGAGCGTAAAATAATATAACCACGTCACAAATTATATTCATAGCTTCATCGTATCAATTGCTATTTCATTGATTCCTAATTTCCCTATACACAGTTTATTTTTAATTTATATTTAAAATTCTATATAGTCTCTTTTCACTCTGATTGGCTTTAGAATGTCAATAACAAATTGCTAATCGGAGAATGAATCGAAACAACGGCAAATCTTAAATATCGCATGGTTCGCGTAAGCTTTTCGGCACTTTCAAGCGATTGATCAATCAGGATTATCGGATTTCAACGCATTAGAATTATAGACGATTGAAACGCATATTTGGTCTTGTACGAAATAATCCAAAAAAACTAGTGGAATCTCTGTCGTTTAATTGCAAAATATCTCGCTCGAAAAGCATTGGGAAATTTTCCGTCTGATACCAGTAGAATTAGATATAATTATAAATTGTCTTAAATTTTTAAATAATTTGGCTTTGCAAATGATTAATTTAACTGCGAATAATTGAAATTGTGACAGCTTTTTTTCCTTATTATTATCATCTTCCGATTGAATTCATTGATTATGCGGGAAATTTAGAACATATATGTATATATCGATGGGAAATCATAAAACTTCCCACCGAAACCACACAATGTGTGAATTTTTATTCTGCAAATACTCCTTCAGGAACAATGTTTCAAAATTTTATACCTCATTAATTACAAAGACTTGATTCGTTTTAAAAATTTCGAGGCTGCAAAGGGCAATTCGATAGATCTAATCGTTAGTTAATTAAAAGTATAATAATTAACGCTTCCCAAAACGGTGAATAATTGGATCCAGCAAACATTGGAGTGCACTAAACATATTCTTTTGTGTTGGTTACCGAAAAGCTTATTTATTTTAATTAGAGAGAAAAAATCATTTGAGCGTACTTAATTCCTTTGTGTACACGTGTAAGAAATTTTCAGTTTAATTAGTTCATTTTCATTGGTTTCATCGTGTTTTCTAAGTATGTATAACCCTCTAACTACGTTATCGACAAGCTTTCATACCACGAATAAATTTTATATATTTAAGTAGTTATATATAGGAGTATCTATGATAGGAAATATATGTACCAAGTACCTTTACAATTGAAATCAACAAAGCAAATTGCCTTGCATTTCGCTTACATAAATGAAGAAATCGCTTTTGAAAAATAATTTTCAATATACTTAATTTTCTATAATTAGTGAGAGGTTGTTAACAATGAACGCAAATGTTATGCATGATACATGCAAATATATCTGAGGCCGGTATAACTCCATACAAGTTCTTTTATAAAATTTTTACTGTGTAATACCGGTTTATTAAAATGGATTCTACTACACTTCAGTGCAAGACAATTCAGTGCAGTGATTGTGTTTTGTAAATAACATCACGAACATAAGAATTGGACACAACAACAATGGGAGAATGTCATCTGGTCAGACGAATTGTCGTTCACATTACTCCAGACTAACGGACGTGCTTACGTTTGGAGAACACCAGCACAAGCTTATAATGTTGACTGTCTCCTTTCTACTGTTAAGCATGGACGGGGTCAGTGATGCTGTGGGGCGCGATGTCTCACCGTGGTTTCGGCCCACTTGTTGTCCTGGATGGGCGGTTTAATGCAGCGGTTTATGTCAATATTCCTGCCGACCATCTTCATTCAGTGGTGCAATATTAGTTCCCTGATTCTCGACCTGTGTTCCAAGCTGTAATTCGCCCGTTCACACTGCTGGAATTGTCGGAGACTGGCTTGATGAGCACGATGATGAACTGCAACACCTTGTGTGGCCCGCTCTGTTCCTTGATCTTAATATAATTGAACCTTTGTGGGGTATTTTGGAGGCCAAACTGCGCGGTAGGTTTCCACCTCCAAAGACACGTTCTGAATTAGTGACCTTTTTGCAGGAGGAGTGGCTACGTATCCCCGTGACTGTGGTGCATGACTTGTATTTGTCCATCCCACGACGGATACAGGCTGTAACTAATGCAAAAGGAGAGCAACAACCTATTAATAAATATTTTGTCTCATTTCACAAGTATTTATATTATTTTTTCCAACCCCTGTACATAGCATAATTATGGAATCTGAAAAGTGTGTCACCGTTAAATACAGTAGCCAGCACTCTTTCAACGATTTTTTTTTGTAATTTAATCATTTTTCTATTTTAAATAGTTATTTTCTGAAAATGGTCGGCAGGCCACGGCGAAAAACTCCGAGGGCCGCATTTTTCCTGGGGGGGCCATGAATTAAAGACCCATTTATTAGGGGTTGTTGCAACCCACTTCACTTTGCCTATTACGTACTCGCAATATTCAGAGTACTAGAACAAATCAGAATGGTACCTATAGCTAGACAGGAGTGCTGAAGGATTTACTTGAGCAAAGACGTTAATGATGACACAATATAGAAAAGTAATTAGTGGTTTTACAGATTATATGGCAAAATATATTTTGAATATCAATATCCGTCACCTAGGAGAAGAGTAATTAGTGAGGCAACCTTCGATTTAACAGATCTATATCAAAATCATGATGAGAAACATGGCCTCATAGCCATTTGAGTTACTTCTGAAATTATGGTCTCTGTCTAATTACCCTTCGTGTCATAATAAAGTACTATAATCATGATCAACGTAGAATTTGGCAATAAATGCATTTCCACGTGTGCTTCGCAAATCTCCCAATGGATCTAGCAATTAAATTTACGGCGCTAATTATGCTATTTTTTTTCGGTCACCAAGATATAAATAACCTTTACAAATACTAGTTTACCACAAAAAAAATAACTGAAGTTACGGTAAATGCATATAGCACGTGGTGTTTAGCGGAAAAACGAATGTTTGAGTTTCGTTAAACTAATTCTAGAGTAAACACGCGGTCATTAATGGAATCCTCTTTGATGTACACGTAGCATTAGACTAACCGATGAGCAAAGACAGACGTTGACTTAATGAGAAATGCCAATGGTGTAAAAGAGCACCGAGAAAAGAGTCGTCGGAATCGTGCTAGTATGTGTTTTCTTGTTTTTACTCTTCAAATTTTTCTAATGAACTCCAAGTCACAGTTGAAAAGCACTAAAATGGACTTTTTCCTATTCTTCTTATACATACCCAATGAAGCGTTATTATCCAATTAGGATGACCCTATTCACGTGTTTTACTGAAAAATTGCAAACATTTATAATCCTGTTTACTCTGCAACTAATGGGTTTACCATTTCGTTTTTGTTCTATTGTGCCCCCCGTGTATATTTTGTTTTGTACGTTTCCATTGAGTGCTTTCTAACTAGAGTGGAGTCGAAACTTTAGCAATGTCTCATATTATTAGGCTGATATTTATCCTTTAATAAGACGGGACAAAGTAAGACTAAGAGACATCCACCATGAATAATATGGGACGAAATTCACAAAACTTATGTTAAACATGCTTTTAACCGTCCTTCTCCCACTCTAGTCTTATTTTCTTCACCACTCATTCATCAAATTTGCTGCCTTGGCTATTCTAACTCTTCTAAGACGTTTTTCCCCCTGATCTTTGAAAACTTTGTGGAGTGATAAGCGAGAACTATCGGAGACGTTTTTTTGATACTTAATGGGCCCCACCCGTGGGCTGCGGATGCATAAGATGGGTATCATGATTATTTGAGAACGGGCTGCATGTTTTCCATGAAAAAATATGTAAATTTATTGGCTATGAATTTCAACCAGATATGGGCACCTGAACACCACTCTTGCCCATGATGCCCACGATGCTCTTAAGAGACCTCATAGTGGATGCGTGGATCACGAGGTTAGAGCCCTGTCAGCCTATTAGAAGGCATATTCACAAATCAAGAGCTATTATTATAACTATCACCAGAAGAAAAATTCCCGTACAAGAATTTTGACACATGCATTAACTGAAATTCTCATGATGCTATTCATGATAATGAACGGAATGACAAAATGGCATGCTACATTATACGATGTAGGGAATTTATTTTGCGCAGCAAAAATTCAAGGTACACGAAAGCATTTTCAGACTCTAAACGTCCATATTTTGTTAACTTATTCGTCATGAAATGATGGTGCTTTTCTTAATAAATTTATTCTGTAACCGATAAAAATAAAATTTTATCAGGAAAAATATGTCCTCTAGAAAACACTTTAAATAACTATGCAGTAAATTATTACATTACGTGTAATATAATACTTAACTATACAGTAAAGTATTATATTATATGTTGGAAACATCAATCCACTGGAACCTCTGCTGCCACCTAACAAATAAAAAGCACAACCGTTGTAATTCTTCGATTGAATTTGGTGACTGGTTTCCGATTGTTGTATCGCATGAAAAAATAAAGCATGTCATAATACTAATAAATATTTTGTGAACAATAATATTAGTTGAACTATTAAGTTTGCCTTGAAATTTTAACAACGGTGTTTTTTGTGTGTAAAATAACAAAAATAAAAACCACAAAGTGGGAATCCGCTTTGGCTTTTCGTGATTGTATCAAAGAAAAAATACACATCAGAATCAAACTCTTTCTGGGGTCTGGCTCCTGTTAGATCACAATTACCACTGGTATAGAAAGCCACGGTGGGCTTTGAAACCTTTACAGATGGAAAAAGGGTCCTCGCTGAGTGTAGGCTCAGCTGATAGCCTCTCCATCACATCTTCGCAGATTCGAAAACATTAGTGCGCTAAATAAATGACTTGAAAAGAGTATAATAGAAAATACTTTAAATTTTCTGGGACCACTCTTAGCCATACTTACAATTACTGCCCGAATAACGTGTAATATTAGTCAGATATATCTTGCAAGGGTTTTTGTATGGCTATTTAAATAAAAATTTTAAGTTTTTATATGGAGACCCTGTGCTCGAAAACCTAACTACAAGGTTGTTGCCCTGCCTCTCCTGTTGCCAACTATAAAAAACCCTCAACTTTTCTAAGTGCAACATTTATTAAAATATTCGAATTCGAAAAACGGAAAAAAACCGAACATTACCAAACATTAAAAACATCAATTTATCTCTCATTTCAATTTTTAATGTAGTTTTCTTCCTGACTAAAAAAGAACAGGAAAACAAATTCATCCTAATTTTCATAATTTTCAGATTTCACACGAGGTCCAAAAAAAAAAAAAATTAATCTTGTGGTCAAACTTATGAAGTTCGTTTCAGGACTTGATTCTACTGTGAATGTATCCATCCCTGGCTCCTGCTCCACAATGTTGCCAGTGATGCTTGTGTCACCAGTCTCGGCATGCTTCTCTACTGCTTGAGAATGGCACAAGGAAGCTTCTCTATTTCCTTAATTGTCTCCCCTAATTGTGAACCGCTTCTGATAACTCTTATTACGGCATCGTTGTTAAGGGTTATTGTAGCCGGTGGTTCCAATGGATTGTCCCAGTGAATCCGCTCGAAATACTGTTCTGCTTTGAAATTCAATTTGGAAAGATCAAACTGGCGTAGTTCCCCACTTCCAGTCAGGTTTTCTTTCTTGCAGTGTTCTTTCGAGGCAGAGTTCTTGAATATATGCTCGTTAATTTATGGGCATCGCAATCAGGATGTTCTCAGAGTGTGCAGAGTAAGAGTTCTTCTGTACAAATTCGTGAACGATTGTCTTAAATTCTTCCGACAAGAATGAACTTTTCTTGATCATTTCACGAAGGTGACGCACTCCATGAGTTTGCTCTCGGGATTTTCTTTATTTCAAATGAGAATGGCAAGTAAACTTTCATAACACATTCTGCTAGGAGATTGAAATCTGCTGTTGGTTTGGCGGTCGATGCGTAAAGGTGAAGAATTCTGTTGGCTGTACTGAGCCATCTCCCCGGGGCTTCTGTTTGCTAAATCTAGAAGGCACTCCCCCGAGGATACTGCCCTAGAAGTATCGATGAGGTATTTTTGGTTCTTTTCGGGAGATATTTTTGTCAATTCTCTCTTCCATTTGCAGAGCAAGTGGAATAAGGACAAAACTTATCACGGAAAGGGTTTCGTATGTTTTCATGGATTTTTCTGATGTTCCGGAAAACTGCTGAGGCCCACATATCTTTCCGTCAATCTTTTGGAAAAGATGGCGAAGGGGCACTTAATCGGTATGTGATAACCATACAAACAATGACCAACAGAGAGAGAGATTTCAATGCATCTAACTACGCCATTTTTCTTCTTTGGCGTGATGGAACTAACATCACACCCAACAGCAACCAGTTTCGAAAGCGTAATCTCTTTCTGCGCAACCGAGTTGGTGATGCCTCTTTTAATATCAGCACTAGACCCAGAAAAAAAAAGTGGAACCTCAAGGTGGCAATATTTTGGGCTGAAATTTGGTGACAATTTGTTCCATCCAGTTTGACACCATATAATGACTCAGGCAATATGAATTTCAAGAAACTGGTTTTTTGTTCCACCCCACTATATGATTGCATAAAGAAAACGCTTAAAAATACAAATTAAAATATGTTAAGTAATACATAATATTGAATATTTCTGTACGTTATTACACAGAAAGTTATATTTTTTTTTACTAAAATTTTAACACGGAATGTACTCATATTATTTTACAATAAAAAATTTATACCTGTTAAAATTTTGAAGCAAACTCAATAATTAAACTAATATTATTATTTACAAAATATTTATTAATATTTATATATATAATTATTGTCTTCTCTACATGTATCACACACAAGTAGTCTAACTTTTAGTACTTTGTACACTTCATAGGTGGCAGTGAGAGGTTTCAATTGTAACGATATTATTCACGTACTCAAGGTGCCAATGTGCGAGAGTAAGCGTTGAAGTGGGGAGAGAGAGAGCATTACCTATATAAACCGGGACACGAGGAAGCATGTGCATAGCATCATCGGCTGTGCTCTTTGCTTAGGTTTACAGCAGAAGGCACCACTACACCAAGACAATGATTGCTTCGCCTTCCCACAAAAAAAAAAAAAACCACTTTTTACCAAAAATATGTAAAACATTTTATAACGGTGATTCTTCAACAGAAGGTATTTGCTACTTATCAGTCATTGAATGGTGTTTCGCCACCGTTCAGTTAACGAAGGAAGAGATTGCTTGATTCTTTTATAAATTACCTCATGTCTTTAAGCATGGGCCCACCAGGCCGGGGGCCTTCACTCACTCAGATGAATGCATTAAGTACTACTGGCAAATTCAAGCGCAACATTATGCATCAAGTTACACCCATGTACTTACTACTTCACCAAACACCAACTCTGGCCATATCGCTATACTGCAATTTACTGCCATTAGTGTGATGGGTTGGAAGTGAAAGCGTTGTCTATCGGTGGTCGCCTCGAGTTCGTTAGGGAAAAATCTAATCGATATCCTCCCTTTGGTTCGAACCCGGGACGCTGAAACCTTCACGAGGGTAGACGAGCATCTTACCACCATGCCACTCGGGCACAATAGCTGGTGTCGCTTAGCCAATTTCTTCATTTTTCCAAGATGAAATTCGAGCAATCGACAAGGGCCAGTTTATTTTAGCCCCCCTCCCCCCTTCAATTAAGGCTTTGCCTGAGGTCCACTCTGGAGGCAGATTCATAGTTTCTCGTCAACGAATAAGGCCAATACCAGAATCATATAGAATAGACGCTTTAATCCATGTCCACACCTGTCGCGCTACGTGATACTGAGTTGCTCGAAGCCGTTTTTGTAGGGGTGCCTCCGCAAAATCTACCAGCAACGTGCTAGCCGCACGTCAAAACCAGGTTTTTTCGTGGGTTGAAGCTGCGTAGCGCTTCGGGTGTGAATATGGCTCCATATCAAGAAAGCCCAAAACGCTGATCACTGTCTAGAATAACTATTAACGTGATTAAACAACAAATCGTAATTATGTATTAATAATTACAAATACAAATACAAATACAACGCCACAACAGGCAAAATGCCCAACGAGGTGGCTGATAAAAAGATGCCCATAAAAATATGGATGTCATATGTTTCAAAAATACAGCAACCCAATTAAAAATGCAATTAACACAAATTACAAACAATATATACACATGATAAAATATTATACAATGCCCATAAAGAATACTTATGGTTGAAACCCTACTTTCAACACTGTTTCGGTTAAATTTCAAGTGGTTTTTTTTGTTATCAGAGAGTGTGAGGTCACCAAGGCAGTGACAACTGAACGTGACCATAAATAATGACCTATGACTACTACTAAACCATACATGCGCCTCGTTCACATTCCTCTGCGGAATTTCTAACAAATTGGTGCATGTTGGAATATGCGTGTACTCATGACCCCACACATCCTCGAGCAGGGCCCATCTAGGATGGGACTTTTGGCGGGCCCCCAGACCAGACTTTTCATGGGCCCCTTTATAATGAATTTATGGCGTGAAAAAACAAAAAAATGATGAAAATCGTCCCGGGCCCCAGGGCTGGAGCCCTGTCAGCCTCCCCCTTGTGGGGGACATGCGTGTACGTGTTGTAAACCGTGAAATTTGTTACTGTGTAATGCTTGATGCTCGTTATATGTAGTGCTGCCATCTGCCACTGATTTTTGCCGCTATGGTGGTCGAGTGGTCATAGTGACGGACCCGCATCGCGAAGACCGTCGGGTTCGAAGGTCACCAGCTATTGTTCGAAGGGTTCGAAGGTCACCAGCTATTGTTCGAAGGGTTCGAACCCCACCGTCGCCATAGTGGTGGTCGGCTGAAGTTGGTTTTCTGTGGTTCCCAACTCCAAGGCGCGAAAGGAATTCCCCTTTAAAAAGTCTCGCCACAGAGAGCGACAGACCCACAAACAGTACAAATGTAATTCAATCATAACACATCACTCACTTCCCTTCTGAAATATAGATGGCAGCACTGAAAAATCAAACACAACACTACATATGCACTCAGACTGTTAGGTACACAGCTCTCCGAGACCGCCCATCCCTTTGGGAAAGAGCGCAAACCATCCCAAGATGGTCTCTCTGGGCGGTCAGCGGTCATGCCTGTCTATCTTTTTAAAGGGGAGATCGGCTTGCATTCGTTCCTCGAAATTGGGAACGAAAGAAAAACAACTTCAACCGACCATTACTGTGGCGACAGTGAGAATCCGTCACTATGACCACTTAACAACCACAGCGGCGTCCTATGACCACTGACGACCCGATGACTATAATCGAACTGATATGAGGAAGCTGGACGATATGACAGCATGGATGACTGTGATTGGCTGATTGATTGTGATGCAAAATTTTATATATCAAGATTATCGACGATCATTCGATTGATTGCCGATTACAAGATTACTAGATCCTTATTGGATGGACAGCTATACGCTGTCACACCCTACAATCATATTTTTTGATCCTCCGTTGGCTTATATATATATATATATATATATATACAGGGTGATTATAATAAAACTATCCCGACATATGGGCCCCTAACTATCATACCATTCACAAAAACTGAATGAAATTTTGGCATAAGGTATTTTGATGTATGCGCTCAAGAATGATATGGAAAACAACAGTGCCACTCTAACAGTTACGGTTACAGTGAGAAAATTTCGAAAATATCAAATGGCAACACCAAGTTTTTTGTATTGGAATGTGATCTCCATTGTGAAAAACCCTAAATTGCGTTTGAACGGCAACTGTAGCATGAAAATCACCGGCGGTAGATAGGCTAAAAGTGAGGACAACCAATAAGGACAGAGAAGCAGCATAAAATAAAGCATTTTATTGTGTTTCACGAATTTTCCACATGACCTTGTGGAGGACTAATCAGGCTGGGATCGGAGAAACGGTGTGACGAATGAAACGAACATTAATGCTCTGGTGCACGGCAAAGTCCTTTTTACTTTTTCCTTGCCTAGCTCCGGGGATTTTCGTGCTACAGGTGCCGTTCCAACGCTATTTAGTGTTTTTCAGTATGGAGATCGCATTCCAATACAAAAAACTTGGTGTTGCCATTTGATATTTTCGAAATTTTCTCACTGTAACCGTAACTGTTAAAGTGACACTGTTGTTTTCCATATCATTCTTGACCGCATACCTCAAAATACCTTATGCCAAAATTTCATTCAGTTTCTGTGAATGGTATGACAGTTAGGGGCCCATATGTCGGGATAGTTTTTTTATAATCACCCCGTATATAGTTTGCCTATAGTTTACTTTTACGTTATACGATTTCAGATTGACCATTATTGATGTGTTTCAAGATGATTATATCAATTAATTTCTGATTTTCTTTGTCTGAAGCGGCGATGTTCCTTTGTTTTTTATACAATTTCTGGATGCACCCATCTTTCGGGAGCGCTTCGATATCTCTCTGAGATGTGAAGTGGAGTTTGTCTGGTCCTTTAATGTTCAATGTGATCAAAGATTAGGGGATTGAGATCGGCAATTTTATCTCACTGGAAAAGGTATGCTTGGATTGAAATATTTATTAATCATGCATGTATTGATCACGATACTTCTTTTCTGCCAATACGGACCGGGATAGTTTTCGTTTCTCCGATGTATCCCAGGAAACAGGAAATACCATACATGTCATATAGGATCCATAATATGTATCATTTTATGTGAGCCTTCGGAACTGGAAATTGAGACCCCCACACCTGTATTGATACCATATGGTCGTAAGAAAAGACATATTGAATTTTTAATACCGAATACCACCTCCCTATGCGTGCTAAACATAACAAAGTTCAGGCCTATTCCGGATCGAAAGCTCTCCCAAAAATATCGAGAGTCTTAGAAGCTCGAAAGGTATACCAAAAATGTTTATGATAGGCACGTTTCCTTCATTCTTCTACAGCGAATTCTAATAACCGACTCGTGTTTAATGCATGAGATTCTTTTTGGTATAGAAAATACATGTTTGCTCCCCGCCTCTTTTTTTTCTCTTTGCTTTACTTTTCTTTACTGGTTTTGCTCCTTTGAAATTCTGACATTCTACAGAACCCGAAAAAGTTGCTGAAAGGCACTTTATAAGTGGGTGAAAGATTCGGTAAACCTTCCCGAAAAGGAATGAAAAAAAGAAAGAAAGATGGGAAGAGATGAAAGAGAATAACTTCTTTACGTTGACTTTCTGGAATGAACTCCACCACCAATCTAAGAAAAAGATAGCGGAAAGAAAAATAAGTAACACCAAAAAAGAAACAGCAAAATAGGATCAAAATTGTATTTACGCCTCGATTCACACGATGTTTGAATCATTTTAGCGATTTTTCTTTTGCTTTTTTTTTTTCGGAATTGAAATATTTCTCGAAAACATTGAATGAGAAATACGAAAAGAAAAAGGAAATGAAAGAAAAAGCGTATACTTATTTCATCATTAAAGTATCAAGTTTGATCTTCGTAACGGCTGAGTGAATGAGATTGAGTAATTAATTTTTTTTTGTGAGTTTATTGATACGAAAGAGTTTTAGTAGACCGTAGTGTGAAATTTCGTTGATTTTGTATTATGTATTTTATTTGAGTGGGGGAAAAAATTGCCACGATATTTTCTGAAGAGTATCTGTATGAAAGAAACTATATGAGTTTATCATTTATTTATTTGTACAATATTGGTTGACCGAGGCCTATACAAGGGAATGCGGAGGTGAAGTTAGACAGAGACGATTGATGTTGCAAAGAAAATCGGATACTGTTGTACAATCAATAATGTTTGGCGGGAGGTTGTTCTAGCCGGTTATTGTACGAGGAAAGAAACGAAACTAAATTTGAAACAATCTGTGGATGCAAAGATGGGTTTCAATTTTTGTGAATGGTTAGTTCTTTTTGAAAAGTATGAAGCTGGAATTGAAAAATTTGAGGTGTCAATATGAAAATGTCCGTGGAGGATTTTAAAAAGGAAAGATAGTCGAAAGGATAGATAGTCTAGGGAACTAGCTTCTCA
Source organism: Pholcus phalangioides (assembly GCF_987345545.1). Classification (NCBI taxonomy): domain Eukaryota; kingdom Metazoa; phylum Arthropoda; class Arachnida; order Araneae; family Pholcidae; genus Pholcus; species Pholcus phalangioides. The sequence continues at coordinate 103,871,532 of NW_028301608.1, read as the reverse complement.
CTGTGCAGGTCTGGGTTCGAATCCCGGTTCGGGCATGGATGTTTACTAACAATAACAAATTCCCTGGACGGATCATGCTGATCCCTTGGGAATACGTGAGGATCACGTTATTATTATTATTATTATTATCATTATTATATATATCTACGGGTAAAAAAGCGGTTGCATATTAAGTTGGCACTTGAGTTCAGTGACGGAGGTCAGAGGATGACCAACAGTTAAGAATGAAACATGCGGATTTATTTTGAATAGATTCTAATTTGTCTATATTGGAGAGAGTCCCAGATTTCACAAGCATATGAGAGTACAGGAAGGATGTAGGTTTGACAGCAGAGATGTCTGAGGTGACGGTGGGGTTTTTGAGGTTCCGACGAAAAAAAAAACAGTTTTTGGAGACACTTATGAAAGAGGTAATCAACATGGGGATTACAACGAAGGTCCGCAGAAAGAATTACACCCAGATATTTATAATTAGAAACTTCGGTGATCAAGGAGTTATTGATAGTGTAAGAAGAAACGTGAGGGGAAGTCTTTTGCGAGTAATTCTCACAAAAACTGTTTGTGAAGAGTTAAGGGGTAGTTGCCAGGACGAGCATCAGTTCTGTTGCACCAGACAATGTTAATATAAATCAAGAACAATAGAGGCGAGAGGACCGAACCCTGGGGGGTGCCAGACTCAACTTGAATAAATGGGGAGTTCTGGCCCTTGAAGGAGACAAACTGACTGCGGTTGGTAAGGAAGGCTTCCAACGATTTAAGCAATTGAACACATAGGCCAAGGTTTTGGAGCTTAAGTAGAAGTTTATTGTGGGGCACCCTGTCGAAAGCTTTAGAGAAATCCAAGAAAATTTCATCCGTTTGGACGTTTTTGTCCATACTGCTTGATAAATCATGTATGAAAAGAGCTAATTGGGTAGTTACTGATAAAGATGGTCGAAAGCCGTGCTGATTTGAGAAAAAGAAGTTTATTGAATCAAGGTGTGAGCGGATTTCCTTAGCAACTATGTACTCAAAAAGCTTGCAGCAGGTAGAGGTGATAGCGATGGGTCTGAAATCAAGGGGATTTGAAAGAGATCTTGATTTATATATGAATAGGGATAATCTTATTAATTTTCCAGAGTCAGATGGCAAGGTTGATGAATTTAATCATGTGTTGAAGATAATCAAATCGAGTGGGGTTTCAGATTTTTTAAATGATTCAGAAAGCCTGCGTTAAAGAAAAAGACAGGACTAGTGTTGAATAATGAATCGGAAAAGCAGTACTGAGAGGGAGTGGGGTTAGAGGAAAAAAAACTGACGAAAAAGCCCGATTAAATTCTGTGACGATATGAAGGTGAGAAGTAAGGTCGATATTATCAATTTTAAGGGAAGATGGGCCAACTGATTTAGGGCGAAGAAAATTCCAAAAATTTTGAAGGATTATTGTTAAGGTATTGAGGTAAAGAGTTAGTTAGGTAATGTGTTTTTTGGCAGAGGATGAGATCTTTAAGGTCACGTGTAGAGGCCGAGATCTTATTTCTGAGAGAAAGGGAGTTATTGAATTTAAGTTTGGAAACATTTCGGCGAATTTTTCGTTTTAAATGCATAATATCACGATTGATTCAGGGGTTAAAGATACATTTTGAAGAGGTATTTTTGATGGGAACAGAGGCTCTGCATTCCTCGATAACAGCTTTGACTTTACTCCAGAGAATATGAACATCATTTGATTCAGATGATGAAACGAAATCAGGGAAATGGGTGCGGAGAATATTTTGCACTAGGGGATAGTTGGCCTTGTTAAAATTGAGTTTTGCAGCGTGCTTAAAGAAAGGAAGGGTGTGATAGAGAGAAAAATTTACAAAAGGTATTTTGTGGTCAGAAATCCCATTAAAAACTGAGAAATCAGAAACCGGGATTTTATTTGAAACCGCAATTAGGTCTAATGTAGAGCTTGAATGGTTCGAGATTCTTGTCGGTTCTGGAATAGTTTGAACAAGATTAAATTTAAGGAAAAGTAAAAGAACTCTATTATTTTAATAAAATGGTTACCCGAGAGAGACTCCAATTTGTGCCAGTCAATTCCGGGTAGGTTCCGTCAAACCGAAAGATACCCAGGCCACATCGCCATATGGCAATATCGGCTCATTGTCCACACGGACTGGATACCTCTGGCAATTTATTCATAAAAAAGCATACATTACAAAATATACATTACAATCATAACAACTATAAAATCATAATCTAAGTGTAAAATCATAATCTAAGTGTAAAATCATAATCTAAGTGTAAAATCATAATCTAAGTGTAAAATCATAATCTAAGTGTAAAATCATAATCTAAGTGTAAAATCATAATCTAAGTGTAAAATCATAATCTAAGTGTAAAATCAATTGCGAGATCACATATCTACGTATACAATCATAAATCAAGCATATAATCCTATATATTCCATATTAAATCTTAATTCGAATATAAAATCCTAAATCGCATTTTGAAATCAATAATAAATCAGATAAAATTCATAATCGATTTCATCCTCAATTTAAATCGTTCGATTTCCATGACATTATACTGGTCTTGTGCTATCAGTCAGTCTTCTTTGTACTGGGTAGGTTCCAGTCATCAGCTATGTTAAGGTGGTGTGAATTAAAAAATTTATCTAAAATTCATTCTAGTTCGACGAAACAGTGAGGATCTGGGGCAGGGGTTAAATAAAGAGAAAATATTGCAATAGGAGTGCAGTTCGGGCAACGCCCCTCAGCCCCAACGATTTCAAGGTTATTATAAATCAGTGTTTCTCAATCTTTCGGAGAACAAGGAGCAGTTTAATGTCTGATGCAAATTGACGGACCACTTGCGTTCCGTATTACGGGGACATTCCTGTAATTTTGATTGTTTCGATTTTTTTATGCATTTGTCCCGTTTTACAAGTTTGTTTGGATTTTAGATATTTACTGAAGTCGTGAATACAAAGATATAAATTATGTTATGATAATTATATGACAAAAAATATAAAAATATGCATCTCAAGCTATTTGTAAGACTCAACGTTATTTCCACAACTTTAATTGTGTTGTTGATTGTTCTTACTTCTGGCAATGTATTTTATCACAATTGGTAATGTCCCGTATTTTATCCTATTTAAGATCCCAGTTTACTGCATTTTTCTGAATGAAATATGGTCATCTACTCATTCGAATATATTTTTCGGGAAATACTTTTTATTGCAATTTGTAGCAGTCCTTTATTTTCCCACCCTTTAGCAATTTTAGCAATAGCAATTGCCGAATTGCATTTAAGGCAATAAATTGTGAATTTTTTAGCAAAATTTAGTGGTGTCCCGTATTTAGAATCGCATTTTTCTCGATTATGTATGATGAATTTAAGTACAAAGGTGCAATTTTTATTTCAACCCATACCGTTATTGCTAATATCAATCACAATTGTTTAACAATTTTTGATTCAGTTAGAACTGAATTATTATCAAGTGTTCCTGCGGACCACTTATACGATCCTCGCGTCAAGTCTGTCACGTACTGTCCTCGCGTACCACACAGTCCGCAAGGACAGTGTGACATGAAGATCATAGGTTGAGAAACGCTGGCATAAACTCTTTCATCTAAGAAGTAGAAGTAATAATAAATTCTCAATGGAACCTAACGCTTTGTCTCATCAGAGAAATGGATGATGGATTAGGTTCTTGAAGAGATTATGTTCCTGGTTGGCCTACGGCTTTCCAGCATTCTGCTATTCACTTCATTAAAACTATACTTCCATTTTTGAGGGCATATGGAAACATCGGTGCAAAAGGTTAGGGGATTTCGACCAAAATAACTGTAGCCAAATTTTCCGTTCTGTATCTTAATAAATTTTTGTATTGTACCGGAGATGTCAAGTTCCTCCTCCTGGACAAGAAGTGCTCATTTTGCTTTTCATTAGAGTATGGACGTCACACGGTTTCTCTTCTCGTGTGGTCAAATTTCATTAAGTCATTATGCGTGCAAGAGCAAGTGGGAGTCATAAATAGACTTTCACCTTCAGATATGCAGTCTTTAATCCACAAATCTAAGAAAAAGATGGCTGAAAGAAAAATAAGTAACTAGAAAAGAAACATAAAAATAGAATCAAAATTGTATTTACGCCTCGATTCACACGATATTTGAATTATTTTTTATCAATTTTTTCCTTTGCTTTTCTCTCGTATCACGAATGGAAATATTTTCCGGCAAAAATTGAATAAAATAAATAACAAGGGGAAAAATAAAAGGGAAAAAACGTATACTTATTTCATCATTAAAGTATTATGTTTGATCTTCGTAACGGCTGAGTGGATGAGAATAATTAATTAATTTTTGTTGTTATATTATATGATACGAAATACTTTTTCCCAGCACGTGGTGTGAAATTTCATTGATTTTATGTTATGTACTCAATTTTAGTATTAATACGATTTGTGGTGCAATATTTTCCGAAGAATATTCGTATGAATGGAATTATAGAGTTGTGTGGTCGTAAACTCATTTCATTCCATTCCTCATCACACAGGTGGAGTAAAACCTGTCCAAGATATAGAGGTACAGTACAGTATTGTGGATAATCTGTGATATAGGTCCGATGTTACGAAATGGAACGGTTCCATCTGTCCAAGCTAGAGATGTGTTAAAGATATAGAGGTACAGTCCTGTGCATAGGCGTACGCAGAATATTCTCAGGGGGTTGGGAGTTTTAATTTTTTTTTCTTCTCGGGGGAGGGGGGGTTGCGTTTTTTCCCGCAAACTAACACTATAATCTCGGCTTGAAGCCCCCCTTTGCGTACGCCTATGGTCCTGTGTACATTTTGTGCTGTAGGATAAAAGACAATTCCATTCGAAACGGCCAATGTAAAGAGATGTCCGAGTTGACAGTTTTCACAGTAATTTGACTTCCTGTGATGTAAAAATGGAATTGCACAACTCACAAATAGACTTTTTTTAATATGAAGGGTCAACACATGCATATGCTACTAGTTTTTTTTCTTAATGTACAACTGTGGATTCCATGGAAGATCACTTTTCATGAACAGTGCGCTAAAGGTTTGAGTGAGTGTAACTGTGTGTCTTCAATTCTCAAATATAAGTGCCACAATGTACTTTGACACTAATTTAAGCCGTTTGAGTCTCCACATATATCTCTAAGCCGGTAGAATTGTGCAGCCCATAATTAGTTGAAGAACCCGTAGATACGTAAATCCGTGGTGTTTGGTCAGAACAGGATAACTCCAAAATCACATTTTTGACATATAAGCATTTTCATTGTCATTTAAAAATCAAAAATAAAGCATACACACAAATACAAATGGAAATATCATACAGCAGCATGTTGTTTAACCGTACACACGGATTAGTGCATTCATCTCACTTTTAATTAGTTATAATTGGCAAGACTTACTGCTAGATCAAAAATCCATTTTTTGGAGATATCATGTTCTGACCAAACACCACAGAATTCTTCTCAGGCAATTTCATGATTAGAACGCCAGTCTAGATAGAATTGTAATTATCGTTCATTTTTTATGTTTATAACAAACTTCTATTTTCATTCAACTAATTATTAAAATAACTTATTTAAGATCATATTTTGTTTCTTACGGGGTTTTTCTCGATTATATTTAGGCAGCCGAAATAACACCTTGTATTTTCGTCGTGATTATTAAACACTGATTGCAAATGATGTAATAGAGAATTAACGTAAAGATTGCCATCAGCAAGATTTTTTGGTTCAATAAGCATTGTTCCATCATGAAAAAATGTAAACTGCAAAGTATGATTACCATGCCAAATCTGTCGTTAATTCTTTAAGCATGTATAATCCAATAACATCCAATCAGTATAAATTAAAAGTTAAGACTAATTCATTCAGTTGAACAGTTGCATTCATATGAGTAACAAGTTTCTGAACTACCTTTTTATGATAATCAGCGAGAAACGAGCGAAATTAAAACGCATAAACTCGCATATTAAAATGCTGAATATATATTATTCAAACGAATTACCGTCCACGCACCATAAAACGCCGGAAAACGCTTTACACGATTACTTTAAGTGTTGAGTAATTCGGCGTAATCTCCTTGAAATGCTGAAGTAAGCTTTCATTACGAGAACCGTGCCGTGTCTTTTCCATTCTCCCGCTGGAATGTTTAGCATTATACATATAATTGTCGAACTATTGTAATACTATCGTTGTCATTATACCATTATGTATGAACACGTATCCGCTTTGTAAAGGCGCAGTGTTAATCACAGCCAATCGGCTATAACATAATCCCTACTGATTCGCACTTGGAATTCCTCGAGATCTTTATCTGTGTCATATACGATTTACTCATCATGTTAGAACATGTTGGGGAATGTCGATAAGTTTTATATGAAAGAGAAATCATGATAGTTAGCAGTGCCCGGGAGACGTTTTATACACACCCAGTATTGGTATTGGCTGACGGCAACTGAACTTCGAAGTAATTATTTTAGGTATCGGTTGCGAAAACAGCGAAAAGGTTTCCTCAATTCGTTCCGTTTTCTTTGATTGTTTTTCCCGGGAAATAAGAGAAGAAGTTATATACAGTTTTGTTATTAAAGAACAGGAAAAAGATCGAAGAGAAACTGATAAAAGGACGTGACATTTCGTCCAAAAAGAAAATACGGAAGAAAAACGTATTTTTTGCTATTCTTGTTTGTTTCGCAAACGAAACTTGTTAGTTTTTCTTTCTCTTCATAATCATCTGTGACTTTTTTAGGCTGATAGAAAACAGGATACGTATCTTCATTATTATTATTATTATTATTATATATTTATTTTCAGTTTTTATGAATACTGGAACTGTCAGTTCATAATGCTTTTCTTCCTTAAAAAAAGAAAGAAAAATTATGAAAAATCACTAAAATGATCGTTTTCAGGGGTCTTCTACGTGCTGAAAAACTGCTCTAGTAGAAATATCATTAAAAACATTGTTGAAACAATGTTGAAACTGATTGATTTATTTCAAATTTGTACACATATTGCTAATTGTTCATGCCATCCTATCCATTGCAAAGTTTTACATACTCTCAATATGTGAAACTTTGTAATGACATAGGATGGCATTACATTTTGTTTTATAAGTTTTTAGTTTTCATTACATAAGTTTCACATATTAAGAATAGGTGTTAGTAATCTTTTTTTTTAATTTTCAAAAACAAATGTTGAGGGTATTTAAAACTTTTTAATGGCATGAGATAGCATGTACAATTAGCAATATGTGTGCTAAATTTCAAATAAATCGAAAGTTACATAATACTTTTAATTATATTCCCAGTAGAACATATGTCGTTCCCGCCCCCCTATGCTGAAATTTAGGAAATCCCATAAGGTATTTCATCTATCAGGAATCTGGGTATCGTCATCAGAGTGTAGATGAAGTGCTGTTTTAATTGGTTATGCGATATGTTTGCAATACATTTTTTTTGGTCATCCGAAAAAAAACATGGTGACAGGTACATGGGTGTGTGTGTGCCCGAGTGGCATGGTGGTAAGATGCTCGTCTACCATCGTGAAGGTTGTTGTCAGGGTCCCGGGTTCGAACCCAAGGGAGGATATCGAAAAGATATTTTCCCTAACGAACTCGAGGTGACCACCGATAGACAGCACCTTCGCTTCCAGCCCATCTTACTAATGGCAGTAAATTGCGATATGGCCAGAGTTGGTGTTTGGTAAAGTAGTAGGTACATGGGTGTAACTTTTTGCTTGATGCATAATATTGCGCTTGAATTTGCCAGTAGTACTTAATGCATTCATCTGAAGGCGAATGCAGTGAAATCTCCATCAAAGATTTCAATTCAGATTACCAATTTTTTTTATAATAGGTAAATGAAATTCTGATAGAAATTTCGTTATTTGGATAAATTCGAAGTTCATCATCCATACATTTTTGTTTCAGAATATTACAACCCAGAAACTTGCGAGCACAGTTCATGAAATGTTCAAGTTTGAAAGCCCAAATTTACAGAAGGGCTGTAATTTCTATTTTTATTTTATACGAGGTTATTCTTGAGCGTTTCGGTGGCAAAAAACTCGGGTAAAGGGAAACGAAATTTCCTTAAAATGTTAAATTAATTTTTCCGCTACTTCTACACATTTGAACATCATGGAAGTTGTTTCAAAAAATTAGCATTTGACTAAAAACAGATCCTTATCCGTTATTTACAGTAGCGACCATTTATCTATGGTAGCTACTGTTAAGCATTAGTAGCCGACTTATTATTATCTTTTTTTCGTTTATCACAAAAATATCTTGATAGAATCAGCATCAGGTACCATCATCAGATATCAAAAAATCACTGAGTGAAGAATTCATGAAGTTTGATGAGCATGGTCAAATTCTTGAGCGAAACTGAATTTTCCATTCTCAGATAATCTTCAGCTGCTGTAACCAAAAAATAGATGCCAAATATCAGAAGACTTCTCTGGATGCGCGCACACGCACACGTACCCATTCAATCTTTTCATTAAAGAGGTTGAAGACTTGTATGGAGATGGCAATATATTACATTCGTCATCAAGACTTTTTCCATGTGAATTGCTACATCACGTATTCATCTTCTTGCACATGGGAGAAATCCTGATGACAAATGAAAATGGCATCTCCACACAACTGTTGGAAATCCATTTTCAATTACAGGATAAATTTATGACAGACATTAAATTGGCATTGGCAACTACGGTATAACATATAAACAACATAACAGTAGAATATACTTGCAGCAACATCGAAAACATATTTCTTTTCTCTTCGAATTCCCTAAACATTCAAAGAATCATTGAGAAATCAATTAATATTTAATGCATCACAGAACTTCGATTATATTATTATTACAACGAATCGTTTTTAGAGCATTCGATAATTTTATTGACAAGCAAAAAAATTAGTTATTTTGAGAATTAATATTTACCCATTTAATAAAGAGCGTAGAAAAGTATACGAAATAATACTTTTCACTTTAAATCGCATGTCAATTAATACAAACAGGCCTTGTTAAATAAATATAATCATCACGCGGTTATTAACTGACTTCTTCTCCCGAATTTCATCGCATTCCCAAAAGTGTGAGTACGCATCCAAGGAAATCGTTACAGCCGGGAAAGCGCCGTAGTTAATAAGTAAATATAGAAGAATGTTTGTTATATTTATCAACTAATTAACTTTTAAACAAAAGAATGGTATATTCACGTACACAGGAAAAGAGGCCCTCGAAAATTAGCTACAAAATCATCTGCTCCATTGCCGTTCCACAATGATGAAGCAGCGTTGTATCTATTATACTGTATTTACTACGCATATTTTGTTATTAGCTTTTACTTTACTCCTTAAGAGTGAACCTTGCATGATTAATTTCCATTTAAGCATGTAAAATCTGTAGATCCTAATGGGTTCTCCATAAAACTGCGAGTACAACCTATGAGTAAATCCAGAGTGAAGTTCTTTCAATAAAAGAAATTTCTTTCGTTTTATGTCCTTTGTTTTAAATCCTCGTTTCTCAGTAACGATGCCCTGGAGAATTCGAGCAGATGGACTTTGAGGTCAGGCAATGAGTTCAATAACTAATAAAAGTGAACAGGATATTTTATGCCCTTTTCCTTTTTTTTCAATGGCCTTTCGAATGGTTTCATCCGTAATGCTACGGCTGCATATAATTCTCCTAGGTAATCTTCAAGTGGAAATATTATTCAAGTGTTGGATGGTAAGCTTTATAGTGTTATACGTGTATATGCTTATTACAAATTTGTGAAGTGTTGCCAACCGTCTTCTTAATTAGAAATGGGGAAATCGGCATGCAACGTTATCTCAATCAGCGAGCTTAATTGTTCCTTCCAGGGATCTGACTGAACGTCCATGTTTTTCTTTCTGATATCAATATAACTTATCCATGTTCTAATTTTATTTAGCACGTTATTGATTGAGTTTGTATATGTTGGTGTTTGCATGTTATTGGTGTTTATTAATTGATGTTACTGATGCGTACTTTTAAGTAGAGGGGTAATATGATTGATATTAGTGATTTTTGACACTTTTTACAACTATATCCGTATTTATTTTATAAATATAATTATTTTGACACTTGGAAATTAGAAAAATATATAAAAGGTACCTAAACACCCATATTTACGATAGCAGAATGTGTTCTCTCATAATATTCAAATGGAATAGCTTACCCCCGGAGGTAGTAAATTGTAACACAATTGACACGTTTAAAAAGAAATACGATAAACATGTTGGGGTAAATCGAGAAGCTATCCATTCTTAGAATAAGACAACCATAAGTATTCTTTATGGGCATTGTATAATATTTTATCATGTGTATATATTGTTTGTAATTTGTGTTAATTGCATTTTTAATTGGGTTGCTGTATTTTTGAAACATATGACAACCATATTTTTATGGGCATCTTTTTATCAGCCACCTCGTTGGGCATTTTGCCTGTTGTGGCGTTGTATTTGTATTTGTATTTGTAATATCGAAGCAAGTGCACTAATTTCACGTTTTCAAAAATTATCCTCAATTTGTATCTGTAAATTTGTGATTGATGGATTCTAAGATTACATACGAAACCAGAGAGACAGTCAAACCTTGGCCCTTGGGCAAGTATGCTATCATCTACACCACTGTAGACACGACCCTGCCTTCGTTGTATCACGCACTGTGGCGTGAGGCGCTGAAGTAGAGACATTAGTAGCCTCTTTTTACTTCAGCAAACGGCTACCTGGTGGGACAGTAGAGATAGACGGCTTTTCTCAGCCCTATACATCAAGGAAACAGATATTTTCTGGATTTTATGCCAAGGTAATCTCGAAAAGAAAAGTCCTGAGAAAAAGTTCTCTCTATATAGCCCCGTTTACATGTGCAATATTGCGGTAGCATTGGGAGTTCTGGCGCCCGCTTGACGACTTTTTTCCTTCGTAAGGGTGTGAACATAGTTCGTCCATATTTCAGATTCTGAAAACCCGCGTCGTCTCCTATTGGTTAAAAACCCGAATTTCAACTTTTTTTAATTTGAAATTCGGGTTTTGAACCAATCGCAGACGACGCGGGTTTCCAGAATCTGAAATACGGACGTACCATGCTTACACCCTAAGGGGGGGGGGGAAATAGAGAGCAGTCATTATATAGTAGGCTGATCATATTTCCTTGAGCAAAATATGGGATATTGAGCTTGGAAATACGGGGAAATACATCGCATTGCCAATTATCGCCAAAATGATGCCAAAAATGAGCAAAGTCGCCAACTCATACTAAAATCAGAAAAGTCAACAATCGCGGAAATGAAGCGATACTTCAAATTTCAGTGAATTTTTAAAAAAAAACCAAATGTTTGAGATGAATATTCATGTTTGTAGTCGTAATTATTGTAATGTAATTTCTAAGTTTTAAAGATAATTTTAATTGTTGGTTTGAAGAATAAGTAGGCAAGTTAACTTTGTTGAAAATACGTGAAAAACCGCGCCAAATTTTTCAAAAAATGTTGGCATAGCCAAAAAAAAACAAAAAAACCGGGACTATCCCAGGATACACGGGACGTATGGTCACCGTAGTCATTGGTGAAAATTTTTGAAGCGGGTTTTAAACCCGCTTTTTCTAGTCCCCATGTAAACGGTGCTTATCTCTACTTTTCTACCTGGGGTACGATTTGCTGAAGTAAAAAGAGGCTACTAATGTCTCTACTTAAGCACCTCACGCCACAGTGCGTGAAATAAGGAAGACGGGGTCATGTCTCCAGTGGTGTAGATTGTAGCTTGCTTGACCGGAATGCAAGAGGGTCTGGTTTCGAGTCCCGGCGGATACTAGATGACTTTTCTTTCCGAGTTCACCTCGGAATAAAATCCAGAAAATATCCATTTCCTCTTGATCTATTGGGCTGAGAATAAAAAAAAACCCATCTATTTTTATCCGAAGTTTCAGACTGCTCCAGTTGCTTGTGACCAAAGCATAAAAATATTTTTATACATCGGTAAGCACTCAATTCGCTATATCTGAATGTTCCATCGCTGGTGAATACTCAGAAAGTCGAGCAAAACGTAAATTTCCAGCAAATTTAAAACTAAGCTGTATAACTTGGAGCAGTTCACGAACAACGGGTGCTCTAGTGTTATTTCAAATATAAATACAAAACTTGCGCGTGAACGAAACACCTGAAATTCGTTCCAAACCGATTCAAGTGGCGAATTTAAATTAGAAATTTCAAGGATGAAAGTAATTAATAAAAGTTATGTAAGAGGAAAAAAGAAGAAGGGTCTAACCTTTCTCTCTCCAGGCAAATCCTTATGGCAAGAACGTACAAAGGTAAATCCTTTTTTTCCTTTAAAAAAAGGAAATCTGAAATTAAAAATCTTATCAAGCATAAGGGAATCGGGAAAGAAAAAATCAATTCTCTCTGTGCTATTATATTTTCTTACTTTCAATGCTTTTTTTCTGTTCTTTTCGTAAGGAGCGATCCTTAAAGGGATATAATTGATCCTGTTTTTTTTCCCCCTTCTCCTGATAATGCCATGGTATTTTAATGCGGTAAGGAAAATAATTGATTTGTGTTTTTCTCTTCTTTTTTTTTTTCAACAAGAATTATTTCAATCAAAATTAGTTCCGTGTAATTTCTTCTTGGAGAGAGAAAAAATGAAATTGGATTCGATCCTTTAGGTTTTTTTGCGTTAAATCTTGAGATGTATTTGTTTTCTTATACGTATTGAGATTTCATTACAGGATATTTATTTTGCAGTGAATATGATAAATCGCTTATTATACGTAATTACTGGTTATTATGTATACTTACCAATATGTTGGTAAGTTTTATAAATTTTATCCGTGAATTGTATAATACCCACAAGCGTCGTTGGTAAATTTTACCAATACTGAAACCATTACAACATTTACCGGCGATTATGCATAACTAACCAAGTGTCGTTGGTAAATTTGATATATACTTGAAATTTATTGCCTTTATCTGTTATTATGCATAATACTCAAGTGTAATTGGTGAGTTTGATAAATGTGAAAAAAAAATTCCACACGAGTCTATAGTTTGTGTGATGAATATAGTCGGACTCCGAAATAATGATAACAAACTTAGCGATCGCACCCCGATATAATGATACAGTATATGTGGGACTTGTTATGCATAGTATATGATATAGTACTATTTATCATGTTTACCAACGACGCGATGCTTGGGCATTATGGGTAATCACTGGTAAAGTGAAAAATTTGAGGTAATTTATCAAACTTACCAAAATGCTTGCTAAGTATGCATATTAAGTGCATCTTATGTATCAGAACCAGTGTTTATCACGTATACCGTAACACGCATATACATTTTTTCTTCATTGAAATAGTGAAAATAACCGTGAAAATTTAAAAAAATCAACAATTATATGCCAACAATGACTTTAAAAATCCCACAGCCTTCGAATAATGGAGAGTGACGTCTTTCAAACAACACATGATCAAGAACAGCAAAGACAAAGGAATATAAAAAAAATAGAAAAGTACAGTAAGTGCGTGTAATTAGTTTCTAGAACATTGAGAAGCTGGAGGAAAAGAAAGCAAAAATAATTTTTTTTATAGATGTTCGCCAAGAAGCGCAAGAGGCGACGAGTAGCCAGCTGTTATCATTTTTAATTTCGAAGAAAAAACATTTTTCTTCCACTATTTTTGTCAGTCCCATAGAAACATTCATGGCCATATCTCCACTGGAAAGTGTGATTTCAAATAATATGTTCACATACACCATAGTTCATTTGTCAGGTCGTGGTTCATTTGCCATAATGAAGTAGACACCCATTGTATGTTTGATAGTGAATATGGGCGCGCGGAATATTTTCGAGACAAACTGAAATTCCGCTGTGAGTTATGTTCAAACAAACTAAAGTATTTTCTCACAGCTTATTCATAATACTTAAGACTGATTTTCTGATAATGGGTAAGAGAGATATTTGCTTCTTGTAAATTCCTAGCAAAATCGTTAGGCAAACAAGCTAGATACTTTGCAAGTATCCAATTCGGGATGCGTTAACAGTTCTAGTCCTCCAATGCTATTCGTACATTTAATCTAATTCCTGAATAAAACTCGATTAACTTTTAAAATTATTTGCGTCTCTGCCATGAGTAAAAATCTAATTGAAGGTGTAATTACTTTCACAAGCATAAAAGCTGCATATGTTAGCAAACACATTTGTTCTTAATGAACATTCGACGCCGACTCTCGGTTTTTCTTGCATCCGAGTAAATAATCTAGGCGTGGGCATTACTTCGGCGTAACACGAGATTTTCGACGACACGGCACAACTTATGCTGAGGCTCTGTTTGTTCGCGAAGGCTTCTGCTGCTACAAAACTACCAGCTAAATACTGTGTTTTAATTAAATAGGAACATTCGATTAACGATGTTCCTGAATAACTAATTTTCGAGCAATAGCTGGTTTAATCTGTTTATTTTCGTAGTTTTATTTTTATAATTGTATAATTTTTACTGTTCTCCCGACACGACATTGTTCCGAAAATCAAGGCAGGAAAAGTAACAGTTTCGTTAGTGTTAAGTAGTGAGTTGTAAAAGGCTCGTGTTGAATGTAGTGAAGGGGGAGAATCCATTCATTAAGGAGTTGGCGTTTGATCACAGCAATCGTGCCAAGAAAAGAAAGTGAAAAAATAATAATAATTAACGTTAATTAAAACTAAGGTTAAACTAATTAGAGTCAGTTGTAGGTGAATTGGTGATAATATATCTCAAGTCAGGGAATACATGTTCGTTTCGGTATTGAAGATAGCGTTAGTAAAAGTTTTCGACTTTTATCTCATTGAAATATTTACTTATTTGTTTTGAGGAATAAATCGAAGGAGAACAGTATTTAGAATTTATCAGCATACGGACATACAAAAGGGGGGGGGGGAATAGGATAAAACATGCATAAGGGAAAAACAAACACAATGGAATGGGGAGGGGGAGAAAATCAATGCAAATATGCATAATAGACCCACGAGATCTATATGCGATCTGTCCAGGGTCGAACTACAAATAACTTCAGCGTTGGCAAACACATGTTATTGAAACACAATACTCAGTCAGCATTATAAATATACATAAATTATACAAGTTGATCAAACAATAGGTACAGTATACGGTATGGTTATTATTTTTTCCAATGGTGTTTCTTTCTCTTTTTAAAGAATTTTGTCTGTATAATTTACTAATAAGTAAATGTTTTCATGCAATGAAATACGAAAATATATTTTCCCAGCATAGTTTAATCATTTATGCGGGATTATTTGGAAAAATATCGGGTCAAACTTCAAAAAGAGTCGCAGAGGGACTTAAAATGAATATATTTTCTCACAAAATAATTGTCTGTCTGAAAATGTCATGTTTAAACAGAGAAAAAGCTATTTAGGCCACTAAAATTGTTTGTGTAGAAAAAGTACTGTTTTTTCACACTCGGATTTCAAGTGTCCTGAATAATTATACGAATTATTTTCCAAAAATTCATCTGTTTATGCCGCTGGAAACGGACGAGCTTTTTTTAAACGTTGAACAGCGTATTATCTTCCCCGTTGACGGACAACAATAGAAATCTTCAATCATTACATCTCACTCATGGTACGAAAAATATATGGCAGATGGCAGCGCTATAACAAGCATTACACAGAAACAAACTTAACGCTAGGCTCACTACCTCTACACACACATTCTAAGATGCACCATATCGTTAGAAGTTAATCAGAGGAATATGAACGAGGTGCATGTGTGGTTTAGTATAGTGGCAGTAGTGCATTATCTCCAAACGTTCAGCATCCGCTGTGTCCATATCATACTTATCAGAGTCGTATGCAGGGTGGAGAGTTAAAAATCAAGATATTCAAAGCAAATACATTTTATATTGTTGTCTAATCAATTGTTAACTATCAACTGTTAATCTATATGCTCTTTGAACGTCGGTAACTGAAAATTTAGCTAGAAGAGATTCTTGTGCCCCCTCACGAAGCTTTTCGCACCTCTACCCCCGACCTCCAAAAAAAAGACGATCCTACATACGCTCCTGCTTTCTATGTACTGTCACGTATGTGTCGGTAAACACATCAAAGCGTTTGACTATTCTGTAGTTGTATTGGGCTAACCAGACAACTGCCGTTTTTCCCTTCGTTTTCAACTACATACGCCAACCCCATATATGTGTAATACTAGGTTTCCTTGAGAGCCTAGGCTTTCTTTCCTTCTTTAAAATCGAGAAAAAATTCAGGTCTATCACCAACTATGAGCGATTTATTACCTTAGTGAGTTGTGCCGGAAGTGTAAATGTGTGTGTACCTAACAGTGTGAGTGCGTATGTAGTGTTGTGTTTGTTTTCTCAGTGCTACTACTAAACCACGCACTGTATCTCGTCCATATCCCTCTGCTAAACGTCTAGCGAAGTGGTACTCTGTTGTGAAGCTGGTTTCTGTGTAATGCCTGTATAATACTGCCATCCAACACATATTTTTCGAACTATGAGTGAAGTGCTGCCATCTATATTTCAGACGTGAAGTGAGTGATGTGTTATGATTGAGTTACATTAGTACTGCTTGTAAGTCTGTTGCTCTCTGTGGCGAGACTTTTTAAAGGGGAGATCGGCTCGCATTCGCGCCTCGAAGTAGGAAACCACAGAGAACCAACTTCAGCCGACCACCACTGTTGCGACGGTGGGTTTCGAACCCGGGACCTCCGTCACTATGACCACTCGACTACCACAACGGCTGAAAGCCTAGGCTGGTTCATCCCCCCCCCCCATCTTTGAGCGAAAGTGCAACACCAGTATTATCGCTATAGGCAATTGTTGCTTCCTAGTCTGGTTTTTTTAACGATTAGCTGTCGCTTGGAGAGGCAAACAAAACTAGTTTTTTGCTGGAAGGGGGGGGGGGAGGATAACGAATCCGTTCTGCTATCTAGGAAGCTTATGTAATACTATATTAAAGGAAATGTTTTGCAAAATTACTAACGTTAAAGGAGGGAGCGGGAAAGGTACGAAAAAAAATAATATTATTAAGATAAATAAAAAAAAAAACCCAAATTTTGTTCATAGGGTTATCAACGCAATGATGAGAGGGAAAGAAGAGAGAAAGCTCAAATTTATTTCTTCCAGCTACTCTACGGTAAGATATCTCGTCCTTGTAAGGAAGTGGTTACATGTTTATAAAAGTCAGCTAACAAGGTAAGGATCCCAAGATGTCATCCTCAAAAAATTACGAAAAAATTTAAGTGCATTCATGTCACCCAGAAACACAAAAAATAGCAATGAGTTCAATTATTAAAGCCGTAAAAAATTAAAAATGATAACAGCTGGCTACTCGTCGCCTCTTGCGCTTCTTGGCGAAAATCTATTAAAAAATTCTTTTTTGCTTTTTCTTTTCTTTCCTCCAGCTTCTCAGTGTTCTAGAAACTAGTTACACGCACATACTGTACTTCTCTATTTTCTTTTTATATTCCTTTGTCTTTGCTGTTCTTAACCATGCATTGTTTGAAAGACGTCACTCTAACATTCTAGGGCTGTGGGTCATTCTTGACATATAATTTGGGTCTGCAAGTCATTCTTGGCATATAAATTGGCGTTCAAAATATCAATATTTACTCCTTTTTTTTGAGTGGCGTATAATAATTCTGTCAGATTTTTTTACACTTTGTGTATATTTAAATGAGTAGAAGCAGTTGTACTTTTTTCAAAACTTTTTTGAAGGCGTCATCTTTGGACCCTTTCCTTGTAAGACACATTATATAACATAAATGTTTATTCTAATCTATTTTTTATCACCCTTTAAAGTACGACCAGTTATTTTGGAATCACGCTATAAATTATCTTGAGCACGAAAAATACGGCACAAGATTAGTGTATGAAAATGATGCAGAAAATGTGTTATGAAGACAAAAAATATCCATAGTGGTACTTGAAACCTCTTAATATTTTATTCCAATCGCTCAAAGTCCCAGTAATTTCTGAAAGCGATAAGCTCTTAAGTTTTCTCTCGGTGCGAACTCATTTTTCTTATATCTTTTCACGGTTCCGGAGTTCGATATGTGTGGAATGTATTCTATATTTATAGGCATTGCCTCCCACAATTTTTATAGCTGCGTTTATTTACTTTTTCCCGTGAAATAACTGCACCTTTCACGCGAAAAAATGATGTATGTAAGTGAATGCCGAGGCCATTGGGTCGTTATGATCTCTCATTCCTCGGCAGATGATGACCTTCTTGCTCGAAGTTTTTTCGATGCATTTCTTATTTTGAAGGGAAAAAAAGAGGAGAGAGAGAGAGAGATAAAAATATCATCTTTTACCTAAACCCTACAACCATCCAGTAAAGTAATTTATTTTCATCAACTACGTAGGGAAATAAAACATTTTTTTACAAATGTTTCATTATAATATTGATGATTATCGGCTGTTTAGGATATAAAAATATACACCTTTCTGTGATAGTTATTTTGAGTAGAAAATACTATCTAGTTTAGATGGGTTAACTAGTCTGGCGCTGCCGTTATGTAGTGCTTTGTTCTAGACCATAGTTTCCCAACCTTTTTTGTCTCATCGCCCCCTTCTTCAGAAATTTTTTTCTCCAATCGCTCCCCAACGCAATCTAACCCATAGAATCCCATGTCATACCCGTAGTTTCTACCGCCCCCCTGGAACATTCAATCACCCCCCGGGGGCGTTAACGCCCACGTTGGGAGTCACTGTTCCAGACTGTAGACCTGTATCTTTAGCAAGAAACTAGATGACAGACATTAAGAGGGTGACACCTCCGTCGAATTTCAACTCCGCCGATACTCGATTCGGGATTTATTTCCGTCTCGCCCTGTCCGAGTATGTACTGAGCAGGAGATGGCGGCGTTGAATCTACAGGCTCTTACCCAAACTCAAAGTATTACCAATTTCTTCAATTGTTGGTTCGCGGATAGGTGATTTACCACCGGTCTGTGAAACATTTCGGCCAGTTTATGAGGCGAGTTCTTGATTTTGAATTTCATAAGTAGATAGATAGATAGAACCGCTCACAACCCCGGACTGATGCAGAGCATAAGTAAAATACCGTCTCTATATCAGTTCTCATTTCTGTCTTAGCAGTTCAGTGAATTATATTTCTCCTATATATTTCTCTTTTGCTACTCCCTAAATTATTCACCCAATTCCACCGATCCACGAAATTTTTACACCGGTCCACAAGTGTAAAATGTCTTTATATATATATATATATATATATATATATATATATATATACAGGGTGATTATAAAAAAACTATCCCGACATATGGGCCCCTAACTATAATACCATTCACAGAAACTGAATGAAATTTTGGCATAAGGTATTTTGAGGTATGCGCTCAAGAATGATATGGAAAACAACAGTGTCACTCTAACAGTTACGGTTACAGTGAGAAAATTTCGAAAATATCAAATGGCAACACCAAGTTTTTTGTATTGGAATGTGATCTCCATTGTGAAAAACCCTAAATAGCGTTCGAACGGCAATTGTACTAGCATGAAAATCACCGGCGGTAGATAGGCTAAAAGTGAGGACAACCAATAAGGACAGAGAAGCAGCATAAAATAAAGCATTTTATTGTGTTTCACAAATTTTCCACATGACCTTGTGGAGGACTAATCAGGCTGGGATCTCAGCCGAAGAAACGGTGTGACGAATGAAACGAACATTAATGCTCTGGTGCACGGCAAAGTCCTTTTTACTTTTTCCTTGCCTAGCTCCGGGGATTTTCGTGCTACAGGTGCCATTCCAACGCTATTTAGTGTTTTTCAGTATAAAGATCGCATTCCAATACAAAAAACTTGGTGTTGCCATTTGATATTTTCGAAATTTTCTCACTGTAACCGTATAACCGTAACTGTTAGAGTGACACTGTTGTTTTCCAACCTCAAAATACCTTATGCCAAAATTTCATTCAGTTTCTGTGAATGGTATGATAGTTAGGGGCCCATATGTCGGGATAGTGTTTTTTTGTAATCACCCCGTATATATATATATATATATATATATATGTATATGAGATATTTCTCGACACTAAAATATAGACTTGTTTGTTACAGTTATGTTAAGTAAATAATAGTTTGGTTTTTCCAAGTCTTCTTCAGCCGTTGAACCGTGGGCCAGTGATGGGAATATCCTGTCTGTCTGCAGAAAATTTCGCCCAACTCATGCGATAAGTTTATAATTGTATATTTGATGAACGAAATATCGTCTCTATATTGCTTTTTATTTTTATCTTAGTCATCAGAAGTTCTGTGAACACTACTGCATTTCTATTATTTATTTATTTCTTTTTGCCGGTCCATAAATAATTTTTTCCATTTCTATAGATCTATGAAACTTTTTTCACTGGTCCGCAGGTGTAAAGAGGTTGAAAACTAGTGGTGTATACCATATATTGTATACCAGGGGTAACAAATCCTAGCTCCAGGTCACCATGACGACTAAAATGTTCCCATTGGCGCTTAAAATTTTGTTTGCGTAGTTAGTAAATTGAAGGCTGAGAGCAGCCCAAAATGTTTGGAATTTATCGCAGCATATCTATCAACATGAAAAAGCGTCATTATATGCCCGGAAAAAATCAAAAGAAACATTATTATAAAACTTTCTGTTCGGGTAAAAAATTTTTGGCACCCAAAAAATTGTTTCGGCGGCGTCTTGATTATTTTGTGTTTTGTCCAGCCCTGCTGTATACAATGAGATTATGTTGTGCTAAACGAGGATTACAAGATCTGATCTCTGTCGGAACTATATGTTTTTTTGGCGTAAAAATTACAGCTTTTAATGCACATCTGTGATCAACAGAATCCGAAATCTTACGTGAGTCATGCATGTGTGTGGTTGGCTACCTCAAAGTTATAATTCCAATTCATCTGTGATAATTAGTACTCATTAGAAGTTGCTCAACGTGGGTACAATACAACTATTTCCGAAAACAAGAAAAACAGTAGATCGATCTTCGATATACTTGTATGGTTAATCTCTGATTCACATACAAAACATTTACTCCATTGAAAAATGACCAACCATATAATTTACTACCATCATAGACCTACTTCCAAAGATCGGGCTATGTCTTTATTATGTTTGTGAAACGTTAGTAATTCATTATTATATGCGTATATCATGCATGTTATATATCCGAGTGGTTTTGTCGTATATCTTACGAATCGGAAATGTAAAGCTGAGAAAAATTTAATATCGGTACTAAAAAATTTGATGTCACGTAAAATGAAACCGTAACTATTTGGCAGCCATTTCTCGATAAATACTATGCGAATGATGTGCGTGTAGAAATCAAAGCAAGAAAAACTTTACGAACTGTGAAGTTCATAGAAAAAGTGTTGCGGTCCAGTACAGCCGAGACAATGCACCATGTTTTACTAATGGAATTGTTTGAGACTTATTCTAAACACATTCGGGCTTGTAGATAATGCTTTGACCTCCGAATTGAACATTCTAGATTCGACCTGTAGAAACAGATCCGTATTACTTTTTCACCATTCATACATAACATGAACGAATTGGGGAAACTACGGGTATGATACAGAAAAAGGTATGCAACAATTCCTCGAGCAGAAGAAAACTTTTCTCTCTCTCCCATTACTTTTTATCTATTGTCTCCATCGACGTAAAAAGTTTGATACCTAGGCTCAAAAAGTTTAATTTTTTGTGACTTTCTGCAAACAGGACCAACCCAATCGAAACAGCAAAAACTGTTTAGCACTGTACGTGCTAAACTAATGAAATGACCCATGACTGTAAGGATAGCACAACAGATTTCTTTCAAAACCATAACTAGAAAATTAAGATTTCGATTAAGTTAAGATGGTTTATTAAGAATATAACAATACATTTCCGAAAATAGGATTTAGGATAAATTTAGGAAATAAATTTTTCGTAAACATTTTTATTATTTAGTTCCGAAATTATATAATTCACTACCACTAGAAATACAATATATACCCACACACGCGGCATTTAAAAAATCATTATTCAAATTATTAATTTCAATAGACGATGTAGACTCTTATTTTGACCTTTAGGAGGAGAAATAAAATTTATTCAATTTAGCTTTGCCACTTTAATTATGTATATTTTTTCAATTAAAAAAAATTGTTCTTGTTATATGTAAAAAAACTTGTCTATATGTATGTGCGAGTTTCATTTTTTTTCATATATTTTTTATCTAATGTTTTGTTTTATTTTACATTTCTCGCCATGTATTAAGAACTTTGTCTTTTTTGTGTTGTTTATGTTTTTCCGTTCTTGATATTTTATCTTCACGTATTTTTTTATTTGACAGTGATAATTTTGTCTTTTTTATGTTGCATATGTGTCTTTTTTTTATGTTTCTGTTCATGTCGTATGCTTTATATATTTCATTCATTAATTATCATGTAAATTTTCAATCATCCGTACAAGCATCACAGCCTCTGGATGATAAATATGTTTTTTTTTGAACTAATCTAAATCTCTGTATGTTGGAAATGAATAAATGTGATTTGATTTGAAATATATTTCTCAATAATCGTGGAATTTCCTGGGGGAAAAAAACCCTTATATATTTTGTCAAGCAGAAAGAATAATTATTGTAAGCAGTGAAAAACTCAAATGTGAAAGTATAAATTCAATTTAAACAGAAAACCTTTCACAAATTTAAAGTAAAAAATTCATTCGTCATCTTTCGTATCATAACAATGGGGGGAAAAAACACATCGTGTGTTATAATTATAATGGAACGAAAACGCAAACTAATTCATTTATTTCCAAAAAATTTATATATCTTATTGTGCATGAAAATTTTAAAATACATATATATTTAATCTTTTGCGAAAATGCAGACTCACTAATTACTTTATTCGTATCCCTGATGAGAGAGAAAGAAAGAGGGATTTCCATTTTTTCCGAAAATCTTTTCGAATTATTTTGGCAAAATTGCTTGAAACACACATTCGAGATACATCTATTTCCTTCTCTAATTAATTTGATAGAAATATTCACAACGTGTTATTAGATGATTATATCTTCCCATGCGTATTTAATAATTGCAATTCATATCTTTTTTTTTACATTGGGACATGGCTTATGATTTTATATGAATATTTGCACCGAATTCATTCAGTTCGAAAAAAAGAAAATTTTTATATAGGAAATTTTAAACAGCTTTTTTAGATACTTATCATTATAAATGTTACTAAATCGTTTGGATTTTTTCAAATATTTATCAGTTTATTTCGTGTCTAATTAAGTTACTGTGAATTTTTCCCCATTTAAGTTATTTCTATTTCAATGTGAATGAAATATTTTTTGCTTGTTAGTTTCCGTAGAAAAAAGACGAAGATTGAAGATAAAAAAAACTGCTTCCTTTGAAACTCTAGTAATTACACTTCAAAGACAAATTATGCTTTTCATCTTTCAAGACGCACTTGTAAAAGTAACTAATTTAGGCCTTTTTTATTATATTATTAAATAACGGACGAGTGATGAAGAATAATGCGAAAAATCAAAAATGAGTAGAAAAGTATTCGAAAAATAAATTCGCTGAGGTATTCAAAAGTTGAACATTTATAAACTTTTCCTTAAGAGCTGAAAAACACGCGTTCTCTTGATTAAGGGCATTCGATCGGTACTTGATCGAATGTGAATGTTCTATTTATCAGTGTAGATACCCAAATTAAGAAAGTCTTCCCCCACATAAGGTAATAGATCCTCAAAACATGATACTTACAGCAACACAACAATTCAGTCATCTGCCACTTTCACTTCCAAAGTAAAAGACAGATGGCAGCACTTTCGAATTTCGTTATGACGTACCGGTTCAAAGGTTTTTAACAGTTGGCTGATGCGAAAATATATTTTAAAAAGAGAAAATTCAACTGCCCTTGCGGAGGAATCGAACCCACCTCCTTTCACTTCCCGGGTGAACGCATTAGACTACAGAGGCAACGAATATCTCAATTTTCCCTTGAAGCTCGTGTGCACTGAACGGGACCGTACATGGACGGTCGGACCGAACTCACGCAAAGCTCACAATTGCTGACAATGCCACCAGATGGCGACTTATCCGAGGATGATGTCACTCTCCGCTATCAATACAAAGGTTTTTAACAGCTGCCTGATGTGAAGATATATTTTGAGAGGGGAAATTCAACTGCCCTGCGGGAAATCGAACCCACGTCCTTTCGCTTTCCGGATGAGCGCCCTAGACCACTAGACTACACAGGCAACGAATATCTCAATCTTTCCTTGGAACTCCGGAGGATATGCCGATTCTTTAAAAATTCTTAGAAATTCCATAGTTCTCAAATGTCCATGAGGTGCATGTACGGTGTAGTAGTAGAAGTAATAATAAAACTTTTTCGGAATATAAAACCACTCACACTTCTGATATCATAAATACGTTTAAAGTATTACACACACACTTTTAGGAACGCCCAAATTCGTCAGAAATCTCTCAGAGAAATGTTTAGGGGCCGTTCAAGTATTACGTCATCATCGATGGGGGGGGGGGTTCCGATTTGCAGACTTTTAATGACAAGGGGGGGGTTTGGATAATGCTTACGTCATCAACCACCCTTTATGAAAATATGAGTTGGATTCAGAGGGGCAGAGCGGATGATGAAATTTTGCTGACAAGGGGGGGGGGTAAAAAATGGCTGAAAATTTGCTACGTAATACTTGAACGGCCTCTTATGGGGTTTTAATAAAAGTAAAAGCAGTAGTGTAGATATTCAGCAGATCTATAACGTCAAATTACAACACAAAGAAAATATGCATTAAACTTTGAGTTTCTAATTTCTAGCTCGGAAAATAGATGGCAGGAGCATCCGAACAACAGCCACGACGTACATCCTTGAAGTCATAGTTTGACAAAACCTATTTTTCTATTTATCTTCTGCGTTAAACGGTCGTAAATTGCCTGTATGATAAATACTGGATTCTAGATTGTCAGTAATGCGTACGTATCGAATATTGATGGCAAACAAATTGTCATATCAAATCGAATAGTTATTATTTTCCGGCTGAAATCTCCAAGCACGTTAGTGGTTTCAGTCACATTAATTTATCACATTATTTTATTAATAAATAAAGCAAGAGCGTCTTACAAATTTAGTTTCCAAACTGGTTGTAGATGATTATGAAGGTTTTTTTCCGTAGAGTTTATTGTTCTCCTCGTGGAAGATAGATGGCGTCTGACCCGACTAAGAATGGTCCCTAGAGGAAATCAGCGGATTATTTATTCGAAATCAGCCAACTGAGAAAGTTAGTGTCGTGGTACTTGATTTGAGCTTAATACTACTGCTTGTGATGAACATACTTTCTAAAAATATCGCAAGATTTCCTTCATAGAAAAAAAGACTGCACTTCTACTAAATTTCATCTCCAGGAGAAAAACAGTTGGAAAATATTCCTACTGCGGTAGACCTTATCCTATCTTCTGGTTTATAACGTAATACTTGATTATTATACTGTTTTCTGTAGTTAAAAATGATTGCTGTAATGTACTGTGAATTTGTGTTGGTTGATGGGAAATAGAGTTTTGTTCCTGGGCAGCTTTTTTTTTCTTCTTTGAAGTCAGATTTGCTTCAGAGTTTGTCTATTTCATCACAGACACCAAAATAGACTGTCGCTTCAAGGGTTCTTCCTAGTCCCGTTAACCCTTTAAGAAGAAATCGCCAAACCCCTTTTCAAAATGGCATATCTTTTTTTTTAATGAATCAGGCTTATTTCCGATTATCATCAGGTGCAAAGTAAGGAGTGTAGCGAAGATATATTCCTGAGAAATCAACATCGCAACATATATATCGTCAATATTAAATTAAGAAGCTTTTAAGGAGGTGAGTTATCTCGTCGATGCCGCTAAGAGGTTTGATATATCTGTAAAAATGATTACCAACAATGGACAAATTTCTTATGGAAACAAAACGTTTCAAACGTTTCAACGTTTTCAACATCTGGCTGATGCGAAGAGTAATTCAGGATAGTTCATTTGACTCGAACTGGGGAATAGAACCAACTTCTTCTCGTATGCCGTATTAGCGCGCTAATAAACTACGCTACAAAGGCAACTATCCTCTTTCCTTAGAGTTTGTATGCGCATGAACAGTCGGACGTATGTCAGTCAACAGCTCGCAATTACTGACACTGCCACCCGGTGGCGTCTTATCTGAAGGAGATATCAATCTACGCTATTCATCCGAATACATGTCGGGTGACTGAATTCATCTCAGTCAGGTTTAAAACCTCCATAGGAATAGTGGAGAGTGAGATCTCTCTTTTATAGATAAGTCACCATCTCTGTATCGTTCCAATTTTAGTATATGTTGTTCCAAGCGAAGCGTAGTGCAACAAACAATTCGCCATCTGGTGATAGTGTCAGTAATTTTGACTTTTGGTCGAGTTAGGTACGCATACAATCTCTTATAGGAGAGAGATTCATTACCTTTGTAATATGGGTCTAACGCTCTCCCCCGGTATGTGAGAAGACATGGCTTTGATTCCCATAGAGGCAGTTGAACTTTCCTGAATTCATCCTCGCATCAGCCAGCTGTTAAAAACATTCGTATGAATAGCGGAGAGTGGACAAAACATTTCAACTCTTGAAATCTGTTAAAGATTCGATAAAGCACAAACTGAAAATATGCAAGAGAGAAGACGACCGATGTTTTACAATATATACATTCTGCAGACATTTAAAATTTGAATCAAGGATTTCAGTTCAGTGTATAATTTCTCCTCGAAGACTGCAAATAGTATGAGAGATGCTAATCTCATTAACATTTCGCGCGGACTTTGATCGAAAGAGAATAATGACTCAGATCAGAACACGGTGTTGAATAAACATAGAGGAGGGGGAAGCTATTCAATTCTGTCACCAAAGGTTTTCCGGACATCGATGGCGACACATCTATTATGTTTTCCATGCCTGTAGCTCGCGAGATGGCCTTTTACCAGAGAGTTTGACAATTTCCACTCGGATTAATATTAGTAAAAGGGGAGATGCGCAGTGGTAAGTGTGTGTTATATACCGTTTTCAAAATTACGATGTCCATTTCTATCCGCCCTTCGGCCTTTCCTTCAGAACACGTCAATCATAATTTGCGGGGAATAATAATACCCCTCTCTCAACTTTGGCCATTGTATCCTCCCGTCGCTATTGCGTTTGTTTCCAACATCAGGATTAATTTTAGGTCTCTCGAATGAACGGGCAAATCCATGAACCGGTGATTAGCCAAAGTGAGGTTACTTGACGCTTTTCTCCTACCTAGACGACGAGAGATTGTGTGTATGTGTGGATATGGTCAAGGAAGAGACAACAAGTATAGACGCCACGTATTTTAGAAACTTGAAGTGTTGTCTGTTTAATTAATCTGCAAACTTGCGTTGAAGTCTCGACAAAGGAAAATAGCAGAGTTATTTATTCAATTATTCATTTATTATTATCACATCCGCCACTTCTAGGAAACAATCTATTATTGAAGAAGATATATTCTGTAGTGTGTTATTTTCAGTGTTGATGTTGAATCAACAAACTATGGGAATACATAATATTAGACAAATAAAACTGCTGTACGATTGTGTCGGTATAGCATAGCAACAGCTGGTTAGAAAAAAATTCTTGAGGGGAGGGGCGCAAAAACGTTTCACATTGCATTACGATAAGGATAGTGCCCGATTTCCACATGGACAAGCGAGGCATTTGCCGTGGACCTCATGATTTTGGGGCTCAAAAATTTGAACATTTAATCAGGACCCTTATTACTTAAGCATCTCCACAGGCGCACTGAAGTCAAAATCGGGCCCTGAATACGGGTAATCTAGTTCTTATCTAATTATTTTTCACATTAACTCTATATCTATGCAATTTAAAAATAATTATTTTCTATCAATGCAACATTAACGTAAATGATTTGTGCAGTGATCCTATAACTGATATCTTGGAAAACATTCAAAATCCTCATTTAGGTTCAGCAGTTATCACGGGCAATTATTTATTACTGATTTTGTGAAAATACTTATACTCATCTTTCAATATATTCTAATTTAAAAGCTATGTATCAAATTCTAATGTACTATATTTTTTACATTCAGTTATATTCTAAATTGAAAAATAGAATCGACCTAAAAGATATAAGATAGATGGCAGAATCAGTATTCATGGGTGCTTTTTTCCGCATGGCCAGAAGATGCATAATAATTTATGTGTAACAACCATCTTCCCTCTACCCCTTCATGTTTCAAAATACCAAGGCTCTTTTTTGCCGGTGCGTGATGGAATGCGTTGCCGAAACTTGGTAGTTAGAAACATATAGGGTGACATATGACCCGTACTTTAGTGTAGTGACCCCGGGTAGTGTATACGGAACACTCTTTTTATATTATAATTTTCGATAACATTTAATTTGTGATTTAAAAAATGGAATAAAAGCAATTCAATAATATTAAGTTGGTGATAAATCGATGTCAATAATTAATTTAATTTAGGACTAATTAAATAGGAATGGAATAATTTTCCATTACGCTTTCATGTTTCCCCGATTTAATTCTTGCGGCCGCGCCGTGGTGGTCAGCTTAATGGAGTTGATTTCGTGTGACTTTTCACCTTTGAGACGCAATCATCCGTTTTGGACACAAGCAGTAAGAGACCTTTCACGAAAAAATACATTTTTTTAAAATATTTCTGACTTTCATTTTTCAAGTTAGATGGCAGTACCTTTTCGCTGCAAAGCAAAATAACAGATGCATACATTGCATTTTTAAAGTCAGGCATAAATAAAAACAGTATGTCATTTTTCGTCTCACCTCAATCAGCCTTTCTGTGTAACTTTTCTGCTAGCAACACTGGAAGAATCTACTTCGGAAGCAACAACATCGGAATCAACATTTTACAACCGATCCCTACTGGAAAGTTCCGATGCTTCTCATTGAGCTTTAAACCTTTAGCCTGCCTTCGACAGGCCCGTAAATAAAACTGAATATTTTATATTTGTATTGGATGCCACCTGGATGACCACAGTGTCTAACGTGGGCTCTTGGGAAGTCGATAGTATTGGTAAACGGGATTTTTTAGAACACGTTACCGACAAAAATTGTAAATTAACAATATTAAAATTCGTTTCATTTTTTTCTACTTCAGATTTATGTTATTTGTTTGAATTTTTACATATTTATGCAGAAGCGGACGATGAGCACACGTCTTTAATTTTAATCGTTCGAGCTGGTCCACACCTGCAATACAGTATTTGCAACAAGAGTAATAAATACAAAATTAAACTCAAGAAATCATGCATCGATATTTGTTGTAGTATATATATAGACATATCTTCGAGACAATAAATTATTAAAGTCTAAAGATTCAGATGAATTTTAAACGTTCAATTGAAAGATACATATTTCAGAATTTCTTTCGCTTGAATAATAAATACATGGAACATAACTGTAAGCATTAAAATGCAAAGCACCATAAACATGTTAATTAATTATTTTCTTTATGAATAAACTATTCTTATAAATTAAAAATTTTCTTTTACACTAGGCAGAAATTCAGTTAAAATATCATATAAAATGTTATATTTGTAAGCCGGAAAATGAATTCTCGTAAACGTCTTTCCTCAGATAATATTTAGCCTGGAGATTCTCCCGCAAATTCATCAGCTCTTATAAGTTTAGAAAATACTTTGGCTCATTGGGTATGAGCTTAGTAGATCCTAAATTCAATTAAGATTAGGATTTTTAATTTCTGTAAATTTTAATGGAAAATATAGTGTATCAGATTTAAATATGTGCAAATTTCAAAACATTTTGAAACTTTATAAATTGCAATTCTAATGAAAAATTTCATCTTCTAAATCTCGTATAATCTCGGAAAATAATTTGACTCATTTCGCAGTTGGTAGATATGAGGCTTTAAGTTCTCATTTTGCTGTAAATTTACTAAAAATGTTCTTTATCGGTTTTTAACTTGAAATATATGCAAACAACAAAATTGTAAAAACTTTATAACACGCGTAACGAAAATAATTGAAGAATTTATTTCGCAATATAATTTTGTAGAAAATAAAATGTTCCATATATTTGAAAGTTACGATAATTATCGTCTTTTTGTATGGTGATTATCAGCATAAAAATGAACGGGAAAAAAATTAAAAGGATTTTCATTCATCTTAAATCTTGATAATCACCGTAAAATCGCAAATCAAACATTTGATTAAAATAAAAAACTTTTGTACTATCGTATTTGTGTTGGAATCGCTCTATGACGCACTTCGGATGAAAAATTCAAAAAAGCATCAGCGGTATCTTTACTTCTGGATGCGATAAGATTGCGATTTGCTGGTCTTTTTCCGTGGGTCTTCATGTTTCCTCTCGTTTATACCGAGATTCATGTTCCACACCTGCTGTCAAATGTTCCCGATGACATTTCTGTCGAAAACGACAACATCGCGGTATCACTTTCGCATCTGTCTCTATTTTCCTTCAACCCCCTTGTTTCCGTGTTTTTAGTGTGTTGTTATTTTTTCTCCTATGGCCACTGGTATTATGTTCTGATTCCTCGTACGTGACAATAAAGCTCTATCATACATATTTATGAGAAAAGCACAATCCGTATTCCTTGTATGTTACTTTATTTTTATTTCTCTATTTTTTTGTTCCCTAGTAGAACTTGGCATTACGTAGAAAATCCTTCGGGGATATTCTTTTTGCTCCTGTGCATTTCCAGTATATCCTCACGTCAGTTTATCCCGATACTTTCTCCTTTTTTTTTTTTCAAACAGATGCACATTTGTAACGATACGACAAATCTTAGAGAGCAATTCGTTTTCAAAGAGCTGGAAAAAAACATACGGATAGGTTCGTCCTCGTGAAAAGACATGCGTATATTTTTCTACATTTTTTTGTGTGTTTTTATATATTTCATTTTTTATATTCCAATATGTTTACCAAACTTTCAGTGCTGAATACGACGCTAAGAATTGCATTGCGTGAAATCTAAAAATGATTTCTTTGCTTGTTATCGTGAAAACTGAGTATGGTTATGGTGGAGAAGAATATGCATATTTATATGTCATCGAAAAATTAATTTAACCCTGTATGGTCCGTTGTATATTTTAATACACAACAAATAAATGGTAAAAAGAAATACGTTATACCAATTTATTTTCTCGTTCGTTCTGATATTTTAGAAATACACACATACATATTTTAGTGTTATTTCAATACAAAATACGGCTGTAGAAGTACAATACAAGTACTGTGCTTTTTAAATCTAAAAGAGTTGATACACCTTGTGTGATTCCTTGTTAATGTTATTTTTAGATAGCTACTGAAATTTTACAAGTTCTGAGGTGCATAAAACAGCAAAAATTTGGGGAATTGTAAGTAAAAATAAAATAAATAACTGTTCTATTTTGCCGAGCAAGATTTTATCAATTTAGTGACAAGAGTAAAATAAAAGAAAACTGTATATTTTACCCTTATCCGAAGATGATGCCGGGTGAGCGCCCTAGACTACTAGACTACTACTACTATTTAACCGTACATGCAACTCGTACGCATTCCTTTACGGTATTTACTGATCATGCTGGATTGTGCGTGTACATGTGGTGAATCTAACGTGAAATTTGTTTTCTGTGTGAAGCTTATGCGAGTCAGTCACTTTGACCACTCAATCACCACAGCGGCCACTGGCCTACGAAGCTAACGTATCTTCTTTCCTTAGAGCTCGTGTACGCTGAACGGGGCCGTACATGGACAGCCAGTCTTAACTCACATCAAAGCCACATTCAATTGACCATTTTGACTTATTTTAAATTATTTAATTGTTGAGTTGATGTACTGTTTCAATTAAAAATATGAGATATGCAGGACCCCGTATACATTCGTATTTAAAAATATATCATGTATATGTACTCTAGCTGTAATACCCGGCGCTTCCCGGATCTTATTTACGTCTGAACCACATTGTTAGCGAACCACGAAAACCAAAATAAGCAATCCGAAAAGGATTGTTGAGGACCAGAAAACATTGTTCGCCAACAGTTTTTCGCTCATTTCGGGTATTTTTCCAGTTCCGACAAACTTTTGAGGTACCTACATTATCGTTTAAATCAGGTCCCGTTTGGTATATATATGCAAAATTTGGCGACGATCAGTCCAAAAGTGTAAATTTGTACAATTCTGTCTGTGTGAACATACACACAAACTGACAGAAAATCAAGTATACATACATAATATATGTGTGTGTGTGTGTATATAATTGACTAATAATTTGTACAATACATGCGATTTCTATGTGGATGGAAAAATGAAAAAAAGTAAAATAAAATGTTTGGACTGATATCTAATTAAATATCTACCATCATCATGTATTCAATTAATACATTTTTAATACCTTTTTGAACGAAACATGGAATTGAAGATTTTAATCAAATACGTTCCCATAAACTGCAACGAAATATTATGTGATATAATTTTTTAAATCTCTTTCCTATATACAGTATTTCAAACACTAAAATTAAAATTTCAATTTCAATCTAATGCCTTTATTAAAAAAAACCACTTAATTAAAAATTCGCTGAATGGTTACTCATCCGTGCTTTAATTACTATTTTCGACTAATGTAGAAATTATTACATGTATCCTAATAATACTTATTAACTTTTTATAATTTATTTTAATGCCTTATCTAGTTCCTTTTAGTCCATGTGTTTAATTTAAGAATCGAAAAAAATATATAGATATAATTAGGAGTTTTGCTTTCGGCGATATGAATTTGATAATTGAAATTTCGAACAGCTTTTGATAATGGCGTTATTCATTATTAATCAAGAAGATATAGTTATCATTTAATGTAACGATATTATTTCTTCGAATTCATAGAAAATACTACGACAGCTCCGAGTTTATTGCTCTTCTCGGCTTTTATAAGATTGAAGTGTAGTTTTGGTTACAAAGTTTTTTTTTTCTTTCATTAATCCAGAGTTCATATTCCTTGAAGCCTCAGTTTTTGGGAAATTTAATTATAAATTTCTTAGATTTTCATTTCCAAACAATTTTAACAATTTCCAGTTCATCAGACAACAGCGATTTATTTCCATCTTTATGACAGAAAAACGGTACAGTTAAAAAAAAAAATTGTTTTTTACTTGCATTATTCATTTAAAACATAGATATGCTTTGAACAAACAATTTCTTAAATCACGCTAGAATATATTCAAAACCTATTGCGTACCTGATGAAATTTTGTGGTACTTGGCCTCATCCATAAGAACCATTAATGCTGCAAAATATATTATAGTGCTACAGGCAAGCGGAACCATTTATACAGGGTGATAACTATCGATCGCCCAATAATTACAGACATGATTCCTTGCGAAAAACGAATACGGGAAAGTGATTTTAGTTTCTTGATCTCACCCATAATTAATGAGTTATAACGTTCTAAAAATCGATGACGTTACGTCAAAATCCTGCCAAATTCACCAATCGTAATCCAAACGTATAACTTGGCGATTTCGGAAATGCTAAAAATATATTAACTTCCGTACAGCAATCCAGAACAAGGAAGAAATATAAAAAAAAGTTTTTTTCCATCACACACTTTTCAGGAAAGAGAAAATAACTTTTTTATGTCAGTCAGAATATGTTCTTTGCATCTCACAACGCCAGCTTTACAGAGGTTATAGATAAGCGTTAGTCATTTTGTTTTGTTCTCCAGAAAGTACTGCGTCTATTTAATTTTATTTTCATCTTTGGTTATAATTTCTAATTTGATGGCATTCAACATACAAGAACAATTCAGCATACGAGAATATTGTATGATGAATTACCCTTAAAAAAATTTGGAGAGATGAAGTTATTCTTCAAAATTATTTGTTCGAATAATACACTGGCTTTAATAACTACCATAAAACTAAACGTTTGTGAGTAGATTAAAATTGCCAAATTTTAGACCCGAAAAAAAAAAACATTTTCATGTTCGAAAAGGAAATTTTAATGATTTTAGGGTACATTGGATGCGGAGCTGTTGATTTCGAAACTCGTGTTGATTTTGCCGAATCGGCTCTAGTTTTTGAGATAATGCATGATATCAATATTTCAATATAGTCTGCAGCCACAAATTCTTGCGTGGAAATTTTCCTTTCAATTTTTTATTTACGTTCCTATTTTATTCAACACTGCATTACCAAACATCAGTGATTTTTTTGTATTGATATTAAGTTTATTAATGACTTACATTTCGCACAGTTCAATGTGATTTGTATGCTGCTTGTGACATGAGCGGATCCGGAGCTCGTTGTTGGGAGGGGAAATTTTACAAAATAATAATAATAATAAATAAATAAAATGGGTTATACACTGTGAATATATATAGGGTGATCATACATCCTCCTTTTTCCCGTATTTTCCGGAATAGTTCCGATTTTTTCAGCTTTTTCTCCGTCCTGAATTTTTTGAAAAAAAAATACTAGTTTTTCCTACTATTTAGTGAAAACTTACTTGAATTTGTTATTTAATCAAAAACTTTTAAACAGGTAATTTTCAATGGATTGATTGATTGAAAAATGCAATATTATCATATAAAAGTTCCGAAAATTTCATGAATTATCTTTTCATGAATTAATTTGAATGTTTTGCTTGGGGAGGGGGGGGGGGGGAGTGATCACACCGACCATAGATCCCCCATAGATACCTGGCTTATGGTATACCATTGAAATTCAACTTTCACTTCATGTCAAAAACTAGAGCCAATCTGATAAAGCCAATGTCAGACTCGGCATCAGTGCCTCTAAAGCACCCCAAAATCACAACTTTTTTTGGACAAAATCAGTATTGAGTGGTGTAATCATTAGAAACAATCCGAAACCAAAAATTATTTTGAATTGGTCAATTCATAACATAATAAGCTTGATTAAAAGTTTCCGATTGAATCGTTGTTATTATTTTATTGTTTCCACCAGCCGCATATTCATCAAGGTATAATTTTTTACATCCTTCATTGAAACCTTTTACGCGTAACAGTTTCGATGAAAGTTAAAAAAAACCCCAAAGAAAAAAATATTGCCGTTCTATTGATAATAAAAAAAAAACACATTTTAATCTGATTAAAACGACAACGTAAAATAACGTTCACACAGTAAACACGTACGTACTATATGCACTTTCCCCCAAAAATTTTGAGTTGGTATTGAAGGTAAACAAATTGCCACATTTGGCAAAGAAGTGTTGATTTGGCTAAAAATAAATTCGAACTGATCTCATTTGACTAACACTATACAAATCTGGTGATAAGTTTGCCAACATACATGACGAAGCTAATACGTAAATTATACGTAATAACAAGGTTATAATATCACACTATATATATATGGAGAGAAAAAACGCCAAGCGTGAAAGAAGAAGGCAGAACTTGCCTTCTAATGGGATTGAATATTTCAGTTAATTTTCCAAGAAGTGACAACCCGCGGCTGGTGGAGAACTGTACTTTCGCCCGATCCAAAAATGGGAAAAACACTTTTCTATATTAGTTTTCACAAGGAATCACGTGTGTAATTATTGGGCGGTCGATAGTTACCACCCTGTATAATGCAAAACAAGGATTATTAATCATTAATACAAATATAAGGCAAAATGCACATCATAGTTATGATAGCAATTATACTTATGATAAATTTTTGAATAGGATTTAAGCATATTTAAAAAATGTATTTCACAATCAGATCCATGGCATATCGTCACAGGTTTACATTAAAAGGAAACTCAAATTGATAATTGACAAAGATTATCAAGGGTTTATTGAAAAACTAATTTTCTTATCCCAATATTGTTGCAAAAAATTGTTAAAATTCATTGGTATAAACGATAAAATCACGTTTACATTGAGTTTTCAAAAAACTTCTAATATATAAATACTCATATATACATTCTAATATATATCTACAATTTTACTGTTCTCTTACTACAGTCGACGCTCCTTATAACGACCCCACGTTATAACGACAATTCAATAATCAGTAGCATAAGTTCCAAATGTTTTCATAGCACGGCTATCATATATGCTTTTCTTTCGATATGACGACTTCATGGGACTCTAGACAATAAGCAAAGCATATGGAAAACCGGTGAAAACAATCTATATAATTCCGAATAATGTGAAATGATTAATTATTTACAGAATTTAACACGCTATACAAACTAGAGCTTGATCAGAATTCTCATAAACTGGCACTAGTTGAAAAGCATTTCGTCTGTGTACGAGACAAATTAAAACTTTCATATACTGACAGTATTTATAGTTGGAAAAAAGTTTTGTCTATGTGCTTTATGGAGAAAATTTTGAAAGTTTCTAGAGCTCTCATTAAAGTTTCAACATACCACCTACATATTTTCTAGCTCTTGCTAGACTTGTAGAACTTCTTGAAAATTGCTCAACACAAATAGTTCACATCAATATGTAATACAATCTCAGAGCATATAAAGACTGCTCTAAAAATCAATGTATTTCCC
This sequence comes from Pholcus phalangioides, assembly GCF_987345545.1. NCBI lineage: Eukaryota > Metazoa > Arthropoda > Arachnida > Araneae > Pholcidae > Pholcus > Pholcus phalangioides. Next base: position 103,834,976 of record NW_028301608.1, on the reverse strand, counting down.
ATGCATAGTTCGCCATCAACAGCAGTGATACCAATGCGAAAAAAAAAAAAAAAACTCATACACTTGGAAATAAACAACCCCACGAGAATGAAAAATTGGACAAGGTGACTGATGATTAACAAGTACTTGCATGAGAATGAAGTACCTTTCTCTCTCGAGAGAGAGTTCTATAAACCTTTCTCTCACCTCCATCACGAAACAAACGACTCTGGAAACAGGAGTGGCTTATGAAACTTCTTACACGAAAACCTTCTACTTATTAAATTCTCGGCAGATTTTTCTCGAGATCTTTTCACAAACGAACGGTTTTTTCTTTCACCTTTTATTTTATTATTACTTTTTTCTTCTTCTTCTTCCACAAAAACCCATGACAGGTATTAGAATTTATCTAGACGAATGTTGAAAGGAAAGCAAAGAAAAACCTCATCCTTCGAGAGATAAGCGCCTCCTTTTCATCTGTGGCGTAAATAAATTTGGAAAAGGCTCCCGCTGCTCCTTTTTTTTTTTCATATGCAGACAGAAAAAAAAAATGTATAAAAATAACTAAAATCCGCAATAAAGAGTAAAATGTGAGAAGAATGAAGCCCGATTTTCATTCTCCATTCTGCATCTCTTTCCTTTTTTTTATCAATGTTATTCTCCTTCGTGGGAAATGAAAAGAATTCGAATGGCGTTTCCTACAGAAAAAAAATGAACAAAAATACTAGAAAGAATTTAAATGCTTCGCAACTATCTTGGATTAAAATGAGAGAAGGAAAAAAAATGGTACAGAATGAAATACGATCAAAAGAATTGGATGGAAAATTCGAACCAGTGAAGATGCTTGTTAAAATTTATGGTTAGGAAAATGTCTGGAAAGAAAATAATGTCCTGTTTCTATCTTTTTTTTTCTCGATACCTTTGAATATACAAGTACTAATCTACTTCTTAGGGATGATTATCGCGAACACATTATTTTTCATTATATTACGAGCAGGATATTCTGGATGGGATCATAATTTCAAGAAATGAATGAGGAGAGACACTTCCGGAATTATATACCTTCTTCTTTTTAATCTTACATGAAGTTCTTGATTGAAAATAGTGGTGAAAAACGACGTGTTTTAGGACTTTTAGAAGTACTTGGGTAATTATCTTTTAGTTTTGCTGCTATGTTTTACTGATATGCTATATTTATTGATATGAATATATGGAAAGCGATCTTCTTACTGAAAATCCCAAACCCTTTGTTAAGATAAAATTGATCAATGGCTTGAAAATGTGAAATTAATTTAAAAGATGCTAAATAAGAATTATTTCTAATTGTAGTAAAAATTGTAATTAATTTTGTAATTGTTTGTAATTGATTGTAGTGTTTTGTACCTGTTAGTGTAATTTCATGAAGATTATCACTTTTGAAATGAAAGAAAACTTGAATGAGTTTCTTTGATTTCTAGAGCACATTGTTTATCCCCGCACCTTGGTGTGCTTTGTATACAATTTCGATATAGGGACATTTTGCTGAAATTGCACTAGTTCAGAATATTCCAAGATATATTTTTAAATACATCAATAGGAAGTATAGCACGAGATAGCAAGTGTCATCGATTGAAGACAGCGAAATATAACGGCATACTTGAAAGAAAAGTTGAAGTTAAACGATATTGAATTGTGCTAGATATTTACATTGAACTGTAATCTAAATAATCAAATATAAAAGAATCACTTGCATAAAAATAACAAGATAATGTTGATAATATAAGGTGGGAAACAAAAGTACCTACGAGATAATAACATACATCAACTTCAAAAGGTCATTTCTTAAACCAGAAATGACTTCGAGAATGTTTTCGATGCAAGCCTCTGAGCAGGGTTACACCTAAAAGTGCTAAAATATACAACATTTAGCTGCAAGGCTAAAATATGCCTAGCCAAATACTCGCTGTACTCCAATGAGTACAGTGAGTACAAATGGGTTTAAATATCCTTCTAGCTGAAAAATTACCTTAGCAGGAGAAATATCTTAAAATACGTACTGAATATTAGAAATACAAATGGCTTATACCATGTGAATAGCGATTGTATTAGCTGAAAAAACGACAAATGAAAGAAAAAAATTAATAATTAATTAAAAACAATTTTTTTTAAGTTCATTTGGATGTTTTGTGATCATTAAAAGGAAAAAAAACTATTTCGCATTCAATTGGATTTTTTTTGTATTTTTCAGCTTTCTTACATTTTTTTTTTCAGTATTTTCTCCGATATACTCTTATACGGTGCATTCATGAAAGAAATATTATTTCTATTTTCTAATTATACATATAGTTTTAAAAGAGGGCACTGGACTATTATTCTTCTATATTGTTCTTTTCCCTACATTCACAGTTTTCAACGTTGGAAGTTGTCAATAAGATTTTGTATTGTTTTATGTAAGTTTCCGATATTGTATTATCAACGACAAGCTTTTTTTTTTTTTTTTTTTTTTTTTAAAAAAGAGAAAAAAGAACACCATTGGGATGATTATCTTCCAATAATAATCTTTTCATGTAAGATTTATAATGATCAGTATTCTGTTTAGTACTCTTTGTTAAATTATTAGGAAAAAAATATTGCGTGGCCCGGAGGATGTTCCTGAAAGTCTTAGTTTGTTTCACTGGAAAAAAAATACATTACGAATACATGAAATATTGAGAAAAATTGAAAGGGAAATGAAAGTTAAAACAATGTAAAAAAGTAACTATTTGTTTTCTTCTTTTGCATTTAAATATCAATTTAATAAAATTTCCCATTTTAATGAGTTTCTGATTAATTGGGTGGATGTGATTTTTAAAATAACACTCACATTTAATGTATTTTTATGCGTATAGCTAGGGCCGCAACTAGGGGGGAGCAGGCAGGTCTCGTGCCCCGGGCGCTGGACCAAAGGGGGCGCAAATTTATTCTCAAATCTTACCTTCAACATTACAAGATGGCGCCAAAGTACGCACTTGCCCCGGGTGACCAAGCATCTAGTTGCGGATCCGCGTATAGCTCAAGTTATGGGGACTAATAACTGTGCATTTGAAATTTGGATATAGTACAATCGGATATCAACGATTAAAGCGCAAAATATCCGACTAAGCGGGCTATCCGATTATGCACGGAACAATTCAATTGTCATTTTACAATATTAATTTAGTTTTTACAGTAAAACCTTTCTTTTGCGAACACCGATGGAACAAAGAAATTCGCCCGTAAAAGATGGGTGACTGTTGATCAGGGATTTGGAATGCATATTTATTATACAAAGGGGGAGGGAGATTATTATTTGACAGTAGAACAAGGGTGACCGCATGTGAGGGGTGTCCCTTAAGTGGGGATTTTACTGTATATTGGAAATTGATGTAGATAAGTATTAATATAGCTTCTCGAATAAATCCGACTCCAAAAATGAAATGAAAACTATATTTAATTACAATGATCTGGATCACAATACTCAAGAGATTTTTACTTTTCATAAAAAAATGATATACGCTCTAGCGAAGGAAAATCTCTATCTCCTCTGTAGCTTAGTGGTCAGAGCACTCGTCCGGCAATCGAGGGACCCGGGTTCGACTCCCGGTAGAGGCAGAGATGAGTTTTTTCCTTCCTTAAAAAATTAACATCTCAAATAATAAATATCTTCACAACATCCAGTCTTCTGTATATCTTGTAAGAAAAATTAGCTTCCTCTATTGGCTCAACAGAGAACAAAATAAAATAATTAAATGTACGTATTGAAGACAACTTGAATACTTGGGGGCCAGTACCTACTCTCAAATGTATTTATCTTCATTTAGTAACATATTTTTCATAAATTTTAAATGCTTCATTCAATAAAAACATTTTATGTATAGGGGTTGATGTCTATTTACAGTTATAAAGTGTGAACCGTAATATTCGATTAAGGGGGGAAAAGTCATGGAAATTATCATTTTTAGCGGGAAACTTAGGTGTTGGGAGATTTTATCCATATAAGCGGGGTATCCTTTTATCCATCTTGCGATCAAGCGGGGTTGAATGTATATACCAGGAGTCAGAAATATAGATCTAACAGAATACTTATCACAAAGAACATGAGACACACACAAACACGTTATTTCACAAATCCTCCAACAAAAACAGAATCACTAGACCTCGGATGTACAGCAAAAGTTACATTTATAACGAAAGACCATACACGTTGGTGATCTGGAAAGGTATTTATTGTAGCAATTAAATGAAGTGACTGAATTACTGATTTTTCTGAGAAGCTTTCTCCTCGTCGTGTCAGCTTAATTACGATATTTTGCGAGGAAGTTGAACCAAACACAAATGAAAAGACTGAAATTGCCGAATGAGAAATTTTAAAACCTCAATAAAATGTATTATCGAAATTTTAATCCTGCATTTTTCAATCAGTTTACTTCGGAAGTTTCATTCACAAAATAAAGTTGAAAGAAAATGAAGTTAATGCGAATAAATATTTTCCATTTTCATTTCGCTCATTAATCATCTTTTGTTCATTAATTGGATTTGAAATTGGAAAGAAGCTAAAAACCAAGATATTAAAAAAAAATGTATTCCAATATTTATAATGGCTAGGAAATAAATTAAATATTTTCGATCGTAAAAAAGTAAATATATAGACTCACGTGTATATATTTACAGTTTATAAAGAGTTCTCTCTCATCTTCAATGTAAGTAATCCATTTCAAATATAATGGAATGCACTCTATCTTCCTGTTTAATTCAAAACGGATTTCGAAACTTCATTCGTGAAATTATAAATTAGTTTTCCATGTTCGCATTACACTTAAATTATTACCACAGGAAGATTATACATAAATCAGAAGACCATGTGAGATGAATTTGACATCATATTGAACAGAAATTTATACGTACAATAGAACATCGTTATTACGGACTAATGGGGGGAGGCGGAAGGTTATCCGTTATGATGACAAGTCCATTTTATAACAAATATTTTTTATAGGGGTGTAATGCTACAGGTTGGTTGATATTCACAATGCTGCATACTATCAATGAAAGTACAGTAGTTAGCTATTAAAAGCTGTTGAGGTTAATTAGCTTTATTAGCTGTCCGTTAGGGGGGAGAGGTTCTGCTGTATTTATATATATAGGGTGTCCACTTTTATTGTTGTCCAATAGCCAATTCCATAACCATACACTACAACCGTATAAAAAGCCAAATTCCGTATTTTTCTAAGGAAACAGTTTTTGGCATAAACGGCTTCTGGGGGTAATTTTTGGCATTTAAATTATGTTTATTTTCAACTGGAAATGCTCTTTAAGAATAACAAAAAATTTGACTTGCGTAAAATTAGCTTGATGATACACTGTTATGTGAAAAGTTATTAGTTTGAAAAATATCGCGTCGAAAACAATCATAAACATGATTTATAGTAAAGAGAGAATTTTTATATTTCCAACTTCTTCCGTCCCAAATTGTTTATCCACGTAAAATGTGTGGAAACAAATATGCATAAAACACTTCTTTCAAACGTTTTTACGAGATAATGGTTTTTAATTTAAACATCAATTTCTGCAATTGCTCTTAATTTATTTACAATTAGATTAGCTTCTAATTTTATCAAAAAATTCTCAAGAAGACTAAGCGTTTATTACTTTACCACGGAATAATAACGCGGCGCTAAACTTGAATACTTAATGTATTTCAATAGCGTTCATTATCATCTATGTTAGTTAACTCTGTAAGTGGCATTTAAGAGATATCTCAATTCCTTAAAATCTTCCTTTTTTAGAATTGATAAGACCAGATATTTCGTAAAGTTTCACTTTCAATAAAACACTTTTCCTCCACACCCCTTACTTTATACAGTGAATATAAATGATAAATACAGTGAATAAATATATACAGTCGATATAACGATACCTGTTGCCCAAGAAAAAAAATCGTTGTAAAGGGGCTATCGGTATATTGAGAAGTAGCATTATCATCAAGTGCCACCAAATTTATGCTGCTGTACCAAATTGTGTTGTTGTTATGCTGTTTGCACCAAATTGTGTAATTCTGTGACCGAATGACCGAATAATACCGATCTCTCCTTTAAAACATCGCACCACAAAGATCAACAGGCCTACAATAGTACAAATAATCAATCATGACACTTCGCCCAAAATTTGAAATATAGATGGCAGCACCGGCATCACACACGCACACACACACCACTAGAAATGCAGTCAGACTGCATTTACACAAACGTACGACTAAACGTACACAAACGTACGACTAAACTGACGCAGTAGTAAAATGTCTATGGCGATAGACGGTAGTTGTGCTCGATTTCAAGAAATAAAATGTCGGTACAAACCAGTGTAAATTAGAAGAGATACTCAATTTATAGCCGAGTCCAAGTAGCTCTACATTCCATGTCTCTCATGCATATTGTGCATCAACTCCCTGTCATCTTTGCGTCATTTCTCTCCCAAAAAGAAACACTATCACAGTAACAGGAAATATTTTGACCGGGACTAAGTAGGTTCTGAAATCCAGGAACTTCCAAACGTTTATTTTATAAACCAAACTAACTCCTTATCAACATAAGATAAACAACAGAGATGTGCTGCTACAGCCATCTCTGAAAACATTCGACTGTTAATGTAATTTATTTTGCAGATCAAGCATTTCTGTAAAGTTTTTTCTACAAAAAAACGAATTATAAATCAGGGACATAATACTAATTAGGATATTCATTTCCTAGAAACCTCTTAATTCTAAGAAAATGCATATTATCCAATTTCTTTTCCAAAATCCTTGTTATTCATGGAGCATATCAATTTTAATTTCCATTTTTTCCCCCTCCTAAGATATATAATATTTTATAATGGAATAAACAACGCAAAATTTTCTAGGAAAAATTAATAAAAACAAATATACGTATTTATTACATTCATTTCATGGAGCGGGAAACAGGAATGTTCTAATGAGATTTTCAGAAGCAAAGGGAAAACGAAATTTTGATGAGAATAAAAGGTAATAGGAAAATGTGATTTCAAAAATCTCATTTTCCAAATTAATAATGGAGATAATGAACCAAAAAAAAATTAAATAATAATATATATATCCACGTGGCATGTTATATTTATTCTTTTTTTTAATAAATGCATACATATATTTTCTAAAAATACGTTTATTTGTTTCATTTAAGAACATTAGAGGTTGTATATATATTGGACTCGGGCATTTTGTTCCCAAGCATTCGAGTGTATTCTTATTTCTTTCTTCTTTTCTTCTGGAAACATCTGTGTCTTGAAACTTCAAAGTAATCCGTTTTTATTGATATTTGTATCATTCTTCTTAAATTCTCTTTCGTTACAAAGTTTCATGTTTTCTCATAAAGTAAAAAAAAAAAAAAGAACGGGAAACCAAAAATATTGTAATTTAAATTCTGGTACCAGCTGCGATAATGTGGCTTTGAAGAACGAGGTAAATAAATGATGGCGTATTTATTTATTTTATTTTTTTTTTTTCTATATTTTAGATATTATTGGAATCGATTTTGTCCGGAATGAGGGAAAAATAAATTAATAAGAAACATCATAAGTTTGGTTTCGGAAGTTTATCTTCGTTTCTTATTGATATTGTGTTTATTTATTTGATTTTTTTTTTTATGAGAATTTTCGTTATTTACTGAGGGATATTTGAATATCGGTTATGAATGACATTTTATGAAAAGAAAATGAAATATATCTGAATTTTTATGGAGAGAAATGTTTTTATCGATTGGAAATAAGGGATGTTTTATCATTGGGTTTTTATTTGTTTGCGCTTTTGTTTCTTATGTGATTTTTAATCCCAGGATTCATTTACATTTTTAGAGAGAAAAACAAATACTTGAAAAGTACATTTCCAGTTATATTCTAACCATTGAAAAATAATTATCTCAAAATTATTTTAATGTATGTACTTTCTGTATTTCTTGGAATAAACGTCGCAGTTGAAGAAAAACATTTTATTTTCAATGTAACCACCACACCCTTTACAAAATAAATTCCAAGTTCCAAACATAACAAACCACCATTAATTTCTGAAATTCAAATGTCACTTCATTGCCCGTTCTTCTTTTCTGGTGAGAATTATTGATGTTTTGCGAGACGTGTTCATGATATGTGGTTTAGAACATTTAAAATATATTCTTGATACACAATATAATATATTACCTGTTCATGACAGTTTTCGACCTTTGATGTTTGGTAGAGGACGACTATAACCTAAGGGAGCAGCGATCATTCCTGATTTTATTGTTTTCGGAAAATGTGAGGATTTCAAATACTTGGTTGAAAAGTTGCTTACATGCATATATTTGACTATTTGCTAAAAGAGCATTCTAACAAATACGTTCTGTATACACAAGGTGAACGCTTAGGTCCTTATACATCCTTCAACTTCAAGAAAGTTGCTTTTAAAAAAACATACTTTCAATTAGAAAAATTTTAGATAAGTCATTCATTTACTAGGGTCGGTAAATGTACTTGAATCAAAACGACGATTTTTTTATCCTTCTTCAATCTATATCTTTTGCCCTACATCCAATGAGCAAAACGAAAAAAAACTAATCTTTTTTCCCACTCTATAAAATATTACATTATTGAAATATTTAAAGAAATCCCATATATTTTTTAAAATGTTTAATACTATTATGTAAGGACGTATCTCTCGCAGAAGGGAAAAGAGTTTGATGCTACATTTTCACTGATACACTTTGATCATAACTGCATCTACAAGGTGTCGCTGAACTCATGGTCCAAACTTTGAGGAAAAGGTAAAATAAACGTAAAGAGAAACATTTTTTGTACAGCAAAGTGGGGTCGGAAATGAAAAGTGTTGTCAGAAAAACACGAAATGTTACGGAAATTCAAAAAAAAAAAATTTTTTTTGCCACCGTGTGAAAGTCTTGCTAAGAACGATTACAATTAAATGCTGAAACGTCTGACCATTAAGACCTGACAGTCCTGTATCGATGCTGGTGGTGACACATTTGAGCGATTACTGTAATTATTAATGTAAATAACAAAAAAATTAATTTCTTCAGCATTTCGTGTTTTTCCCGCCAACACTTTTCCTTTACTACTTCACATTGCTATACAAAAAATACTTCTTTATGCAATTTACCTTCCTTTAAAGTTTGGCATATGAGTTCAGGGACACCCTGTATTTGTCTCTTTTGTGGATGTATGAAGACTACGCTTTAACCCCTGAACATTATTCATTTCAGTGTCTCAAATTCCTTTAGATATCAAATGAATGGGATCATTATTCAACGTTGTTTATCTCATAGCTTGTGCTCGAAAAAAATATATATATAATGAAAATGATGAAAATTCCGGTTTTTATATTGAAATACCCCTTCGAAATTTCTTGCAGAGGTACATGAAACTTTTCCAACTCGAGTGCAAGTTTCTGATTATAAATTTTGTTGAGTGAGCCCATAAAAAAAAAATTTGTATTTAAATACCTACAAAAACAAACCTATGAAGAAAAAAACTTCCTTGCGAGAGTTACATATATTGTTAGAAAACATTCACTTACTTGAAGTGTATGTTTATGTTGTGAGTGAATGGCCCAGAAGTTGAAAGGGTGTAGAAGGGCTTCATTTTTTAACCTGTGCAATACGACGCTTCGCTATTATTTTAGCAAAAACACGAAATACCTGCTTCCTTGCGTTTTCCCATTATAAAACTTTGCAGAAGCTCTGAAGTTATGTTTTGAAAAAGTAATAATTTATTTGCAATTTTCTGAAATTTCTGCAACGGCAAAAATTCCACGACATGCAATAGTCATGGACGACAGCTCTTTCAAAATGAGAAAATTATTCGTAACGATTTCGTGAACGTCCAAAGGCAAATTAACGAAAAATATGTTTCATGTAAAACTCTTCCTAGGAGAAGCCAATAACAATTAATTTGATTTTATTCGCGGTCGTAAGTTCAAATGTTTTTTGTGCATAACAAAACTCAAAGCAGAGTGATTCGTTGTCTCTAGGTAAAGCTATCACTGGAACTTTAGTTATCACTGGAAATTATAGCTGTCCCAGTAATCATAAATATAATGTTTAAATTTTGTTTTACTCATGAAAGGCAATTACACTCTTCTTACCAGTGTTAAAAATATATTATTTGAATTTCAGGTGGTCAAATGTGCCACCTTCTTCGAAATACGACCGCCGTAAAATTCAACGAGGCCATAAATTCCACGCATTTTATAACTTTTGTGATATACTTTTGCGTAAATTTAGTAATACATACGTACTAACAGCTATAAGTTCTTTTCTTTTTAATGTTAACACAGTGAAAAAACAAAAAACTAAAAAGTTTCATATTATTTTAAGATCTGAATTTTTTTCAGAAATATTATGTTAATTCCAGGAAAACAAAACAATATGCTCCCGCATAATTATCGTTTGTATTTTTCATTATTCTCAAGACATTATCTTGTTTCACGCATAATTCTACGGTTATTCGAGATTCATTTCCACGACTAACTCATTTTGCTTTTATTTACATCAACAAATATTAGGATAGGTGTAAGAATTTTCCATTATTATGTTTCTATTCGAACAGATTCAGGTAATATTTTTATTTTGAACTTAACATAATTCGAATAAACACAGAATAAAAAGGAGAAATACCTTTAATCATAGAGATGGTGCAGTTGTTTTTCGGAAAAATGAGATTTATTCAAGCTTATCTTTGTTTTGCGCCAACAAAAAAAAAAATCCCAGCAAATTCACCGAAATCTTCATTTCCAGAGTAAAAAAGTAGATAAGAAGATAAGATCGATCTTAAAGGAATCATTTATGAGGTCCAGTATCTCCTCTGAGGTCAATGCTTTGAATAAATGAAACACGAGGAATTTTTAGTTATTTATATACTAGATTAGGACTTATCGTTTAGATAAGATTCTTCTTAATAGAATTTGTTTTATTTATATACTGCCATATTCCAGTATTACGTCAGCATCGATGGGGGGGGGGGGGGTTCGGATTTGTTGACTTTTGATGGTGGCGGGAGGTTTGAATGATGCTAACGTAATCAACCATTCTTTAGAAAAAATACGAAATATTCTTAATGGCATCTTTACCAGGGGAATGCGAAATGCAAGTCCTCAAAAGACCTAGAAGATCTCTCAGACCTCAACAGACACCCCCGTCCCATGTCGGTGGGGGTCGGCTAAATGGTTTTGTATCCACTCACTGCGTCACGTGCGTTGTCTTTGAGTAATTTGCGGACTCCCGTTTATTAAGCGAATACCTGCTGTTTGAGGGCGGGAGGGGGGGATTCACCGAGAGTGAGCATGATGATCGGGGGGGGGGTGTTGTCTACTTTCACACTGCCACCCTATGTATATTCTCGAAGGGCAATCCTCAGTAGCGTACGCAGAAGTATCGTTCGATCGAGGAGGTACAATAGGCTTGGATGGGGAGGGGGGTCGCAATGAATTTCTTAAAAAGAAATTTTGAATTCTTAGCCTTTAAACAGCATTGGAATTGACAGAAATAGATTAAAAAAACAAATAACGGTGTTTTCTTCCGGCATTTTATTTTCAAAGGAATACATTTTTTGCATCAAAAATATCTGTGGAGGCGTAGTAGGCTCGTGCCCCGTCCGCCTTGCGTACGTCTCTGATCCCAATATGCGTTAGGAAGTAAAAGGCAGAGCTGACGAAAGTTTTCTGACAAGCGGGAGCAGGTTCAAAGTTTTATTGACTTTTCTGGTGCGGGGGGCGGGGGGGGGGTTGGAAAAAGGCTAAAAACCTGCTGCCGTAATAATTGAATGGCCTCTATAACATGGTGTAAAATTTAGCTTACATGGATCTAAAATGTATAAAATCATCAATATTGAAAAATGAACGTAAATCTCATAAAGTGAGAGACTTTTTTGCTAGTAAAATTATTACTAAGATAAAACTGTACAATATTAGTAGAACGATAGATGTGTTATGTAGTCCTATAAATAACTATAGATATACACCACCGTGGAGCTCAAAGGGATTGCAGAATAATTTTTCTAGGACTTCAATCAATTTAATAGCCAGAAATGTTGTCATCAAATTGAAATGTATATATATTTATCATGCACAATGTATTATGAGTGATTATTTTTTACTATTTTATAATTTTTTTCGTAATAAAATCCGCCATATTATCACGAAAATTTCGAAAATTGTCGTGCCATGATATTATACGGTAATTTTTTGTTTGCAGAAAAGAATGAAAAATATGTTTTTTTAGATATTAAAAGAGCATTATCTAGCATTTAGCCTAGGTTGAAGCAGATGTAGAGGATGTTGTTTCACCGGGCCTGGAAATGGATTTGATATACTGTGAATTCAGTGTTTCTCAACGTTTCAGTACTTTTCGAATATCACGTTCTCTCTAGTGCAGGGTACTACTTCATTAATAAACTTTAAAGATTTAGTATTAACTGATTGAATTAATGAGTAAAATTTTTTAAGTTACCTAAAAATCTGAATTACTTATACGAACGCATTTTGCTTTCAAATGATACCGTTCCAGTGCCATCAGAATTTTTTTTTTTTTGTGACTGATGTTTGAGCCCTTTTTATTTAGTTTTTGAGTCCCTCAAGCGGTCTTTCATTTCGTATTTAAATCTCAAGACAATTTAATAATGTCTGAAACGGACCAGAATTACTACCATTACAGCATTTAACCATAGACATTCTCGTGTGGAATTTTTAATGAATTGGTACTTACCGGAATTTCTGAATGTGTTCTGAGCATGTCTGTGATCGTAACGCATTCATGTTGTTACAGTTAAGCCTGTTTCTACTGGTGCAGCCATTTACATCTATGTTCCGGAGTGAAAATGAAAGCTGCCTAAATATTCGTGTTATTTGAGTAGTGCGTTGAATACTATTATGCAGAAATACCATTTCAAATGACGAAGAACCAACTTCAGCTGCCAGAATTAGTGCTGTAAAAATGATCTGATCCCGATATCCTTATCGATCTTCACCCTTTGTGTCTGCCATCCATGAGAAATCTGGAATTTAAGTTTAATTATGCCGGAAAAGTTTATACTGAAACATCTGCTTACGAATTTTTCAGCTAACGAATATTTATTTTCGTTATTTTTCTGCCTCGAGTAACAAATACAGATTCGGCTAACGAAGATTTCTGTTGATATCTACACACGCGTTAACATGAAACATCCGCGTGGTTAGCCGAATTTTCAATCGACATCAGAATTAATGTCACTCGAGTCCGATTAACTGATGTCAACCTTGGAATCTTTTTCCAGATATGCCTCCACTTTCTCTTTCTAAAGCTTTTTGAACCATTCCATGTAAAATGAAAGATTCAGCTAATAGAAAATTCATTGAAATAACATAAAGGAGCCTATGTTCACAGAGCACGTGTTCTTTCAGTGTAAGACTCTTAGCTTCAAACTGGACAGTCTGGAAATTATAGGAACTTTTCTTCCATCTACATGTATCAGACACAAAAATGAGTTGACCAAATCACAAATAGATGGGGACAACTATAAGAAATCGACTGAGTTGTGTCAACACCAGGTTTAGTAGACTGAGGCTGATGTCGGTTGTTGACATAGTGCAAAATAAAAATGTCTTGAGTACCTTCATCTTCCCGTGAATTCGCATTTATCGAATTCTGAAGCCGTTCGTTATAGCTTTCAGTCCATTTTTTGGGAAGCGGGGTTTGCCCGGTCTTCAAAGGTCCGTTTTTTGCCTTCTCTTAGTGTTTTAAAAATACTTATCTTTAAATTTTCGGCAGTGCCTGGAATGAACTAAATGATTTTCCATAGAAACGTATGGGAAATCACGTTTCGGCTTACAAACTTAGTTCCGGAACGAATCATCTTGGTTATTCGAGGTATCCATGTATTTAAAAATATTAAAATTTTTACTTCTCTTCCGTGGAAAAAGTTGGAGAATTCCAGCTAATTCCTACTAAATCCCAGCTTCTGAAGACAAGTGCAGTTACCTCATTGGAAGATACAAAACATTAGACTAATCGCTCTAATTACTAGTTCCAAACATCTGATCTGCATTCGGTATCAACTACTAGTGTTATACTGTAAAGGAATTAGCAAAGTTAAATAATAGTATCGTTCGAGGAATAAAGGTATGAAAGGATGGACTTTGAAATTATGTATTTCAAAGCCATACCAGCCAGGTGTTATCCAGGTGTTAGGAGTTAGAGTCCCAAAGAATATGGATCATGAAAGAAACCTATAAATTTTGCGCGTAGCACGTAAGGAATACAGAATCGAAGAAGTAGTATAAAAAGTAGCGATAAACAGATCTATAAATATGGGGACTGAAATGAATCGTATAAAGGGTGCAGGACACTATGAAAGAAATCGGTATAAGTTGTATAAGAAGAATATGGTAATAAAATTCAGCGGCCGCGCTCATATTTCAATGATATTTGCAGCTGGTCAGAATTTTGTATACATGTAAAAGCGTGAGAAAGTCCAGGGTTAGAGCAGATGGTATTAGGTGAAAGGAGATTTGCGAATTCCGGGAATAGTTCCCACAGGAACGTCAACCGAACCAAAGGGATAGCAGTAGCCAATGAAACGCATGTCCATAGGAAAATGTTATCCAATAATGTAAAGTGAAGAGAAGTTCGGTAAAGAAAATTTAGAAAAGAAAATCGGAATTAGCGAATGAAATGAAGTTTATGGAATATAGGTAGGAGTAGGCGGATAGCCAAAGAAAAATATATATATGAAGTTTGAGGGACACAGAGGGAGACTAAAAGAGAGATTGAGAGAGACTGAGTGAGTGAGATAGAGAGAGGTTGTGGAGGTCCACAAGATAAGTGTGAGATGGGCAGCTACGCCGTAGTGAAGTTGATCTTCACCGGATTTGGGGTAAGTCACACTTCCGACTTTACGAACCATTTATCACTCTCCATGTAAATTGAAATTATGTAATTGCACTATCCTAGCTTCTATTTGTAAATCGTATATTTAATGCCCTTATTTATAGTAGCCTAATAATTAAAGATTAATTAACTGTTTTATCTTTGTTTCCTTGGACTTGTCATTTACACGGGCCTGTGGTTATTGACTTAGATTCACTGCGCAATGAATATCTATGGAGCACAAAATTCGTAAGATTATGAATAAAATTCGATCACGGCATTTTGGGATGTTTACATTAGTGGGATGATTAGAATCAATGTTGCAGTAGGGTCACACTCGATATACAATAAAAACGTGAGCGCGTTAACAATGGTGCCTCAGACCAGTACCGTGTCAATGTGAGTCCAAGGTTGCATTAATATATAACGTAATTTCATATTAATATTCAATAACTTTTCGTAAGCGGTATATTACAATGCCTAATCACGGTGGTAGTAGTGTGGTGCATTCATCGGGTGAAGCACCCCAAGTAAAGGTTAACACAATCACTGGCTATTTAGGGCTAATCGCAAATTTTTCTGGTGCAGAACCGTCGTTTTCGGCCGAATATTTCATTGAATCCCTAGAGGATACCGCAAAATTAGCAGACTGGCAGGATAATGAAAAATTAATTGTCCTGAAATCAAAATTGAAAGGACGCGCTGCCGAATTTGTTGCCACCAGTCCGGAACTGAGATCGGAAACAAATTATGAACGTTTCAAAACTGAATTTTTGAAGTTTTTCCACAACGAATTTCCCTTAACATATCATTTGCAAAATTTCACGGGTTGTAAACAAAAGGCAAATGAGAACGTCAAAGAATTCGCTTCACGAATCAAGAATGCGGCTTTCGGTTTCCTTGAAGGGGCAAATTTTTCTAGCCCGGAAGTGGAGCGTCTCGCCGACCGCACAAAATTATCCCAATTTCTAGCGGGACTTAATCCCCGAATTCAAAAAGTGTGTTAAACCAGGATCCCCAAGATCTAGCAACGGCGATTAAAATCGCCACGTTAATAGAAAACAATGAAGGTCTTTGCCGTTCATTCGGGACAGTTAATGTAGCCTCGAGTCAACAGCCGCAGTCAAATTTCGATTTCGCATCTTTGCAATCAATGATGGCCGAAATTATGAATGAGTCGGTACAACAGCGTACTAAACTTGAGGAACTCTCCAAGGAGATGAGAGAGGTAAAAGGGTCTCACAATAGGAGCAGTTTCGCTCCCATTCATAATCAACAATCCCACACTCGTAACTTTCCCCAACGATACAATAACCCACCACGGCCTTTAGCTAGAGCGCCCCAACAAGGCAACCGCGCCTGTTTTCAATGTGGATCAAGCGCACACTTCATTCGACATTGTCCGAATGTCAGCGTTTTTCCGAGGAGGCCTACTCCAATGAATAGAGCAAACTTTTCCTCCCGAAGAGGGAATTATAGAAGTCAGAGCAGGAACGGTCAGCAAAGGGAGAGGCAGTGACAATTTTTGGGTAGGGGAGGCCAACTACACAAAAATTGCGTATCCTTCCTTAACCAACCGGGAATTTTAGGCCATAACCTACCTATTATAATAGTACGAGTGGGTTCACTCGAATTCCCCGCTCTAGTGGATTCCGGGGCTTGTATAAGTGTCATTGACCCCATTCTCATGCAAAGAATTGTAAATAATGCGCAATGTCAAGAGATACTAAATGATAAGATTGAAATTCGTGGTGTCACGGGACAAACACTGCCCCATAATTCATGTTTTAGTGTACCTATAGAAGTTGAATCTTTTACAATTAATCAGAAAGTATATGTTTCCGACTATGAGCTCAGTAAAGAGTATAAGGTCATTTTAGGTTTTGACTTTATAAAATCGGGAAAGTTTATTTTGGATGTAGGAAGTGGATGTTTGCGTAATCAGTCTACGAATATCCCCTTATTAGTAGGTACACCAAGTGCGACTCCTAATGGCAGTAGTAGTGTAAATATCACATTGAGCGAAAAACTATGGTTACCGGCGCGATCGTCTAAAATTATATCAGTGAAGGTTCCACAACTTCAATGTGGAAATGAGGTAGAAGTTTCACCAAGGAATAGAAATATGACAAATTCGGTATGGGTGGCCCATTCAGTGGGAAAGGTCGATGAGCATGGGAAAATTAATGTGTTAATTGCCAATGTATCACAACATCATAAACATGTAAGTAAAGGTACGAAGCTGGGAAGAGTTTCAGTAATCGATTGTGACGAAATAGGTGAACCTCCAATACCATTGGAGAATAAGAAATTAAATAAATTATCAGAACAGGACTTTGACTTAGGTGACTTGCCACCAGGGATCAAAAGGAAACTAACCCCTTTGCTTTTGAGCTATGCCCATGTTTTCGCCCGCGATATCAGTGAAATTGGGCGCACGTCTCTTGGAAAATATAAAATCTCGTGGTCGGATCAGGAAATAAAAAAGTCGCCGATATATCGGACACCTTATCACTTACGAGGAGAGATGAGGAAACAAATTAACGACATGTTGCAGAGTAAAATAATTGAGCCTTGTGTCAGTTCTCACCCCGCACCGACAA